>NC_036252.1:3720862-3721370 GCF_002742605.1 Olea europaea var. sylvestris
CCAATAATGTAGTCCATCGATACACTTTCAAATGGCCGGGATGGAACGGAAAGGGGCTCCAGCAAGCCCGCCTTTTTCTGATGATCTGCCTTATCTTGCTGACAAATAAGACAAGTTTTTACATATGTTGCAATGTCGTCCCGCATTTGAGGCCAGTAGTATGCACGTTGTAGTAGTGCACAAGTGCGTTCCTCTCCGGGATGCCCCGCCCAAATTGTGTCATGGCATTCCGTAATTAGTGATTTCCTCAGATCTCCGCCCTTAGGAACATATAGGTGATCTCCCTTTGTCTTCACTAGTTTCCCATCTAGCCAGAACTGTCGAGTTTTACCCTGCTTGATAAGGTCGACCAAATATTGGGTAGCCGGGTCCTTCTCCATAAGTGCCCGAATTTGGTCTCTAGTGTTCGTGGAGACTGCGCTCCCTGAAAGAGCAGCTACAGAGCAGATGGTAGCTAAATCGGCCCGTCGACTAAGAGCATCAGCAACATGATTACTAGAGCCGGGAC
>NC_036252.1:3723910-3730887 GCF_002742605.1 Olea europaea var. sylvestris
TTTCTTCTTGGCACAGAAAGGGACACCGTGTGGCAGTAGTCTGCTCCGCTAGACTACCTTCCGCCTTTTCTCGGTCGCGTCGGGACGAAAGAAAATTTGATTGCAATTTTGTAGAAAGCTTACAATTGAGAATTTGAATACATTGAAAGTAAATTGAACATTGATTGATGAAAACTGAACATTACAATTGATGAAAGCAGAAAATTACAAATGCTGGTGCAGGGGGCAGACACCAGTGAGTTTGAAAGATTTTTGAATGACTAATACCCCCTATAATAGCATTTTGAACAAAAACCCAAGTGACGGGAGTAGACGTTTAAAAGACGAGGAATCATACTAATCTTTTACCAATATCAGAGCTATTTTACAATTAAAATAACTATTACAATGAAACGAAAATTACAACTCAAACTTGAAGTAATATTTACAATGTGCGGCCGAAGTTGGGCAAACTGCGGCTGCGATAGTGTCAAGGGGCTAAGTAAAGCTGCGGTCCTTGACAATAGGTCTGTATCTACGTTTCTCTATTCTCTTAGAATCTGTTAAAGTTAATCTAAAAGTGATCAGAGAATAATTTGGCATCTAAATCGCAATGCTTCCACAAGTTGATCAAATGGCCGGTTCCATTATTGTTTTATTTGTCTATTTTTTATATATAAAATGGGGGCTGGTAGGTGGAGAAAGGAGAAATTCCAAGATCTATGATAAATATAAAAAATTCATACCTGAATTGATGGAAAATTAAAGTATATTTGTTAGGTTAAGAACATAATCTAAATGCATTGGATTGATCTTATTTAAATCAAACTCAGTTGAACCTCGTAATTGAGTATTGCTTGAAAATATGAAGGATACGATAAAAAAAATTGAAAGAATATGACGAATTGTAATGCCCCCTTTTTCTTCTTCCTCCTCCTCCTCCTCCTTTTTTTTGTGTTTTTTTGTTTTCTTTTTTTTGAAATTTGTATGTAATAATTATTGTTCAAAAACTGACAGATTGTTTTCAAACTTGCAGTAATTAGATTTTTTTTTTTTTGAAAATGTTACCCAGCTGTTTATGCAATTCTGAAAATGTCACCCTGTCGTTTTTGTAATTCTGATAACTCAGCATGATTGTTTTATTTTTTCATTACAGAAATGGAATGCTCAATTGATTATGTGATTCCCACTGAACATAGAATTAAAGGCAAGCCTTCGCAGAAGTCTTCCCTTCAAAAACTTGACTATGTTCGGGAGATGTTAGATGATGTTCATCAAGAAATGCTGATGGAATCTTGTTTTGGACAACTATATCGAATGAAGCGCATACCTTTTTCAGCACAGCTAATCCACCAACTTGTATTGAGAATGATTGTAACAAAAAAAAAACAGAATGAGATCTGGTTTTCAATTGGAGGTAAGCCAACACGATTTTCATTATACGAGTTCTCATTGATAACGGGGTTGAGAGCTAGTGAGGAGCCTTCGTTGGAGCCCCATAATGTGACTAATAATAGATTGGTGAAGAAACACTTTAAAAAGTATAAGAAAGGCATAACGGTGCATAATTTGAAGGAAGCTATTGAAAGTCGCAAAGTGCGCATGGAAGACAAGTACAAGATTAGGCTTGTATATATTTTGGAAACGGTACTACTGCCCAAAGAAAGCTACACATACATAAATGTAGAACACTTGTCAATGGTTGATGACCTACATGCTTTTAATAGTTATCCTTGGGGGAGAAAGGCGTTTGCCCGCACAATTGATGTATTCACGAGAGACTGGAAATCATTGGTGAAGTCATACTTGATAAATAATGAGAAATATCTATATTCAATTTATGGATTTCCACTCGTCTTGTAGGTAATGCTTTTAAAATTATAATTTATTATTCATTTTGTTTAGATTGTATTATTTTGCATCTTATGCAGATTTGGGCTTATGAAGCCATACCATCTATTGGACGGAGATATGGTGAGAATCTACATGAGACTGACCTCCCCAGAATATGTCGATGGAATTCTTCTGAAATGCCTAACTACAAGGATATTGGTACAAATATGGACAAACCAAATGTAAGTAAATTTTAAACGTACATCAAAATATGTAGTGTACTTTATAACAACTAAGTGTGCCTCTCATTTTTCATATAGATTGTTGTTCATTGCACACTGAAACATACGCCGGAAGAGGCTTCCAAAGCATATTGGACAGAGATTCATCGATTCGAGGATAAAGTAGAGGATCCAATAATTGATATCTTTGTGGATAAGGAGAATGTAACAGATTCGTCCATTCGTGTTGATCTTCCTCAGCAAACTTGCCACTCTCCTAATGCCTCTACATCTCCTCGGGATCCATCTTCTTTTCATAGGCCACCTACTTCTACAGATGCTCGTACATTTCATCCGGGACCATCTACACCATATCCATCTCTGTATCCATCTAGAGATAAGTTCGCTCAGGAATTGAGAATGCAATTACTACAGATGGTAGAGATTTTAGAGAGGAAAAATGAAGGGCGGATGATGAGATGATCTTACATAGACCAAATGTTTGATTGTGTTACATCCTTTTGTAGACAAATTGATGAGAAGATATCATCTGTTGTGGAGTGGATGAAGAATTCTAACCCGTCAACAACACCTTACACATATCACTCTCCTCTTCGTAGTGGATTTATGAATACTGGAGAAGCATGTGATGTAAATGAGAATCCACTTATACATGTAGAAGTTCAAAATGATGAGAATCAAGATGGCAATGAGGAGAGAGAAGTGGAAGATTATGTGTTGGCAAATGAACCAATTATTGTAAAAGAAGCAACGTTGCCCGCAGATGGCAATGAACAAAAACAAACAGATGATATGAATAACTGTTCAAATCCCATTGAAGTCGAAAATGAGCAAAGGCAATCAACAGATTTGTCGAATGATGATGAAACTCGTGTGGAAGAGAGAGATACTTGTGTACCGATGGATTCTATAGCACATGGTGATGTAATGGAGTCCATCCCTATAGTGGTGGAAGATGAGTCTGATAAGTCAAGTCAGATTGGGTGTGGGATGAGAATCAAGAAAAGGTCACTTGTTCTTGAATCTCCGTTCACAAATTCAGAGAAGAGGAGGAAGCTTCACAATGTAAACACATTTGACCCATTTCGAGAGCTAGATCCGGCTAAGGCAGATGACTTACAGAATTGGTTGGTTAATACACCTAACAGGTAACTATTCTTACGTTAATTATTTTTGTGAAGTTGTAATATATGTTCTTATGTTATTTGTTTTATGCAGTGAACATGTGGACATGATGATGTTCATGAAGTCAAAAAGTTTCTTTCTTGAAATTCAGAAGCAATTTGGATGGCTCGACAGTGATGTAAGTACTTTAGCATTCTATATTTTTCTCATACTTCATTTCATTCTTAAACGGCTTTATACATCTGCAGCACATTGGCATAGCGTTGTTGTTGATGAGGGCACGAATACATACATATCCTATTGTGTTCCCACAAGATTGTGCAATTTTGGATTGTGCTTTTACTACCATGTGCACCAAGAGGTTTGAAGATTTTGAGCTGCATAAGAAAGAAAAAATCCAGTAGAAGACTTTAAATGGATGAAAAATATGACAAGATATATATATGGTAAAAATCCAGAATGGAGCAAGCGATGAGATTCTTGTACATCGTTGTATATTCCCTGTAATGTGAAAATGAAGCACTGGATTGCACTTAAAATGGACTTTGCCGAACGAACTATATATGTATATGACAGCATGAAGAGTTTGACTTATTTTGAAAAATTGCAAAAAATCATGCGTCCAATTGTGAAGGTGATTCCTAGAATGATGAAGGAAAGTTTGTTATTCGGGGAAAACTACCCACACGAGCAGTTTCTATGGCGTCGACATACAGACGTTCCACAACAAAACAATGCGTAAATAATCTATCTTTAAAATTTTTTAGATTTTCACTTATTTTGAGAGTGCATATATTTATTATGACAAATATGTATTCGCAGGGGAGATTGTGGGATATACGTTATCAAGTTCATAGAGCTTTTATTGGTGGGATTAGCCGTGAAACTTATGTCCGATATATGATTGACAGTTGGAGGAAGAAACTAGCCGCTGAAGTTTTTGCTATGCATTTCGATCCATAAATGTTTTTTTTTTGGTATATTTTGCACGTTTATGTGGTTAGAAGATTGAGAACTCTTATGCTATTTTTGTCTACATGGTAGTTTTGAAATGATGTAGTTAGAAAACATGTGCACGGATGCTGATTTTTGTCTAGTCAGTTTTGGATATTCATCAATCTTACTATGAAATTTATGGATGTTGATTTTGTGTACTCAGATTTGGATGCTGATCAATTAGATTTGTCTAGTATCTTTGAATGTTGATTTTCAAGTCAGATTTGTGTACATGATGGTTTTTTTTTTTTTTATGTTGATCAATATTTTTTACAAATTATATTATTTTCATTATAGGATGTTTCATTCAAATTTTGAAGCAAACATGGTTGAAAGGAAGATGCAGTTTGTCATAACTTTATCTATACGGTGTTGAAAAATAGACTATTATATGAAAAACGACAGTTCTGTGTTTAAAACGACAACATGCCGTTTGGGTCATACGACTAAAGTGTTCTCCTAAAGTGCACCAAAATGTGCTATGGTTTGTGTGTCCTAAATGGCAGTCATACTTGTAGCAAGATCGCATGTACTGAATGAATACACGTGATTTTTTGTATACCGTATACATTAAATGGCACCCATAAGAGTAAAACGTCAATATGTCGTTTTGGGTCAAGGAGTCTCGAATTCACTCCAAAACTAGTGAATTAGTGTTGAAATATCTTAAAAACACTGTACGTCGAAAAATTGTAGTATAGGTTTAAACCCTATACCCTAAGCCTCATAAGCTAAACCTTAAACTACAACCATACGTTTCAAACACCTAGCTGCCCTTTTGGGTCCGGAGGTACCGATTTCACTCCGAAAGTAGCGCAACGATGTTTGGGACATGATACACGTTCAGGACACGTTGAACGACTACACGTGCTATGATTTGCATACCACACTTTCTCCTTAGGTTGTTCTTCATTGTTAAGCGGAGTGTAGTGTAGTGTAGTCGGTGGGACTATAGAGAAACTCACTATAGTTCGGACAAATGCGTCGATTGTAACGACGAAATGTAATTTGAACCTTCGTCCTTCAATTTTCAAGTGCTTACGAGTTTCATTGCATCAAATGGACACGAAATGAGTAGAAATGTTGCCTATATGTTTGAAACGCTCAGCTGCCGTTTTGGGTCCGGAGGTACCGGTTTCACTCCGAAAGTAGCGCAACAATGTTTGGGACATGATACACGTCCAGGACACGTTGAACGGCTACATGTGCTATGATTTTCATACCACACTTTCCCCTTAGGTTGTTCTTCATTGTCAAGCGGAGTGTAGTGTAGTCGGTGAAACTATAGAGAAACTCACTATAGTTCGGACAAATGCATTGTAAAGGCGAAATGTAATTCGAACCTTCGTCCTTCAATTTTCAAGTGCTTACAAGTTTCATTGCACCAAATGGACACGAAATGAGTAGAAACGTCGCCTATACGTTTGAAAGCCCAACTGCCGTTTTGGGTCCGGAGGTACCGATTTCACTCCGAAAGTAGCGCAACGATGTTTGGGATATGATACACGTCCGGGACACGTTGAACGACTCCACGTGCTATGATTTTCATACCACACTTTCTCCTTAGGTTGTTCTTCATTGTCAAGCGGAGTGTAGTGTAGTGTAGTCGGTGGGACTATAGAGAAACTCACTATAGTTCAGATAAATGCATCGATCGTAAAGGCGAAATGTAATTCGAACCTTCGTCCTTCAATTTTCAAGTGCTTACGAGTTTCATTGCACCAAATGGACACGAAATGAGTAGAAACGTCGCCCATAAGTTTGAAACGCCCAGCTGCCATTTTGGGTTCGGAGGTACCAGTTTCACTCCAAAAGTAGCGCAACGATGTTTGGGACATGATACACTTCCGGGACACGTTGAACGACTCCATGTGCTATGATTTTCATACCACACTTTCCCCTTAGGTTGTTCTTCATTGTCAAGCGGAGTGTAGTTTAGTCAGTGAAACTATAGAGAAACTCACTATAGTTCGGACAAATGCATCGATCGTAAAGGCGAAATGTAATTCGAACCTTCATCCTTCAATTTTCAAGTGCTTACGAGCGTCATTGCACCAAATGGACACAAAATGAGTAGAAACGTCGCCCATAAGTTTGAAACGTCCAGCTGCCGTTTTGGCTAAACAAACAGTGCTGCTGTCATTTTTATTATAATCTGACTTACAAGTCTATTATAATTGATCAAAATATATCATAATGTAAAGATTAAATAAATGATTAACATCCAACCGTCCGTAACAAACGTGAATGAACAAAAATGAACACGAAATTAGTAGACATAGCACCCATACATTTAAAACGACCTGATGCCGTTTTGGTCTGAACAAATTGTGATGCTGTCATATTTATCAAAAATCTGTCTGAAGTAGCTATCATACTTTGTCAGACAACTATCACAATATATCAAAAATCATCATAATCTATTATAATTTCAAGATTATGTTAAACAAAAAAAGTTCTATGCATCTGTCAACTAGTGTAGAGCATTTTGTAAGTCAGACGATTATGGCCCCTCTGGCCACACCTACTATATTTACGAGTCTTTTTTCCCTCTCCTTTTGATGGAATTCGACGATTTTTTGACGTCCACTTTGTCGTCGATTCGAAAAGGGTGGTAACACCTTTGGTTGATTGGAGATTTCCCAGTCAGCCTCACTTGCCACTGGATATATACATTCAGCATATGCTTGTTTCCAACTAGCACTGGTATAATAAGGTGAGCACAAATTTTAACAAGATATTCCTTTAAATTTCGCTGCTGCAAGTGCATGTTTGCAAGGAAGCTTTTCCAAATCAAATTCC
>NC_036252.1:3731490-3732510 GCF_002742605.1 Olea europaea var. sylvestris
TAAATGTTCCGTCCACAGAAATGACATGTCTCATTGATGAGTGAAAACCACGTATGCTTGGTCCTAAAGCCATAAAAAAGTATTTGAATCGATTCTCATTATCAACCTCAATGAACGTCATTGTACCGAGATTATTCTTCTTCAGAATATTGCAATACTTGGCCAGTCTATCATAACTAAGATCAGGCGAACCTCTTAATAGCTCTATAGCACATTCTCTAGCCATCCATGCCTTATAATAATTTATATCTATGCCAAACTCCCGACGAATATCATTTTGAATGTTCGAAGGTCTATATATAATGTTGGGATCCTCAAACTTCGACATGATATGTTTTCCTATCATCCAACAACTAGCTTGTCTATGATCTTTGTGGCGAACATCCAATGAACAATTATGATAACGTGAATACTTTCGAATTTCAAATTTGTTACTTTCCTTCAATCGTGTTGCCCACAAACACCATTTGCAAATTTCCTCAACACATACTACTACATATGTACTCTTATTTGACTTAGTGACCTTAAATTCGAAAAAGTTTCTTACAGCAAGCATTTGTAGTGATGCCTGAAGATCCTTCTTGTTGCGAAAAATTTGGCTAACGTGCACATCATCGACGTCAGGAATCTTAACTGATGTTCCACAAGGATTCGGATAGGCAACAACTTGGGAAATGCCAATGATCTCATCTACCAATGTAAAAGGTGTATTATGAGTAACATTGTCTTCATTTATCACATGAGAATCATCTATGTAGTTGCCATGCACTACTTCTACCCCATCCTAATAATCATCACTTGTAAAGTTCACACAATCGTTTTCACAATTTTGATTACATGGAGACAACATCACATATAATTGTCATCAGATTGATCTTTTTGCATATTTAATTCATCCATGTCCACCGCTAGTTGCAACAACATTTGAATTGTATTCATGATTCCCCTGAACATTTACAATATCAACATCCATGTCTTGTTGATCAACATAACCCTTTTCTACAAGGGTTACACAAATTG
>NC_036252.1:3732616-3736526 GCF_002742605.1 Olea europaea var. sylvestris
TATAATATATTACTCCATTAATTGCCAAAACTGAATACTATGAATCACAACTTCAATAACAAACAAAATGCTACTCATATTGTTACATAACAGATTTCAGCAGAACAAAACAACATTTCGTAGTTTAAAATGTGTATGTGCCATTTAAATTTATTTATGATAATAAAATACTATAAAAGAATGGGGAAACAACTAATTTGCTTACAAGTATATCAATACCTCCATTGTCTTATTAAAACGGCAGCCAGCTGGGAAAAAAGGGCACCCAACTACTTAGAAACGGCAACATTCCGTTTCAATATTTTACAGCAAACTTTAATTACCCAATTGATTTTTCTCATAGTATACAACTAGAAAATAATAACAAAATCGATAATTTTCAATTTATAAAACTCACCTTCAACTGTGTGAAATCGATTCTTGCTAACCCACCTCCAAAATTTGCACTATTTCATTTGTTCTTGGTTCAAGAAAGGGAACTTCAACATGCAATCATTCATTGTAAGCAAGAAATAATGCATATGAAGAAGAATACAACCGAAGGGTTTAATATGGTAAAAATGGACTTGAAAACGAGAGAAATGAAGGGGATTTGGGTAATATTCATTTCCAAATTTGATATTTTAGTCATTTCAATTTAAGGGTATTTAAGACTTTTAATATATAATCAAATAGACTATGAACTACTTGAACAAGAAGTATTGATATAAGCTATTTTACTAAAGATTATGGTTGACTAGTCTTCTTAAACAAAATCCCCTTGGTTCAATTATGTACCTGTATTTGAATGTTTTTATAAACTTTCTATGCATTGTATGCCAAGTACACCTATATCACACTGCTACTTTTCCATGGAAAATATAAAAAGATGATCCACAAGTCTATCACCTATACATAGCATGACATCACTTTACATGCAACGATATCTAAAAAGGAATTGATTCCCTGCATGTGTCTAATTATGAATGAAAAAACACTATTACATGCCAATATACGAATTCATTGAGCATGCAATTAACTACACCGAATATAGCATTTCAGCCACCTTCACAGTCAGGTATTGGCCTTCATTGCAGCAATATTTTCCTTCTGTGTCGTCGAATAAGCACAAAATGTCACAGTATCGTTTTAGACATTGAAACCTTCAACAAAACTCCGATGTGTCGGATACTTTGGACGATGAGGTCGTTAGCAACAGCTCGCGGAGGACATTGAAATGGGGCTTCTATATTGTCGCATTTCCTAACAAATGGTTCGTGACTATTTGCATCGTTCAAACGAACCAAGATTTCTTTTTCCTTTCATAAGAAGCGGACATCTGTTCATGCTACAAAATTTGTATGCATATCCACAAACGTGTTTTCAAGAGTTCAGAATGTACCGACGTATGTTCACTCATTTCACACACATGCTTCGTGACGAATACGGTCTTTGGAACAATGCTTATGTCGACATATACGAATAGGTCGGAATGTTTCTATGTGTCTTAGGCCACGAGATATGGTACAGACAAGTGCAAACAATTTTCGGCCACTCGTTGCAGACGATCAGTCTCCATTTCAAATGAGCGCTTCAAGCTATTGTCGCATTCGTCAAAAATGTTATCAAGCCCGATCCGAATTACAATCAAAGAGTCAGACATCATCATCGGGACCCTATAGAATATCCATTGTTCCAGGTGAGGATTATAAATCTTGGCATTTATTTACATAGTTTCGTATTATTATATTCATTATTATAATGCAACATTCCTTAGATAGTGAGACAGTGAACTATATTTTATGTGATCAGGACTGCATAGGAGCAAACGATGGTACACATGTGTGGGCAATCTTACTGCGTCACGAGCGAGAGAATTTCAGAGGGCGTAAAGAAATCCCAACGCAAAACATGCTAGCTGCATGCGATTTTAACCTATGCTTCACGTTCGTACTTTCAGGGTATATAGTGAACACGCATGACAGTCGCATTTCGACGAACGCAATACGTAATCAGGAAATTAATTTTCCCGTACCCGCTCCTGGGAAGTATTATCTCGTGGACTCTGGATTTGTCCATTGACCCAGTTATATGGATCCTTACAAAGGTTCGAATATTCGATATCATTTTCAGGAGTTTCGTACGGTCTGACAGGCAGACGTTGAAGATTTCGAGATGCACGGGAATGGTTCAATTTCTATCACTCGTCTTGTAGGAAAGTCATCGAGAGGTCATTCGGAGTTTTGAAGCAGCGATGGAAAATTCTTGATTGTATGTTGAGCTATTCATTTCTTGTGCAAACAGCGGTTGTAGTTGAGACAATGGCGGTACACAATTTTTTAAAGCTCAACGGCAGTGCAATCAAAGCATTTGGTAGAGCAGAAGAAAAAAGTGATGAGAAAGTAGAGATAGACCTCCCATCCGCGCAGGTCGATCTCGCAGCAGAAGTTGATGCAATTGCGGAGGAAGATTTACCGTGGGAACAACTGCTTGGCGCACGTATTATGTTAGCGTGATATTAAATTAATAATATTTGGAGACGAATGCATAAATTAATCTTTCGAGGTAGTGGTGTTTCTTTCATTGTAACAGACATAAATAATTTCCAACAACCGTCGAACAATTCGGAAGATGAATGTATTAGGACGAATAGTGCAATATTGAATTAATAATATTGCGAGATGAACGTCACGGATTAATCATTTGAAGTAGTGGCATTTCTTTCATTGTAATGGGCATAAATAATTTACAGCAACCGTCGAAAAATTCGCGAGATGAATGTGTAAGGATGAAAACTTTGTTTTTGTGATATTTATCTACCTAATCAAAATAAGGCATGCATAAAATGCGTAGTCGTAACGTTGGCATTAAAAATTGGTCGTAGAATCATTCGAGTTCACTCTTCTAAATCGGGAATAGTCAAATAAATCAGTACATTTCGTTATGCATTGGTTCACTATGTTCACGGTTTGGATTAATACGGAACGAGACCATTTGAAAACGGTAGTGTGGGCTTGAATACGTAGTTGGAAAATTCAAATACAAAACATTGGTCAACACGTCTCAAATTGTTGGGCAAAAGGTGAAAATAGAAAAGTATATGGAATTAGTGGGGACAATAATGGAAATGTAGAGTGGCAGGTTGAGTCAATTTTTCAGGACGAGGAATCTGTGTCAGATGATTGTCCAATTTTTTATATTATACCACTGTTCATTACCGTGTTTTGGTTGCAAAAATTGGCAGGCAAACAAAGGCTTAATAATTTTTTTTATTTTTATTTTTTTTGATACCCAGGTATCCCAGCTTCGTCAGACTAAATCCTAGACCTCTAGCCACCGACCCCTCAGTGACTCGAGGAGGTAAATCGCAGGTTATGTCCTTATTGGCTTCCAAGTTCCCACTTGGTTTATACTCCTGACCCCAAGAGAATCCTCTTCACTGCGTTGATCAGAAATTGAACTCTCCATGCTGAGGTTGCAAGTCCACCATAGTGATTGTTCCACCAACTCGGATGTGCCCTGGAGGGCAACAAAGGCTTAATAATTAGTTTCAGACACCAATATGATGCAATGGCATGTGCTAATTATAATTAACACTTCAAAATTTGTTTAATACCTAAAATTGGGTAAATATGAAAAAAATGCTCAAATGATTTTATTTAATATAAAAACCAATACAAAGTGATTGTTGTTCACTTCCAACAAAATCCTACTTGCCAAAGACCAATATAATTGCACCTAGGCTAAGAATAAAACTAGATGAACGGGGAAAAAAAATAGGATTCAGACTATAGGCTAATTTAACATGATTTGATTGAGTGTTTTTGTGATTTTTTTCCAACTTCCGACGTTGAACTGCTAAGTGTTGTATGTCAATGAAAATATGTCGTTAACCCTGTCTGTATAGCTTGATTGCCAGCATATATTTTTG
>NC_036252.1:3736626-3742239 GCF_002742605.1 Olea europaea var. sylvestris
TGAGAATTCAAGGTTTGAAAGAGAAAATGGAGGCTGCTCAGAGGTCTACTCCAATGGCCGTGGCATCCCAGAAGGTCAAAGAACCTAATTCCGTTAAGAACATAAAAAAACTGCTTAGTGGCAGAGGTCAAGATCGATCAGAAGATGCACATTCAATCAAAGGTTCTGGAGAGTCTAAACGTGTTGGTTCTCAAAAACTTAAGAGCAAGGAAAAATCAGTAGTTCAAGCTAATGGCAACATCCAGAAAAAGGAGGAACTAATTCAAGTTGGTAACGGAAGTTCTGAGAAGCAAAAGGAACATAATGAGATCAAGTCCAACTTTGTCGGCAGGAATCAGTCCAATGCACCAAAAAGAATGGAAAAGAGAAGTTCACTGAGCAGGCCTTCTGATGTGCTCAGGCAAAATCACCAAAAGCAGAATTGTGTGTCCAACAGGGTGGAAGGAAATTATAAGCCTTCAGTTTCTCAACAAAAAGATAGAAAAGATCTGCCCACCAACTACATTAATGGGCGAGGAAGTAAGACTGTAAGTAAGATTGTTGTAAACAATGTAGTTCCTTCCAGGAAAACAAATTCAGTTACCACTGATGCTGGAAAAGAGTTTTCATCCTCTAGAGTAAATACACCTGTGAAAAAGAAACAACCAATTAATAGGAATATCCAATCTGATAGAGCACTTGCTGAAAGTATATTGATGGCAAAAGATGAAAGATTGGTAAAATGTAATGTTTCAGTTGAAGGGAATACTAAGTGGGATGCATTTGACAGGAACAATGGCTTGGATGTCGTGTCTTTCACATTTACATCTCCAATTAAAAAATCGGGGGCTGCATCCAGCTCATCTAGTAAAATGTTGGAAGTGACTAAGTCATCATCTCCCATTAGCAATCCTTCTGACCATCAATCTGACTTCAAAAATTCAGATGCATCTTCCTTGGCAAGTAATATTATAGGCAGGGATGCACTTAGTGTGATTTTGGAGCACAAGCTTAAAGAACTGACGTCTAGAGTTGAGATGTCCCAGCAAGAGCTGTTGGAAGCTAGTTCTTTTTCTAGTATTGCCAACAGCTACCAGAATACGGGGCCCACCATAAAATTGGTTAACCCTACAGAAAAAGATGATCTAAATGAAGGCAAATGGGAATCTCAAAATAACTTCGATAGCCCTTTTGTTGACAAACTTTGGCTGAAAGAAGTGAAAGAGCACCAGGTATTTCACGTTTTACTGTAACTTTGTTTATAAGTTTTCCATTGCCACTTTTTGGGATTCCCTACATGGAGAGCAGCAACAGCAACAGTAAAGTAAACTTCTCTAGAATATTTTGGGTTGTCTACACGAATAATACTTTCCCCTATTCAATGCTTGGTCCATATTATGTGCTGAATTAAGCATGCCTAAGGGGAAGAATTGAAACAAGCTAATTTTCTTTCATTCGATGAAAATGAATTGCTGACCTATAAACAAATTCTATTGACCAACATTTACTCTTCTGGAATTTTTTTAGTTCAGACTAGGGTATAACCAGAAATTTTGTTAGAAATATTTTACGAAATCTGAAGTTAGTGAAAATTGCACACATAGTAAATTAAAAAATAAAGTTTTTGGCTCAACAACTATTTGAAATTTTGGGGAGGCCAAACCAGACTACAATCTTCGGTTTGATGGCCCTTTTCAAATATTCCGCCTTTTCTCTGTCCGTATCAGAGCATACGGTCCTCAATGGTGTGTTGCATCATAAAACTTATTTAACTTACAGGTTTGTTTCCCCCAATTAATCTCCCATTTGCTCAGAATTTTTTGTGAAATCCTATCTTGGTTGAGTTTTCATCTATTTGTAATTTTGTATGCATTTCATAGGTCAGTTTTCTTACTTTCTCTTCATTTGCAGGGACTACTGGACAAGCAGGAGTATAGCAATAACAACAACACTGAACATGAAAGCTATCTTAATATTTCNATATTGAGATCCACCAAGTACAAGTTTCCCTTAATGTGGCTCGTACTCGTTCCTCTTCTTGCCTAGTACAAAGTCAAGCATGTCCTTCCTTTACATAATTCATCTCATCCCGAGCGATATATTCTCGTATGCTAGTCAAATTATTTCCAAGTTAAGTAAAGACGAATTAACTCAAATCTTTCAACGCATTGATTTTCTAACTTCGACTATTGGGATACCATGCCAGTTATAGGATACAATGTGTCAAAGAGTGAACGTCCAGTTTGATTGTTGTTAACCTTGATTTTTTCTACCTTTGACATATAAATTAGGTAACACACATATTGGTCACTCTGTTAATGTGACTAACACACTAGATTTGATATATCAGTTATTAAATCTGATGTGCACTAATAGTTGTTAAAGCGATCAATTCCTTCCAATCGATCTCATGTTCACCTTTATCATGATGTGTTATTGTTTTAAACGGTGAAAAAGTCATCGGAGTTAAATGGAGCAATCTGTGATTTTTTGGTTCAACTTGAATTTTTTTTTCTCAAGAATCAAGTTCTATTTGAACATTTGTAATTTCACAGCATGAACCAACGAGGGTTAGAAGGAAAACAACATACCAGAAGGGCAAAAAATATCAATTTTATGAAGTTTGTATGATTAAGGGTTGCCTAAACTTGGCTTGTGACTTATGAAACATAGATTAATTTGAGAGCATACATTTTTACATCATTCTATATCTCTTTTGGAAACTACGTTCTTAATAAAATTTTGAAAGATCAACAAGATGTTGCATTGATAGTTTCATATACTGCATTGAAAAATACTTAAAATTATCATTTTTTAATCTAGTGTTTGTCAATTATGTGTACCAAAAATGTCCGCAATTGTGTTTTTATCGATTTTTTATTCTAGGAATAAAATTTAACAGAAATAAAAAATTATTGAATATTACTTTTATGCGTTGAGATGACTTTTTTTCATTTAGGCGGATTGATCACTCGGTCTTTCTAGAGCGGGAACTAGGAAGTGGTGACTCCTACGTATATGCTTTTAATTTGACTATATAAACTCGACATAGGCTGGAAGCAAGTTGGACCACTAACAAAGTTTTCTAGCATCTAAGCCGAAGTGTTGAGAGTAAACTTGGAGAGTATATATTAGCGTCATATAAATTGGATAACCGTATGTACTAATTAATAATATAAAACATGTTTTCGTAGTAATTTGTAGATTAAACCTATAAAAATTAAGGCACATGAGACCAAGTATGGTCAACGAGATAGTTAGGTGACGTTTAATGCATTCTCTGAATTTCAATCTACATTGCAGATAAATGGTAAGATTTTCTATTCACTCGATATTGATGTCTACTGAATAAATGGTCAAATTCAAATTTTACTCAAATTTTATTTATCTTCAACATTCATTATTTTAAAAGATCATTTTACGTTTTCATATAACTTTTACATAGTTTTTAATCTAAAATTTACACACACACAAAAAAATAAAAATAAATAACTTCTAAAAAAAACATTTAATTCAACTTATGTGCCACAAACATTAACTTTGAGCCTACTTACATTTTAATTCAACTTTTTTTAAACAACAAACTCGTCTACTTACAAACGGTAGAGATAACGTTTATTTGATAGAGTTTTATTTAAAAATTATTTTTTCTCAAACTCATTTTAACTATATATTATTTCAATTAAATAATTTTACAATAATTTTTTCTTAAAATAAATAAATAAATCATTTCTCGTTATTTTCAAACCCCCCTCTCTCCTTGCTCTCTCACATTCCTCCACTCGTCCCATTTTCTCTCATTTCGTTACCAGCTCCTTCTGTTTGTCTTCGTTCTCTCTCTAATCCGCTAGTACATTGCTGATCAAATTTCAAAACTTATAGTAACTTTTTGTTGTTATCCATTACAGATCTTCACCTCCACTCAATTTTTACTTATCTGCAGCGATTTAGCAAAAAATTAAGCTTTGAACTTTTCGATGCTCGGCGATTTGACTATGTGCATTCTCTGGTAAGTCTCATTTGGAAAGATCATATTTTTCTTCATTTTAAGGACTGCCCACTCCAATGTGGCTATGTTTTATGCATAACTATGCATAAAAGACTTGTAATTACTTTAATTTAAGTCTAGTTTGAATGATTGTTAAATGAGGTTTGACCATATGGTTTTGCAATTTTATATATTTTTTTAATGAAAGTTGTTTTCTCAATTTTCTTGAATTTCTTTATGCTTGTGTGTATTCTTGAATTTTGGGTATTTTTGATTCATTGGGTATGAATGTTTGAGTAATGTACTGTGCGGTGGTGCGATCGTCAGATTTTGGTTGAAGGTCCAGTTTTCTTTTCTTGTTAGGTGCTTAAAGATTTTCTTGACCTTGATGAAAATTTTGTGTGCTTCCTTTGAATGATTTATTAGGGTTTTCTTTGGGTTCTATTCCTGAATCTAAATGTTGTATGAGTATGAAATGAGCAGCGCAAGCTCAGTTACATGAATTTCTTCTTTTCTTCTCCCTCTTTGTCAATTCAATATATTAAAATTTTCGATGCACTGATGAGATGAAGCTTCAGAATTGTTAGAAATTTTTGGTTCTCCACGTGAAGTGTTGTGAGCATAACACAATAAAAATGGAGGTTGAAAAAAAGGGATTAAAGGGAGGCTTTTTTCAGTTGTTTGATTGGAATGTTAAATCTCGAAAGAAGCTCTTCTCTGGTAGATCTGAATTACCTGGTAATTCCTGATTTACCCTTCCCAGTTCAAACTTTCTAGATCTTTACTTTTTCCCCTTCGACAGGGTTTAATCTATTTCCTATGCTGTTTTAATGCTGTGAATAATTTGTTTGCTTCAGAGAGTTCTAAACAAGGGAAAGAAAATGTTAATGGTTCAGCTATTTCACGACTTCAGCAGGTAATTCTCTCCGATCTTACTTTCTATTTATTCACACTAGGCGATTGATAAATTAAGCAATTGGTGTTTAGGATTAGTATGTTGCCATGTATTTTAGGTGAATGGGCTTGAAAATGAGTTCGGTCCAAATGCTAGAAGACATATTGATTACCATTATAGTTCATCAACAAGCGGCGATACAGATTGTGGAACAAAAGCACCTGGAGTTGTGGCACGTCTTATGGGATTGGATTCATTGCCAACTTCAAACGTTTCTGATCCCTATTCTACTCCGTTTATTGAGTCTCACTCTTTCAGAGATTCTCGTTACTTGGGAACCCCCGTGTTTCAGAATGAACGTGATACTGTAATCTTTGATAACATACGGAATAAAGTGGATGGCTTCACTAGGATACCTGTGGACCCGAGTCTGCAGAAGTTGCATAGTCGACCAATTGAGAGGTTTCAAAGTGAGGTATTGGCTCCAAAAACTGCTAAGCCCATTTCCATTACTCAGCACAGGCTCTTATCTCCTATCAAGAGTCCTGGGTTCATCCCACCAAAGAATGCAGCTTACATAATGGAGGCCGCTGCCAAAATCATTGAGCAGAGTCCTCGGTCTACCCCTAAGGGCAAATCACTGGGACTTGGGTCTTCTTCTGTCCCCTTGAGAATTCAAGGTTTGAAAGAGAAAATGGAGGCTGCTCAGAGGTCTACTCCAATGGCCGTGGCATCCCAGAAGGTCAAAGAA
>NC_036252.1:3746198-3872928 GCF_002742605.1 Olea europaea var. sylvestris
AAGGTGTAGAGATTGAGAATAGAATATTAACTTCTCTGGTTGATGAATTGATTGGTGACTTCTTATTCTGAAGTCCTTGGATCGTATTTTATTGTGGTATTGTCCAATTGTTAGAAGCCATATGTAGGTTACATGGTTAGCTTTGTGATTTGCCTTTATGGTGTTTAACTCTCGATTTTCTTATGAAACTCGAATTTTTGTAACTCATTCTTCATTCCTAATCTTCATATCGAATTTATGTACTTAAAAATGTTAAGGGTAGCCTTCAGATCCTTACATGCATATGGAGCTAGTCAAATAGCTTATTGTATGTCAAGATTGATGGTGAAAGCGCATATTGATAATTGATTGAACTCGTATAATTTTCATTTTCCCATGCTATCATATTTTCCTTTCACAAGCGAAGTTCACTTTCAGTTTCTATACTCTTAGCCCATGTTTGGCTAATTTTTATAATAGATGAAATTGCTTTTTATTCACTTATTTTATAAGACCTACTGTGGGATCTGTTCCTATTCGATCTGATAAGAATAATTTTCGATCCTATCTGATTCGATAATTCAACGAATATTTGATTGTTAAATCCACATCTGATTTACTATGTTATCGGATATTCGAACTGATAATTCAATTCAAAATTGAAAAAAAATTAGGAAGATAAAAATTTTATATTTGCCAACTTTTACGTCCTATAAATAGAAGACCTAGATAACGTTTTACCCAATTTTCGGCCTATCTATTTATAGATTGCAAATCCTATGATCTTCTAGTAAGTATTTGATTTGGAAAGTAGGAAGATGGGAACAATGAAAGCAACTCCAACTGTTGGCTTTTTTGATTGTTTAATTTATAAAATAAATAGATTATCTTTTAATCTTATTTTAATTAAAAAATTAAAAACTCTCCAAGTATTTCAATTAACAATCTTATGCTATTATCTAATATGATTTATTATTTGAAGATTATGTGTAAAGTATAATACTGCTTTAAAATGAAAAAAAAAAAAGTGTAATATTTTATATGATAATATATAAAATATATTATATAATTATAACAAATTGGATCGAGTTGTTATCGGATCGGATTGACCTATATACATATTTGTTTCATTTAGTCAACGGATTATTGGATCGGCTTTTGATTGGATTATCGGATTGAAACCGTAAATTTATCTCCCATTAATTTCATCATATTTGGATCAAAATTTAATCCATTAACGTGCAGATATTATTTATCTATTCATCACTCATTTCTTCTATTTATATTTTAAACTATTTATAAATACTTCCTAAACTTGCTTTTAGTATACACATTATTATTAGATGAAATTTCAGTAGGAAGTTAAGAGAGTAAAAATAAGAAATATTTTTTGTCATTGATTAATTTAGAATAACTACGTGGAAAAATGGCGGGATTATGCAAGCAAATGGCGGGCATGCATTGGCTGAGCCAAGTTGCCCGTTGGTCAAAATGGATGAACTCGAACGTGCTTTAGGAGATAGAATAGCAAAATATGTGCGATTGTGCTTCATGCACTTCACAACTTACAAATTTGTTTATCAACCAATGATGTTATGGAATTATACTAAACGAAAATATCACCAATGAAATAAAAAAATAAGAAATTCCTCCAATTTCTTTTGTCATTAACCCACATTACATAAGTACAACCGTTTAAGTTGCGAAGAGATTTAGCCAATCTTAATTTAATTTACCGTCACCTCATCAACCTGTAAAAAAATACGTAAATGATGATGTGCAATAAACATTTTCCATGTAGGCTGTGGACTTATTTTCACCTTGGATTGACCCTCAAAGAAACATAAAGTAACTTGTCAATAAAGAAAAATCTATCTAAAGCAAAGAGTAACAAGAAAACAAATGCTCTTCCAAGAAAGTTTACTTTCGCAGGTTTTCTTTCATTTTTCCCCTTTCAAAAATCTTCACTATTTAGAGTCTTAAATCATATAGAAGGAAGTGAAAAGCATATTGACTAAAAAGAAGGCATGCTTCTTTCAATGTTACATTGAATTCTTTACCCGGTCTAATTCGACGTGCCAAATGCAACTTTATAGGATGGAGAGGAGCTCGAGAACGGGAGCTTATAGCAAGCAAGCCCAAGGATGACAAAGTATAGGCAGCACAGGCTGTTAGATGTCAAGTTATTCTATAAGCATCACAAGATTCAGTTGTATGATTGATCGAGCACCTCTCTGCTTGCAATCTTTCAACACAGGCTTCACAGCAAATAACCAAGAAGCATTCATTAACTATGTAACTACGTTCACTTGTCAAAAACATGATATAATTATCAGAAAAAATCCCTTAAATAAAATGTTACATTATTGTTACTGGTAAATGAAATAAACTAATCCCTCTCTTCTTATCATTTCTCCATGTGGTTAACAGATATGCAACACGAGTGAAATGGGCAAGATGACACGTTCCTCGACAAGGGGAAAACCCTCAATGAAATAGATGCTGTGATCTCAAGCGTCAAACAGTGTAATTCGTTACTGCCTTCAAGCAAAGGTAGACAGGATATTCTTCTTCAGAGTGAACTCGTCAGCCTTTGCTTCACTTATTGACTACAAAAAAAGGGCCAAAGAGACGTCAGGTACAAGTTCATTATGAGATTTCTGTACTTGAAGATTATATCGTTGTCAAATCTAAGAACGAAATTGAATTTTGAAAGACAATATTGATAAATGAAGAACATCTCGCAGAACCTTTGATTCTTAATTCCTAAAGTATATCATATCGCATTCAGACAAAATAACTCAAGATATTAATGCTTGTAGAATTCAAAACAATATACTAAAACAACAAAGTATATCATGTTCTTGCCAGTAAAAGAAAATTCCTACAAAAAAGCATGTTGACAATCAAATGAAGTCACAATTTTCAGCAAAATTGCGATAAACTGATAAATCATTGGAGAGAAGACAGTGAATAATTAAGGACGGTATCCAATTTCCACAGGAAATAGGGAGCAAGCTTCAGTATTTTCTTACCTTGGCAAGCATACGATCCAACCGTTGAATTTCATTCTTGGCATAATCAGACCCTTTCTCCATGCAGCTCTTGGCAGCTTTCACATAGATCTTCCCATATCTAAGAATAATCAACCAGTGAAGAAAAAGTGAAAAGCAGGTCAAATGTGTCCCCTTCGTATGTCATATATTTGACAGGTAAGCAATACTGGAATGTTGACCAACAACAATAATTTCAAGGAGGACAGGTTCTTCTATACAAATGAAACTACAATAAGCCTTTATAATACCTTGCGGTGGAACCTTTCAGCTTCTCAGCTTCCTCCTCCAACCTACTGAATACAGCTTTCTTCTCCTCACCTTCTGCACTGATAAACTCCTTCACTAAGCTATCAAGTGTTTCAACAATACCAGCCTAAAGGAGAAAAAAGAAAGTTAGAATTAGAATACCACTGAATAATCCATCAGGAATGCTAGTGGGGGGGAGGGGGGGGGGGTGGAGCATAAACTCACTTTTTGGGTTCCAAAGACCCCTTAGGAAACCATTGGATGGTGGGATACCCAGAAACACCATATTTGCTGCACACGCCCTTGTGCTCATCGCAATCAACCTACAGCAAATAATTTAATACAACGTCGACATCTAAATATTGTTTACTAACTGAAACTAAATGAAAAATGTAGTTCAATCATTTCTATAGTCAAATGCCAAATAAAATCAAGACGTTTGCTCTAAGAAACCCTCAAGAACTGACGCAACCCAACAAACTGATCTTCAGATGTATTTAATACCACAATAGATCAAGTTATGGAAACAAGTCTCCCTTGCTGATTTGTCTAATAAAAACGAGTGTGACAACCAACCAGTTAGTGTGGTCATCATTAAATCTGTTACAGTTACACACTGTTAAGCAAACAAAATAAATTAGTGGGGTAAAGGTCACCATTCTCCTTTTAGCAATCAAGTGATCCATAATAAAGTTACAATGGAAGAATAGCATCGTAAAATGAAATGACTTCTAATTTTATTGTAATGGACAATTGATAATCGAATAGGAAGGGGAAAAAATAGTGAATGTATCGTTAAATTATTCTACAATTGTCTTTGGATATTCTAAGAGATCTTTAACAATATATCATCCTGTAAACAAAGTGTAATTCGTAAGTTAAGCAAATAAGTATTGGAATAAACCCATAGCACCCAGACAAATGGTATTGCTTTCATGTCGGATGGCTAAGGTCATAAGAGTAAACTATAAGTCGTACTCACCACTAAAATGGATATCTAATGTATGAGATATATGTAGTTGGCAAAACGGCTTAATAAGAAGACCCACTCTTGGTCGTTTGCAGTATTCTGCTTTTGTATAATTCAATTGACGGTCGGCCTCAATTTAATGAGTTCACAGGGTTATAGGTAGAAATTGGGCACACTGCATACTAAAGTAACATACAAAAAGGGAAGCACTTCACCGATGATTATATTGATGATTTTGACATCAGAACTGCATGTGAGCTCATAAACTCCTGAAGAATTATAGGACAACAATCACAGTAACTCAACATCGATGTATGATTTCGCATGTGTTTACATGAGTTTCAAATATAAAGAAAACTTCTCTAGTTTCAAAATGGGCTAACCTTTCCAATTAAAACAGATTTAGCCTTTTTGAAACTTGCACCTAGCTTCTCATACTCAGGAGCAAGCTTCTTACAGTGCCCACACCTAGAAGGAAACACCAAATTATAGCTCACTCATCACAATCAATTGACAAAAAATACGGCAATAAGAATTTAAAACACAATATACTGAATAGAAAGCAGACCCCATATTCATTGCAAACAGGTCTTAGCTTGTTGTAGTATGGTAATAGATAGAAGCAGTCATGAGCAGTTCACACCATTATTACCCCCAAAAATCTTGAGTTAGAAACACATTTAATAGACACAATGGCATCAAGATCGCAACAACTGCGAATTGAATCGTGGACTCCAGAGCAGCAACCACAAATCTGTACCACTTGAGTTTAATTCTCCATTAATTAAATTTTAAAGAAATTCGCATTACTTATTTGAAGCAAAACCACCCTTCTCAATTTGCTTTTAATAGGTAAAGTTGTAAGTTTAACAACATATAGTATATTTAATAATTAAAAGTGATGATATGATACTAGGAAAATAACATCGGATTCGACCGACAATACATAAATTATCAAAAACTCGACCTAAGTCAGATCTAGATCAATAAACCAAATTAAAAAAATCAGAGATCCATTAAAGCAAAGTATTTTCGTTTTCTGAGCACACTGATAAACAATAAGAAATAATCAAAAAAGGCAATACAAAAACCAAGTTTCAAATATAAAAATATTGAATTACATGTATAGGTTATAAAAACTCGTATGGATAGAAATAGAATTTTAAAGTGTACCAAGGAGCGTAGAACTCAACGAGAGAGCCGCGATCTTGACCGACCTCTTTTTCGAAGTTTTCTTCGGTTAATACAGCAACATCATCTGCAAGAGCCGATGCAAACAAGAATAAAGCTAAAGTTGCTAATGCTAAACAGATCTCCGATCTCCACATTTTCTTCTACCCAACTTTACTTTGAATAAGTATATACGTATATATCAGAGCAAAGTGTTCTTGTTAGACTATGAAATTATACTATTTATTGAATCAGGTGATGAATTTTGGTGGGAGATTTACGTAATCTGGAGGCAAATTCTCTTTTGCCCTGTTTTTGTTTTACAAAATATCGTGGAGGTTAGGTCACAGCACCAAAAAGTAAAACAAACTTTGTTGAAACTTGAAATAACATTCACTATTATTTTATTTGTTTAATTTTAGAAAAAGGCCACCTACATGACATGGTTCCACCTATAATTTAAAGGCATGTGTACAATAGTGTTGGTATGGTAGGTTCAATCAAACTACACATTCAAATTCAAAAATAGGTGGGACATATATCGATGCATAATTGAACAAATTAAAAAATTAAAACAAAAAAACCTGTCAAATCACTCTATCTCCTTTATTTCTTTTTTAAACCTAGCTAAGTGACTTTATTCATGGTAGGTTATACTTCATAGAGAAGAATAAAGAGATTTCATCCAGTTTGATGGGATAAAAATATATAAAACGTGTGATTAAAAAGTTGTGAATTTTGTGGTATTAATGGTTGACTTTAACTTAACTTAGAATTAAAATTTTAATCCCTATTAATTATGAATATTGTTTTATTTTTTTATATTAGTTTGTTTTTCCAAA
This sequence comes from Olea europaea var. sylvestris, assembly GCF_002742605.1. Lineage (NCBI taxonomy): Eukaryota > Viridiplantae > Streptophyta > Magnoliopsida > Lamiales > Oleaceae > Olea > Olea europaea. Next base: position 3,752,462 of record NC_036252.1, read on the forward strand.
TTACATAATTTATAAGTGCATGTTTGGTATTATTTTTCACCTCAAAAAATCAAAATTTTGACCGCTATTTTACTATTCAATCTGTCATTTTTGACTTATTCTCTTACAGGTAAGACTTACTTTTCTCTCCAACGTTAAAAAAATCAATTCTCAAAATCACTACCGAATAAGTCTTAAGATTGAATTCCTGTGTAATGTCTCCCTTAAAAGAAGATATTATTGAGTTGACAAAAAGTCATGATGCGTTAAGGGAATAAATTTCCTATCAAAACGAATAAAAAAGTACAGATCAAATATACAAGGGTTCCAGTTATTTTTCTTAAAAAAGATTGAGCATTTAAAATGAAATTATATATTTTAAGATGGTTCGAAGCTCATTAAACTCGAACGATTAGTTAAATCTAACTAAAATTCTAACTAACATACAGATTTTAAAATTGATATGCTCACGAGCCATCATCTTTTGATTGACATATTAATATATAAATTTTACATCAAAATAAAGAAGAAACTATAAATTAATATTTGAAGGTTTGGACTACTATTTTTCAAAATGTTGACTTTATGGATGGAAATCAAATTATTAATACGATGATCAAGATCTTACTAAAAGCATCGAGATAATTATATTCACACCACAACCTTTATTAATTGAACCATATTTTATTTTTCAATTATAATGCTTATTCATAGCTCATTATATCATTTAAGTTCATTATTATCCCAATGCAATTTTACCCTTAACCTTCCATTGAATATAACATCTTGTCTTTGACAACATTTTCATCCAAAAAATTCATTTGTAGAACATAAAAACAACTTATTCATCATTTCAGGAAAACAATAATGCAAAAGTTCAACAGAATAGTTTTTTCTCATTTCAATGCATGCATAGTAGAATGTTTTGACACAAATCATTATCAACAAGGAAATATGTTAATTAATAAAATATTGAAGACAAGATTTCGACATGAAAGGAGTTATGACATAAATACTTCAATGAGAAAGTGTTTAGAATATTAGGTGCAATTAGTAAAATTTATAATGTGAAACTTCTGAGAATAATATTCGCACGTGTCTTCTCTTGTATGAAACTTTTCGATATAAAATATGAATGTAAATATTCTTCACAATAGAAACCAAAGATATCATGTATGCCTTCTTGAAAATTTCTAAGTTGCAATTGATTCGAATTCTAAACCTCTATGAACTAAAATGAATAATAAATTACTCTCTTTTAAGTTACAAAAGAATAAGCCTCTCATTCGCTTTACTTTAAAACAAAACTCTTTATTCTTATATTAATTTTGAATTATACATTCATACAATAAAATAATTTACACATAAATTCTGTACTTTTATCTAATTTTTAATTACATATTCTTCAACAAAATCAATATTCAAAACATCATTTTTTTCTTAATAATACTATAATAAATTTACTCCTCCTTTGTTTTAATCTGTTGACACATAAAAATTCAGCCCAAATCGAACGGCCCAAGGAGTGAAGCCCAATTGGAGGATTCCCAAATCAGATAGTCCAAAGAACGAAGCCCAATCAAACAAATCAAGATGAAGGCCCAAGTAGGGAGGCCCAAGAATGCGGTAACGCCATCGCCCAAGTTTGCAAGTCACCCAAAATCTGAGCGAATGGAGTGCCATACAATCGCCCAGAGTTGTTACTCTATTCTCGCGCAAACCTTCAAGTCGCCCAAAGTCTTAACAAACATAAAGCGTTGTGGTTATCAAGAAGTGCAGTTATCAAAGCAGTTATTAAAGCAGCCCTATCACGTTCCACGATTCAAGGAATTCAATCGAAAGCGGTTGAACGACGAAGAGTAATGACAGTAGTTAAAAAAGGCAGTTTTCATGACAAGTTGACCATTACGAGGAAAGTGGGCAGTTATAGGACGATCAAGCAATTTTTAGGCGGTTGATCACAAAGAGATCGTCCATGAAGTATAAAAGGGAGAAAAGACATAGAGCAAAGGACCGAATAAAAAACTCTCGAGCAGAGAACATGTAATTTTAATTTACTTAGCTTAGACTTAAACACTTTTTTCAGTAACTCGTGTGCTTGCGCCCCTTGGAGGCACTTTGTTTTTAATTTCCAATTGTAAAGTCATCGCCAATAAAAGAACACCCCTTTTTTGGAACTTTATCTCAAGAGCTTTGTCCCTTACACAATCGTTTGATCCCTTTTAATTGTTAGCGACTAACCCGCGCGAAACATAATCTTTTCATCAAACTTAATTTTTTAATTATACCATGACAACTCCTAATTTCCAATTATCCATTCTATAGGAAAAAAATAAAAATAAAAATCAAGTGTTATAAATTAATAATGCCCTAGTTTCTTGACCTGACTTCACAAAGGCCAGAGGACTTTTACGGTAATTATATTGAGTTTATTGTGCGTAGCATTTTAGTTTCATTAAAGGTCCTCGTATTTATCAAACTAATTATATCTTTGAACTCCAGCTCGAAATTAAATAATTTTAAGTGTATACAACAGATTTGGATTCATATAGATATTAACCTATGTAATACTTCATTGTACGATATATAAAAGATTTATCTGTATAGATATCATTATCTACATAAAAAATCAATTGGTTACTGATTGTGAGACCTCGAATCTTTGACCTGAGAGGACACCAAAAGCATCTGCCCTTTATCACTTGGATGGATAGAGAGAAAGGACAGAGCTTTGGTTTTTTCACAGGGACATGAGACAACTCTCTGAGGAATTTGACAAAATAGCATCGTAACTCTGAGAGAAATGATGTCTCATCGCAAAGGGGTCGCAGTGATCAGCCTCGAGCGACTGTTTACAAAAAACACAAGTCTCCACAAATTCGTAAGAAATGAAACAAAAGATATGGTAGAGTTAGGGAAATTATTTTACGAGGCATACCCCAATACTAGATGTAGAAGCGCTCATATATTTGTATATTGATAAGACTATTCACCAATTTTCAAATCTGAATCTCTTCTCCAGACGAACCATATAATCAAGAGAAATCATGAACCATAATAGAATACCTTGTCCCAACCATAAGTAAATATTTCATTGGAGCCTCGGCACATTAAATTTATTATGTTACTAATCTGAAGCTGGAGTTCAAAGATGTAATTACTTATGATAAATATGAGTACCTTTAAAATGTTATGCACAATAACCTCAATATAATTACTGTTAAATTCCCATCGCCTTTGTGAAGTCAGGTCAAGAAACTAGGGCATTATTAATTTATTATATCGCATTTCCCCCAAATCCGTCTCCATTCTCTTCTCAATTCAATTGTTTTGCTAATTCTTAATTCACCTCACTTTCAAATCGAATCAAATTCTATCTTCTGATACAGAAAAGTAGAATTACCAAATGGCTGAATCCAGCAAAACCGTAAGTTCAACTCTTTCAGTCTTTTATCGACACTTATCGACTGTGAATATAATACCACGCGAACATATATATTGTTAGTCTCTATTTTAAGAATCTCAAACGTAGTTTTGGCTGTTCTGTTAGCAGCCTACAGGAGTAGACAACACTTTTCGAAGGAAATTCGATAGAGAAGAGTATTTACAACGCGCCCGCGAGCGGGAAGAAAAGGTTTTCTAGCCATCACCGAAATTTCACTTTTTATGTGAACATTTTTTTTTTGAATTTTTGTTCTGCCCTGCTAGATTAAGGTTTTTATTCTTCTATACTGCAGGAGGAGGCCCGGTCGAAATCAAAATGTGAGTCGTTTGGGTTGATTATTTTGTTGGATATATGTATGCAGTTATATATTAGAGTAATTGAAAATTTAATTGAATTAGTGTACAGCGTATGGACCATTGAATTCTGGTCTTCAGCTTTGATTAATAAATTAAATTATAAGTTATTGTACAGCAAGGGGTCCGCCGGTGCAAAGGAAACCTTTGAAGCACAGGGATTATGAAGTGGACCTTGAATCTCGATTGGGAAAGACTCAGGTTAGCTACCTTACTTTTCAAATACAAGATGCTTCACTTTTCATATTGCCACTGTTTCAGTGAATTTCTGTTAGATGTATAGAAGCCTAAAATGTTGCTCACTTTCTCCAACGCAAAACAATGAAAGACATGGAACCTTAGATTTTTATTTTTATTTTTATTATTATTTTTTTTTTGGGCTTTTAGATGAGGAGGATTTGAAACCTGTTTTGATATTCTATTTCCTATTTAATGTGCACTTTAATATATTTATTTGAAACATTTACTTTTAAGAGCATCTCCAAGAGACTATTTAAAAGTGAGATGCTCTTTATTTTAAAAGTTAAACCTTGAAATTAGGCTTCAAGAAACTCATTATTTTAACATTCTAAAATAGAGTGCGTTTGATTGTTTATATTTGGAGCCAAACTCACTCTGTATTTGTATTTTATCATGATTGTATTCAATAAAATTGCAAGTTGTATTTTATCATGATTGCTCAAACAACATTGTAAGTTTCAATGCTCCACTACTTAAATTAATCATATTACAATACTGTCTCCATTTCATGAAGATAAAGACAGGCTTGCTTTCTTTTTTCGTTTGCCCAAATTATAGGCTACTTTCCCCGTTGGGAGTGGAATTAATTTCTTAGTTTTCTAATATACCCATATTTAATGTGCTTTGTTGTCAACAAATATGAAATACACCTATTTAAACCATTATATAATGTAGGGATTAGGAAAAAAGTAAGAAAAAATATATTACCAACTATATTAATACATTTTTTAATCAATGTCAAAATAGAAATAAGCCTATTTTTATGGGACGGAGATAGTAAATATTATAGCTATTGACTTCTAAATAAATTATACTAAATGAAAAATGAGGAAAAAAAATAAATGATTGTTGGAAAAAATAAATAAAGAGTTTCTTGGAATATATGTACAAATGCTCTCTATTATGAACATGATTCTCTTTAAACATAAAGTTAAATATTTAATTAGGAGCTTTTTGGCAATAGGTTCAATTTTCTGATGTGCAGTCTTACTCCCTTGCAGAGAAGCGGCATGCCTAGAATAAGAATTTTTGCCTTTCTTTATTAATTCTGTTTCTTTTTTTGTTTGTGGAGGGGGATTAGAAGGGAAACAGAGAAGATCAATCAATGGTTTCACTCTATTGCCAATTGAGACAGTGTATCTTGTAGTTTTGTAGTCAAAATGTCTAATTATGGTTCTTGAAATTCATGTCTCGATGGATTCAGTGTTGATGCATCCAAATTGATGTGAAAGTAATAGTAAATGTTAGGTGAATTATTAGGACTGCATCATAATAGGGAAGAAGAATTTTGGTTGTTTCTATTTTTTTTTTAGATATTGTTACTTCGTTGGTTCCTCTAGTATTTGCATCTATTGATGTTGTGTCCAAAATATTTTACTAGTAAAACCACATGTTAAAGGCACTTAAGAGTCAGCATGAGAGCCATTTCAACAAGGATTCAATGCAGGTAGTGAAGCGAACTAGATGAACATGTGGTCAACAATTTGTTGATTCCACCAATACTGATTGAGATTGAAAGTTTGAAGAACACATCTTTGAGTTTTATTTATTCAATTAACCTCCAAGAAAACGACAATGATTAAATACCCTAAAACTTGAAAATAAACCCTATGCTATTAAAATACTAAAACACCCTTACTGAAATAATAAGACCAAGTAACTTAGACTAAGCGGCAGAAAAACCAGCCGAGCCCGATATCCGTGGCCTGTCTTACGTGGTCTGCCACCAGCGTTGGGTGGTTGAGTTCCTCCATGTATGCAAGTGCCATACACTCCACTGCATCAGGATTTAATTAAATGTGCCTTTGATTTGGTAAAATTTTCTATTTGTCAGTGAAGCGTTTAAGGATTGGTCCTGTTTATTTGTCTTACAAGGCATATTTGCATGCCCTAGGTCTCACCGACACCAATCATATATGACTGGCTTTAAAATTTTGGCTTCTTTTTCAGAAATCTTTTCGTTGCTACTTGTGAAATTCGGATGTTGCTTTAGTTGTTGGTTATTTATTACCATTACTTACCATACTAGATTGTTCTTAAATTATTTTTTGTCCATCTTTAGCAGAAATAGATAAGGACGTAGGCTATTTTTTTGTTGCATAGATTCCATCTTCTTTTGGCATATACTTATGCATGTTTCTTTATCCTTTTTGCAGGTTGTTACTCCAATTGCACCTCTAAGTCAGCAGGTATATCCTAACTGTATTTCTCTTATATCCTCATAATCTTCATATTATTGTTGGCTATAAAAGTTAGGTATTAGGTTCACATTGACTTTTGTCTAAATTTGGACATAATAATAATAATAATAATATTAATAATCTAGATTAGGATCATCTAATAAGTGCTCATTGAGTTCAGAAAGTGTTTAGTTTTTAATTGTATACGAAGTCACTCAGTATTCAGTCAGAATTCCGTCTGGAGAATGAAGAGCACATTGGTGTTCTTTATGGATTTTTAGATCCTGTATTCCATCCCTACTCATACATACATTGATTATTTTGTTTGCAAGTATTAGTCGGATAGGAAGAATTCAGTTTTTCTTGGCTGTAGTGTTTTCCGCTGTCTTTTTCTTATCTGATTCTCCCTGCCAATTAATGAAAGAAAAAAGCATCCATGTGACTTAAAAATATGCTTCTTTTATCTTTTACTTTGACCGCATACTATATCTACACTTATGAGTAACAATATAACAATATCAATATCATTAATAAGGTCTTATAAAAATAAATCAATAAATATCATTAATAGGGTAGTTTTTATTATTTGGGAGATTATAAGTCAACAAGCAATTATGCCTTTCATTTGGAGCTTAGCTTATGCAGACCAAGTGAGATAAATACTTCTTTAACATTCCCAGGTGTCTTAAAGAACCCATCAATTATATATTGCCTGTAAAGATTTTAGAGATGATAGTACTTTTGAATATTTATTTCCTTTCACTATACAGCTTGAAAATTTTAGTCACATATTTAATTGCCCGAAGAATGCTCTAGCCAGGTTTGAGAAACTTTGACTCATGTCCGTAACTAAAATTTGAAACCTGTGTAGCCAAAAGAGGATCTTCCATATGGATCCAACTGTCTAACATGTATTGGACTTAACACGTGTCGGACAATCTCCAACACATGTTGGACACTTAAGTTGGCATGCCCTTTTTAAATTATTGTGCTTGTCAGTTTGAAGAGTGTCATTGTCCCATAAGTGTTGAACTCCAAGGAGTCTCCATGCTTCATAGGGAGTATTCGTTTGAGGAAGAGGCAGTGAAGAGTAATATTCACTTTTGACTTGGTCAATGATTGTGACTTGGTTAAGTTTGAGATCTGACCAGTTGATCGTCAATTTACTTTATCTTGAATCCTACTCGCAAATGCATGATTTAGAGAGCAATCCTCCCCCAACACAGGAATCGGGCTTCCGATGAAGACTCACAGATGTGAACAGTCTAATAAAATAACTCCATTTACCTTTTCAGTTCTCTCATCTAGTATCTATAAATATCTGAAGCTCTTATCCATCTTTATCTGTAAAATAGAAGGTGCATTGATTAAGATAGAAACCCTTATCAACCCATTAATAATTGAAAAGCATACATTTTTGTCCTATTGCAATCCCCATATTGTACAGATTTTTGAACTAGACCATCTTAAAATGGAGTGACAATTATTGCTTTGAAATTGTCAATCGTATCTTCTGAATAAAGTGCAGAACAGTTATATTGAGTTAGAATATCCGTTTTCTGTGAAGTTCTATAACTTCATTGCTGTAGCTGACCAGATCTCAATCATTTTTACTGCAGGCTGGATACTTCTGCTCAGTATGTGAATGTGTAGTAAAAGATTCTGCAAACTACTTAGACCATATAAATGGAAAGAAGCGTATGTCATCTGTGGATATTTAACATTGTTTATTTGTTACATGTAGTTTATTTGATGTCATCTATTCAACAGATTTTTATTTATTTTTATTTTTTTCCCCCTCTCAGATCAACGAGCTTTGGGCATGTCTATGCGGTCTGAAAGGGCAACTTTGGAGCAGGTAAGCCTGTAAAAGTATATCTGTTTGACTGCTAAATATCAAAGCTTGACATCTCTGGCAATTGATAGAAATGCTATGCTTTTAAATGTGAAATGAATCAAAGATTGTATGTTAAATTGATCAAGTGATTGGTGAAGAACTGAAGCATTTCTATTGTGTATTGGCACCTATATGTTACCACTGACAGAAACATCTTTCTTTATGCCCACCCAAACATAAAGAAAAAGCAAAGTAGATGAAGGATTATGGTAACAATCCAGCTATTTCTTACAAATCCTCCATCAATGTGTTATTTTCTGTCGATTGCTGGAAACTACCAGTGCCTGTCAGCAACTGATCATTCTCTATTTGCTTCTTGTAAATTTACTCAAGCTCTTTTTACTAAAAATGTAAATTAAATCAAGGACAACTGAATACCAGTGACGCCATCCTTTCAGGGAAGAGGGTAGAGCGATCGAGTCTAAAAAACCTGTCTCGTTTCTTTTCTACATTTTATAGATCGAAATAAATAACATGAATTTCTCATTTTGGGATAATCTAGCATAGAATATTCATTTAAGCATTATAAACTAGTCTTTGCGTATACACTGATTGGGCTATTGTTGTTCAATTCTTGTGAGACACAGTGGGGTAATTTTGTTTGTGTGGCTGAAACCATTTGACGGGACTTATCTTTAAGTGGAAAAATATGTTTTTGTATCTTGGGTTTTTGCGCTGAGCTACTTGAATTTAAGATAACATTTCCATGGAGAAAAAGTTGCTTGTTCAATGAATTCAAGCAATGTTATGTGGCTGTAAAATTTCCCTACGGAAGCACGATTACAGACTCTATACTTAGGTATGACATGACAGTAATAGGGAAAAATGACAAATGACATAAAATTAGGATGTGACATACTATGAGAACATACAATAATTTAAGCGTGCGCACTGTTTCATATAATTTTTGTGTTATATACTATATATGGATAAGTTCTTTTTGCTATTGTTATTGTGGTATAAACAAAATATGGACAAAAATATGCATTACAGGAGAGTGCACGGACATTTCTTTTTGCTATTCTTATGCAGGTATTAACAAATGTAGACAAAAATACATAGGTGGCGGTAAAGTTTTGTTGAGGTTTGAAATCGAATTTCCAGAGTAATACGTTTAATCAAGTGATTTTTGTAGTGCAATCTCAACTATTAGTTCAATCATAGTCAAATTTTGTTATAAGACAATTTAAATCATTCATGACATAGTCCGTCCAACAGCCAAATTGAGAAAGGGTGGCCACTTCTCGATATTGAGCCATACAAAAGAAAACCAAAGAGAGTTCTCTAACCTCCGTGCTTAGTTAAAGTTTTCATACTGGATATGGTTGAAGGAGTGTCAAACCTAGAGTGTCTTAGCATGGAGATTTAATGCATCTGGCTTGGAGATATTGATATGCTGCTTCTATGCTTGTATGGATTGGAAAGTTGCACATTATCTTTATTATGCATAATAAATGCAGTTCCAAAATGTTCCGAATAGAAAGTCTTTCCGTCTCAGACCTCTTTTATTGGGTTTATGTGAAACAGTTATTTCCCTTGTGCAGGTTCAGCAGCGGTTTGAAAATCTCAAGAAGCGGAAAGATACTGGAGGCTTCACCGAACAAGGTAAGACTTTGAAAGTGAGGTGAATTATTACTCCCTTCATCCCAAAAGGAGGCTCTCATTCATTTGATTTGATCCATATTACACCTGCATTAGGATAAGAGTACAGTAAATGCCGCATTTTGCCTCTTTAGTCTCCATTATATATATTTTTTCAGGGCCATTATTTTCTGGTTTGAGAATAAACATTAAATAGTAAAAGTAATTGAGAAAGATACGGAGAAGAATAAAAACATTTGTATAATTATTCTCTCTTTCTAATTACAAAGAGAAATACTCGATTTATTAAATAACCAAAAAGAAGAAAGTTTTGAATTAACCTACCGTAATTTCTCCTATAAAATTATCATAATATATCCTGTACAAAGAACAAGAAAGTAGTTCAACCCATGGACTAGAAATACGTGGACTCCTAGAAAATTTGTATTATCTTTCTCTCCTTTTATTTACAAAATAAGGATATTCATTGGCTTACATAAAACCAAACTCCAAAAGAAGGAAGTCAAAACTACCTTCCATTATTTTCCTGTAAAGAATTATCATAATGTCATATATGAAGGAAAGGAAACTAGAATAGGCCCCTGTTTGAGCCCCATTTTAGAGGAGAAAATGAATTTTTGAATAGTGTATTGATGGGAAATGTGTGATTAAAAAATAAGAAAAAGTTTTTGATTTGCGTATAATATTATTTTATTGAAGAATGTGTGGTTGAAATGGTGTCAAATCACTATTGAAGAATGTATTTTGGTGGAAAAATGGGGCTCAAACAAGGGCTAGATCATCTGAATATGGAAAGAAATAAAAAAACTCAGCTTGAAAGGGGCTTGTTTGGATGAAGAAAGTCAAATTTTCCAGAATTTCCAGAGAATAGTGGAAAAGCCTACCATTTAGGAAAACTCAACGTTAGGTGTACTTGGGGATGAGCGACACTTGAGAAGTGCACAGCTCTGGAAAATTAAAAAAAAAAAAAAAAATCATTCTTCAAAAAATTTCATTATTTCCAATTTAGCGCCTTTTTGATGGCTATTATTTGAACTCTTTTCCTACGTACTCATTTTTCGACCACACATTCACACAAATTAAAATATTCTGCGTGGAAACCCAAAACTTTTCCCTATTTATTAACTACACAATCTCCCAAAATCACTATTCAAAACATTGTTTTTCCCAAATAATGGCCATCAAACAGGGGCTTTGTCTTGTATACAAGTGAGATAATAGTATTTTCTCTGTGATTATATAATGATGATTGCAAGGATCCTCACTCTGCTTTTTGACTGTTCTAATGTTTTATAATGTCTAACCACTCCATCTGGATCTGGTAGATGTTTTTTACGAGGCCTATTTCTGGACTAATCAGAGAATCTGTTTATGCTCTTTTTCACTTCTATTTTAGATTTTGACGAGAGGATCTTGAAACAACAGCAAGAAGAGGAGGAAAGAAAACGCCAACGTCGAGAGAAAAAGAAAGAGAAGAAGGTTAGTACAACAGGGAGCTAATATATTAGAATGTTATTCAGGGTCATAAAAATGCATATCACGAGGAAAATGCTGAAGTTTGCCTGTCAATTCATCTAGAGTATAATTTGTTGTTGTCCCTGCTAGTTTACTTTCTCTGCTCAGGTTCTTTGTTTCTTTAGTGTTTTCTTCAATTATGATTACTAGTGGTGATTGTTGTCCATTTTTGTCACTCAGAAAGAGAGGGCTGCCGAGGAGGAACCTGAGATGGATCCTGATGTTGCAGCTATGATGGGATTTGGTGGTTTCAGAACATCCAAAAAATGATTTACTCTGAAAATTCCTTCAAGGACAGCTTGATGAAACCACTAATTTACTGAAGCCCTCGTTATTTTTTTCGATCATTTAGATGGATATAATCTCTACAGGAGCATGGAAGCCCTTGAAAAAGTAGTTAGATATTGCTGAATGGCGTTCATTTCTTCCTGACATTGATATGCTTTGTTTCTTCTGCATATCTGATCTGTAATGTTATAGAAGATCTATGGAGAAATGCAGTTCTTTATTGGTGAAACTGTGTCTAAATGGTACTCTTCTTTCTCTGAAATTCTGTGGATTATAAGAGGATGCATTTTGCACGGAGATAAGAGAGCCTGAATATTTCTTAGCTGCAATATGTACACAATTGTCTAAATTTGTTCCTTGATAAGCTGTGTTACCTTGTCCGTCGAAATTCCTTTTGAACATACTTTCGAGGTAATTAATTCCTTTGCTTTCATCCTGATTTTTTTTTTTTTTTTTTTTTTTTTTTTCTCCGGCGTCTTTAGCAGCCTCGGTGCTCAAAATCCCTGCTTTCACGCTACTAGATTTGTGAGGAAATCTGAGAGTAGCAAGTGTATCATCGTCTGATTTCATTTTGAGTAGTCCCGATTTTCTCCTCTTTTCGGACCCTTGCATCTACTCTCTCACACTACTTGATTTGGGAGGAAATCATCTTATTTGTACTTTTCTTAGACTGACACATTTCTTTATTAGTCATTAACTACTAATCCAAAATTGCATTAACCCTTCTAATTGAAATGAATGCAGATGAGAGTATAAATTTAGGAGTGTAGCATTGGTTTCAAGTCTCTTTCATTTCAAAATTTGGGCAAGAATACGAGGCTCGCACGAAAAGAGCAAGTTTTTGGTCAATCATCTAGTCACAAAGACGATCTGAACATGAGGTAAAGCTTAAACAAATGAATTCTAGTAATGTAGTATATGATCATGATAGAAACCTAAATTGGATAGTGTACTCGCCAAGTCAAATGATTCGTTTCTGCTCGAATGTCATGTTACACTATCTTGTCTCATAGATCACATTAAATGGATTAAGAGCATCACCTCAAATCCCAACATTCATAATACAAACCACTAACGAATGTAGCACGACGTTAATTATGACATGTTTAACACGCAATATTAGACAAAACTAGACAGTATAATAGAAAATTCTAGCTGTCAATATGCTTTACCAAACACGCTATAAAGACTACATATATTGTCAAAGAGAAAAATGGTTTTCAATAGATCACACGAGTTAAATGGTCACGAACATAAAACTGATGTACAAGGAAAATATAAATGCATTTTAGAATTATATTCAATGCAATTGATGCATGTAAAAATTTAAGATTTAAGCATGGACTTGGAACATATCATTGAAGTTGCCCCAAAGATCACGACGAAGATGATACACTCACGCCAGATCTTCGAACTGTAAGGAGTTAAATTCTACGAGAGAGACACGACGAAAATTCCCATCTAATTTAATATTTTTCAACTATACTAAGATGCTACTAACCAAATACATATCAAGCTGTATTCACTTAAAGCTAACGAGTATAAATATAACATTATTTTTCTGTCCTCATTTGTATTTCTTCCAACGTACGTCCCTTGGTTTCCGGCACCAGCTTTACAACGAATAGGATTGTAAAACCACCTACAGCTGAAAAGATGAAAAAGGTGCCTGAAATAACATAAAAAGAGAGTCAACTTAATTCATCCCGAACTTTCCTGAGATTTAAAGGAATCCCATGTTAAGTAATGGAAAAGTAATACAGGATGAGATATATCACCTTCAGAGCTCCACTGCATTAGAAAGTTAAATGAATATGAAATAATCCAAGTACCAAACCAGTTGACCACTGTCACAAGGCTTCCAGCTACACCTTTCACGTTTATAGGAAATATCTGAAACAATAGCAACATTTTTAAATGCAAAGTGTACTTATGATAATCAGTTTAGAATATTCAGTTTCTGAGATGAGATGAAGTTCACACCTCTGACATTATAACCCAAGGAATTCCTCCCATGCCTAATGAGAAAAATCCTGTAAAGACCTGATGGAAAGTAAAGAATAGATTAATCTCCAAGACTAATACTTCTTTTTTTATGTTTTGTTGTGTGGGTGAGGGAGGTTTGGTGTTGGTGAAATGTTTTACAGTTTAAGCCCTAATCCCTACTAAAGAAAGTAATTATAATACAAAAGAAACGAAGTACACATACATAGTGGTACACCATTGATGTGAGAGCTACACTACCACATTGTTACTGTTAAGTTTTTGTCATGACGAAGAAGGGTACAAGGTGATCTCCCGCCTCTCACACTCTAAACAACCAGCACCTTAAAATTCTATATACAAAGGGAATAATTGGGCGACCCTATTGGAGTATCTGGTATAGCCCCAAGAAAAAATATGGGAAACGAATGTACAGAATGATTATGATTAGGCTCCACATTGTCTAATAAAATGGGAATTTTTTTTATTTTTATTTTTTTCCGGTGAAGATAAAAGAAAAAAATACATGACCAAGGCAAGCAGTCTATCCTTCTGATGATTTGCCATCATTACTCTTCGTGCATATCCATTTTGCAAGACAAAAAAGATGCATTACCAGTACACCGCCGAGTGCTAGCAAGGGACTTGATTTCCAAAGTTGAAGGTCCTGCACTAGGCATACTAATTCAGAAATATGCATAGATTTTAAGATATAACCAGATTTACGTAAGCAGAACCTGTAATAAAAATGACAGTCCAATGAGAAAGCAACCCAAACAGGTTCCTGCTGCGGAAACCTGCAGTAGCAGAATACCCAAGCTGAGTAATGTAGGACTACACAAACTTAACGACGAAGCATAATATTTACCATTAGTAGAAGACGTCTTCCAGATTTATCCATTAAGAGGACTCCCAGAAGCGTCATTGGAACCTGCAGAAAGCAACAGTTTTAGAAATGTGACCAGCAGAATCTATCAATCGATCAATAACCAAATAACCTGAATGAAAACCATAGCTGTTGTTCCGGCCCTACTTGAAAAACCTGTTACAAACCCATTGTTAGTATACATGTTTCTTTTTTCAATTGGAATCATTAGGAGTAAGAACTAGCTTACCAGCTGATGAAAATATAAAACTTGCATAATACGCTATTGAATTGACTCCTCCAAATTGTTGCAGCACCATCAGCCCAACACCAACCTGAATAAATTTTAAATTTATTATATGCTATTATTGAGTCATAAATTTGAAAATGCTTCCCAAGCTAGAACCTATATAGAAACCTTACTGTAAGGGAGCGAGCATATTTCCTTTGGAACAAGTCTATCATTCTAGAGTCTGAGAGTTGTCCAAGAGATTGTGTATATTCCTGTAAATTAACAATACTCGTGGTAAGAAGAATAAAATGAGATACTTCGGTACAAGCTAGAACTGAAATTTAAGTCAAAGAATTACTCTTATTTCAGCCGCTTCTTCAGAAATATCAGCATTATCCCCTCTAAGGCGCTGCAAAGCCGCTTTGCTATATTCCCACTGACCCATCTTAGCCTGTGGAATATAGAGTACTATTGAGCATATTACAGATTATTTTGTTAAGATTACTTCTCCAATAATAAGCCAAATTAATTGTGTTCATCTTATAATAGAAACTGAAACAGCTTTAATGAAAATAATCTAGAAACCTGCTGTCTTAATCATCTTTAACAATTTCTTTCTTAACTTACCAACCATCTAGGAGACTCTGGAATGAAGAATAAACCGACAAGCTGTAGTAGACAGGGAATAGCTCCTGAATTGCATCGAACACAATCACTTATTGTTCTAACTGATTTATGCATGCATTAATAAATATAGTACAAATAGAAACAAAATTACCTATCCAAGCCAAGGTACGCCAGGTGAAGACATTTCCAACAAGAAACATTACAGAGGAGCCACAACAAATCATCAACTAAAGCATCAAATGCTATGGTCTTAGAATCTATAAATCCAAAATGAATTTTCTTAACTTAATAAAATTCTTTATTTTTACCTGGTTAACTGCTGTAAATGCTCCTCGAAGATTCTTAGGTGTTATTTCCGCTATATATACCGGTACCTATTGAATTAAAAATCTAGAATATAATGAATCGTCTAATAAGTAAGAAAATTAGGAGGGCAGAAGACATTGTATGCACCATGTATGAAAGAAGTCCAATTCCAAATCCCTTTAACAGCCTTCCAGTGTCAAGCGTCCAAGCACTCTGTTGACAACCATTAAGCAACCAGCGAAATGAGAGGAATCTGAAAAAATTTGTGACTCTGCATCCATACATCAGCATGCATGTGGATAACTAAATATAAATAAACAAACTGATGCAATTGTACTAAAAAACGGGTGAAAGAATTAGTACGGTGGTTCACATAAGCAAGAGACTGTCGAACTATGTAATGCACAACAGACAATCTGATTCACACTGCTACAAGTGAAATTAACTTAGAAAATGTCTTTGAAAAATTTTGCTAGCCTGGAAGAAAAATTCGGTCAAACTTCATGGCAATATGAAGTAGTTATGAGAGAAGATGCCATCCTCAAACCCTCAGTGACACAAGTATATACTCTCCTGGATCCTATTACTCTATACAATCCCATTTTCTTCTCCATGAACAAGCAAAACAAGTGCTGAACACCCACCAAATCGGAATCACTAGGGCATTCCGTAATATGACATTAGGGCGATTCAGTAAGCAACATCTTTTGACGAGAAGCAATTAAACAAAAAACTATGAAATCATTTTTTTACATGAATGTAGGCGTTACCATTTCTAAATTTATCAATAGCTTGAACTATCGCATTTTATAATTTAAAGACATTGTATGCACCATTGAATGACAGGATTCTAGTCATTGTATGTTATGCTACTTACAGATCCGGACTTCAGCTTCGTCAACTCATCAAGGATAAAGCATATGCAAACAAAAGAAGAGAGTACCTTTGAAAAGACAATTGCAAGCCAACCTGCAATAGTAAACAATTCTGCGAAACCCATCGTCTGAATATACGACCAGTTAGCATAACCAGAAATGAAAACATTCTATCATTAAAATCCTGTAATATTCTAAAGAATCTAGAAACAAGTACAAACTTACTATTTTCCGCCCAAAGAAATCTGCTATCTTTCCGCTCATTAATGCACCAAGCATTGCTCCAATCGTCATTATTGAGCCAAACAATGAATACTACAATCCAAGGGAAGAGACAATAACATAGGAATTAGAAATTCAACTATGTAACCTATGCTTCAGTCACATACATAACAATGTTTTCCTCACTGTATTGCTCGCAGCTCACTTGATAGCTTTAACTTAAGAATTCATTGTTGATCCATTATTCAACACCAACTAACAAAAGTAACTTACTTAGTTGGCCACTTCTAAGTTGTGACTGTTACTCAGAGTAGAACATTTTTGCTTCTTGTTCAGTCCAATAATAGACAGGCAGCATGGTTTTTTATTTGTTTCCCTATTTAGGAGATTTAAATCTAGTTTCCTTTTCTTTGTATAGAACATATTGTTGTAAGTCCCAAGACAAATTATGGTAGGTATCCTTCAGAAGATAATGGTACGTACTCATAAGGAAGATTCCGGTAGGTAGTTTTGAATTTCTTATTTTTGTTATTTGGAACCCTATGAATAAGGTCTCTCTCTACAAATTCAGAAACAGAATAGTTACACAAATTCTATATTCCTCTTCATGTTTCTTTCTCAATTACTTTGCCTATGTATGACTTATGTGTATAAACTGTTTATAAATACTCGAGCCACTTTTTATCTGCACTCTTTGGGGATCCCACAAGTATCACCCTTATTCATTACTCATTTCTATCTATTTGTAACGCACCCCCAAAAAACATAAGAGTACACAAGCCCTCTCTTATAGTAGCGACTGTCGTGTAGAATGTAATAAGGAAGACACCACAGCAGTGTCAATCATTTGAATTTTGTGCAGCACTAGCCATCTACTCTAATTTCTTTAATAGCTCTTCACTATATTTTTCTTCTGATTTTCTCCAAAGAGATCCTCTGACAAGAAACTGACCTATTAATGAATACCAATTTGATCTGTTTGTTTCATAGTACAAAAGAATTAGAAATCTTTTCCATCAATGATTAATGTAGATTAATTTTAGCTATTTCATAACCCACGTATGTCTGTCAGTATAAGAAGATTGTTAAGAAATAAGTTACATAGTGATTATGAATGAAATCAGTAATCAAGTTTGACCTTTTATGCTCGAACCAGCAATTCTAAAGACTAAAGTTCAAGTGGGCATTTGGACTAAGTAAGCCAGAATCTATGTTAAGTGATAAATCCCATCCCAATTAAAGATGACATCACTAACCAACGTAAAATAAAACTAGGGTTCCGAATTTTTCTAGTAAGTCAAAAGTTCAAACATCATTAAGATCATGTAGGCAAGTATATGAATTACCTGCGCCAAGGATAGACCGAGATCATCCAGAATTCCAGACTGGGCTGGCGATGAAAATCCAATCTGCATATTTAACATTTACCAGAACTTGGTCACGAACTACTTTAAAGTTTATTGGCACTCAAAATTAGTGTTTGTGAAACTTACAGCACAACCAAAAACATAGGAACCTAAAACCGCGACAAGGGTGCTGAGTACAACAACAATGGTGGCAGAGCTGCCATGGCTATCGCCATCACCACCTTCAGTTTCAATATCATTATCGGGGCTTAGCAAAGGACTGCTGCCCTCTTCATCTGCTCTACTTTGGGACTCCATTATGTGAACAGAGGAACAATTTGATCACAGTGAAAGTCTTGGGATAGTTGGGAGGAGAGAGAATGAAGATATTTACAGGATTCGTTAATGTCGTGTAGGTGATGTTGAAAACGTAAGAATTCACAGGCGTCTCTTGTCGTTTTCGGTTTGGACAATGTGTGCACAATGGTGCCTACGTGGCATTACACCCCGTCCACATACAATAAAATATTTACGAGCCTCCTCCATGTAAGAGAGGTGTAAGTCATTACGTACACTATAAGATGTACACATAGTAATATCCTTTGGATTTTGTCATCAAAAATTCTGATTGTACAAAATTTTAAGTTTACGGAATGTATACAGTGGACTCTACATGAATATTTTATTGCTAAAAAATCACCCACTTTCTTGATGTTTATATTCTGTGCAACATCTTAAATTTCTATACATATCTCCCGCAATTTATGACAAGACATTACAGGTCAAAGAGAGGTTTCGACGCCAGCTGTGCTTGATGTCGCCATAGGTTGGGGATTTGTAGGATTGGACATGTATATTTATGGTCATGCTACATATTTGAGTTCAAATTTAAATTCAAATGATTTCACAGTAAAAATATCAAATTATTTTTTGACATATCAATCTGTCTCTTTACTTTTCTATTTTTACTTCATTCATATATTTATACCTTAACGAATGTTTTTCTTTTTCTTTTTCTTTCTTTCTTTTTGGCAAAGAGGCTCATCCATTAGAACCGCCGTTGTGATCCTTACAGCTGAATTGGTGATGTGGAGCGTTAGTCAAGATAGTTATCATTGTAATTGCGAGGTCCAATAGCCACACTCACCTGTTTTATTATATACTATGATGTGATGGCGACGAAACGAGATTTCACGAACATCAAAGTTGGCTTATCAAGGTTCCACATCTCAAGAAAGTTGTTTTTTTTTCCCCTCGTAATAATGCAGAGGAAACATGGAATAAAAATAGGGGAAAAAAGGGTGAATTGGTAGCTTATAATTGAATATATATATTTTTTTTGAACGAAAGATTG
Source organism: Olea europaea var. sylvestris (assembly GCF_002742605.1). Classification (NCBI taxonomy): domain Eukaryota; kingdom Viridiplantae; phylum Streptophyta; class Magnoliopsida; order Lamiales; family Oleaceae; genus Olea; species Olea europaea. The sequence continues at coordinate 3,771,771 of NC_036252.1, forward strand.
CCAAGTGTTGTCTGAAAATAATTTTCCGTCATTAAACTTGATCATGTAGCATGAATGATTTTTTTATTTCCTCATTCTAAGGTTGACAAGTTCAAACAACTGACACATTTGCATGCTTATAAATTGGATGTTAGGAAATACATAAATTACATGTTTAGTTGTCAACGATCTTATCGAGCTGAAAAGGGAAATAAACATTCTTACTACGTACCCAATCAAAATCTACTTTAATTGTTTTAAAAAAAATTCAAACATAAAATATAATAATAATAACAACACATAGGACTCTACCACCACCAGCGTCGCCTCACTCTCCCCAATAACCTCCTCCATAGTATTGGTCACCAATCTGTCCGAAACAACCACATTTACGGTGATGGAGTCCAGTGGGCATGGTGGTCGAAATGTGGTATTATGTGGATTTATAGTTGGCAGCTTGATAGGTTGTGAAAATGGTGGTGGTTGAGAATTTATGATTTTTTGTAATTTTTTAAAAATTTAAGGATTATGGTTGCAGTTGGTAATTCATCTTTTCTTTTTGTTTTATTTGAATAGGAGGGTAAAATCGTCATTTTATTGAAAAAATGGATGAAAATGACCTTTTTGCAATGAAAGGTGAAAGGTAGGGACGTTTTGCACAATAATATTGAAAGGTAGGGACCTTTTCTGCTAATTATGCTAAAAAATAAAAGGTAGGGACATTTTTCACAATAATTTTGAAAGGTAGGGACCTTTTCTGCTAATTACCTTTTTGATTTAACGGAGCATTTTAACGGAAAGTTGATAGAAGGACGTTTTGCGCAAAAAAATGTAAAGGTAAGGGTGTAATCCACCAAAAAATGAAAGGTAGGGATGTTATCCACAAAAACATCGAAAGGTAGGGATGTTTTGTGCTAATTACCCTTAGAATTAATACAGAAGGTTAATATATTGGAAACAGAATTAGCGAAGGAAAAGAAATGAATTGAAATACCTCATTTGTAGAAGAAGATGCAATGTAGTGTATTTATGTTCTTTGTTCATGTTTGGTGCCTTCTATATAAATCGAATCAACCACTGAATTAATTATTCTTAAATTATCTAACTTCCGTAGGTTTTTTGACATATCCAAACGGGGTGCCCCACTTGCTCGTAAATTAACATACAGCGAGCTAATTGCACCAAATTGAAGTTTAGCAATCAAGTAATTAGCATGATGAAAATTCAGTAACCTCCAATATAATTTTCGATTAGCCGAAGTTATAAATTGATTGACATATTGGCAATACGTTGTTAGAACTCAGGACATGTTAGCGAGAGCATCGTATTGGAGGCCACTTAACTTTCACTATAGTTGCAAGTAAGACACCAAGAGCATGTTTGGTAGAGATTTTAATCTAATTAATATCCTTTTTTTTTTATCGTTATTTCATTATTTTAGCTGTCATTTTTGAATTCTCCACTCAAAGATAGAACCTACTTTACCTCTAATAATCAAAAAAATCAATTAATAAAATTTCTACCAAACAAGCACTAAATAGTATGACCAATCAGGTCACATATTTGGACTATGTCAATGAACATACTAACAAGTACGTTGAAATTAACAACTCGACAATCAATTTTTCCCCATCAATTCATCTAGAATTGCATTAGATGTTTCTAAACTTTGATCTACTGCATTAGACCAATATACTTTAATTTACGAGCAATCATGTTACTCATTAGGTGGGAAAAGTGGGAAAGTCGTGAAGTTTCTTTCATATGATCATATCTAATGTATTATTGTGAATAAATATTAGTACTTAGAAAACGAACGATACATGTAGCCAAATTTTTTGTGATATTTGATATTTTTATTCATTACTTTTTTCCCAACTTTTTGTAAATTGCATGTTATAGGTTTATAGTAGACGTGAATTTTTCTCATGGTATTAACCGACAATGCATTGTCAATTTAGTAGTACAATGTTAGAATTAGGGTAATTAGCACAAAACATCCCTACCTTTAGATGTTTTTGTGGAAAACGTCCAGAAGAAGATGCAATGTAGTGTATTTATGTTCTTTGTTCATGTTTGGTGCCTTCTATATAAATCGAATCAACCACTGAATTAATTATTCTTAAATTATCTAACTTCCGTAGGTTTTTTGACATATCCAAACGGGGTGCCCCACTTGCTCGTAAATTAACATACAGCGAGCTAATTGCACCAAATTGAAGTTTAGCAATCAAGTAATTAGCATGATGAAAATTCAGTAACCTCCAATATAATTTTCGATTAGCCGAAGTTATAAATTGATTGACATATTGGCAATACGTTGTTAGAACTCAGGACATGTTAGCGAGAGCATCGTCGAAACTTTATTACTAGTAAACAAAGTAAAGTGACCTAAATGCATCAAATTGAAGTGCAATGACCTAATTGTGAGTACAACAAAAATCCAGTGCCTCAAGTGCAATTTACCCACCATTTAATTTTTAAACTAGATAAACATGATTAGCAGGAGGAACAAACAAAGCAGTATGCAATCCAGGAATTAGAATACCAACAACTTTAAGGCCACTTTCTCTAAAACCACCAACCGCCAACAGAGTTCAATCAAAAGATTCAAAACACACACTATATATATGGGTCATGTGATTTTTGATATTATCCAATTAATATTTAAACTTTTCAGATAAATTTTCCCAATTGAAGAGAGGGTTTTTACTTTTTAGCTATGGCAGAAAAAGGGCGAAAAATTTTAGTAGCAGTTGATGAAGGAGATGAAAGCATGTACGCACTCAAATGGTGTCTCAACAATGTTATTAGCGAGAATTTCAAAGATACCCTTATCCTCTGCTACGTCAAAAAACCTCGAGCTGTCTACACATCCATGGATGGAAAAGGTAAATCTGTGCAGTATGGGCATTTTTTGAAATGGATATAGAAAGGGTGGAATTGTAATTTTGTTTAATTTCAGGGTATTTGTTTTCTCCTGATGTAATGGCAAGCATGGAGAAGTACAGCAATGATGTGGCTCAGAGCGTGATCGACAAGGCGAAAAGGGCTTGCAAGCACTTGAATGATGTGAGTTGGTAAATTTACGATTTCTTCAAGGGTAAAAGAGTCATTTAGAAAATAATAATTCTGTGTGGTTCGGTGCATGTAGGTTAAAGTGGAGATAGCGGTTGAGCTGGGAGATCCAAGGGACATGATTTGTGAAGTGGCTGAGAAATTGAATGTGGATATGTTAGTGATGGGAAGTCATGGGTATGGTCTCATTAAGAGGTATAAGATTTTAACTTTTTTTTGGAAATTACCCTTTTTTTTTCTTATTACAAATTTCAAGTGGGATTTCGGCATAAAAGGCAAAAAAACAAACATGGTTTGAAAAAGAAATTGTTTTATTTTATTTTATTTTGTGGGTTATGTGACAGATGATATTGTTTTGTGAAAATGGCAGGGCATTTCTTGGGAGTGTGAGTAATCACTGTGCGCAGAACGCGAAATGTCCAGTTTTAATAGTGAAGAAGCCCAAATCAAATGGTGGCAGTGACAAACACTAATAATTACAAGGCTGTTATTGGTTTGCATGTATGGAAGTTGAATTATAGATCAAGCGTGGGGTCCACTTTTGTTTTCCAGTCTGGTCCTTGTTTAGGTTCTGTAATTTGGGTTACTGTAATTTGTTATAAGGTAACGATACATAATTTCTATGTATAAAAATCGCATTTCAACTTGTGAAATTATTTCAAAATTTAGCTTTAATTCCAATTAATAATATATTTATAATATATAATTAGTAGAAATTAATTATTCTTACCCTTAAATATTTTCAAAACCTGAAAATCCTTTTTGGAGACCCCACCCCACCATTATGTCTCAAAAAATGTCCAAAAATTAAAAACTGGCAATCACGGAATCACCAACCTCATCCCACCTCCACTTCTCAAAAAATTTCCAAAATTTAAAAATTGTAGATTACATCATATCTCACGGAACCATCACATCCTACCCCACCTCTGCCCCCACTACACCCATCCAAAATGATCCAAAATTTTTTCAAGTCATTGTATAATGAAGTCACTGACATGTGTTAGCCGTAACTAATTATGATCAAATTTGTATTCAATGTGACTAATTTGACCGAATTTGTGTGACTGCCTGTGAGTTAGTCTTAACTGTAACGATATGTAATAAAGTCACAATTAATCATAATTAACACAAAATTGGTCACAACTTTCACATTAAACACATACTTGACCATAAAGAATCACCACAAACAAATCTTCACACACCACATACCAGTATCGCAATCCACTACTACTTCATCTCCAACTTTATTACATGCACTGACCTATATTATCTGTGGCTAATTATGATCAACTTTGTCTTCGGTGTGACCGTCTTTGACCATATCAGTCTAATTTGTAACTGTATGTAACCAAATCACATATAGATTTGGTCACATATAGTCACAATGAAGATAGATTTGGTCATACTTGATTTTTATCGCCACTACCACCACTCCCAACAATGTCAACCAAATACGCACCACCAATACTTTCTACAAATCTTGACCACCACCACCAGCATCATCGCACCACTGCAACCACATGAAAGATCCATTGCTTGTAGCTACAAGTCGTGGCCCGCCTCCTTTGAAGCCTCCAAACACCGCCCAAGCCGTCGAACTCCACCATTAGCATGACCATCTCAACCTCCTCTACGAATCTTGACCAAAATTCAGGCTTAATACATTACCAAACGCACCAAAAATCAAGCCAAACACTATTAGTTACGGACTGTCTTTTGGGCAACACCACATCTGACGATGCCTATGCCGGTACCGCCACCATAGCCACCACTTGCACGAAAACCCACCACCACCTCCTCCAATCCACCAACTCGCCACCATAATCGCCACCACATTCACATCAAATATAAATTAACACCACCGCCACAACCCCATACACCACACCACAAATTCACACAATCGCCATGCATACTTGCACCACCACCATCAACACCCTATAGCTCGGCATCGCACCACCATCTCATCTAGATCTAACAATAGCATCACCAACCCGTAAATTCTCACCAACATTCCTCCTCTTGTAACATCAGCGACGCCATCGACGCAGCAAGAAGCTTCACCATATCACTGCTGTGAGTAGCGCTTGCTACTACTTGTAGCAACAGCGATGCTGCTGATGACGAGAAGCTTTGATGCCGTGTCATTGCCAGGTGCTGCTTGTAGCAGTAGTGGCGTGACTGTAGCAGTAGTGGCGTGACTGACACGATTGCATGTAAGAACGATGCCGTTGGTGTTACGAGCACCAGTAGCACCTCCAAACCGGCAAGAAGCTCCGTCGCAATCAGTGATGCTGAATATGGTTGGTTGGGGTGGGTGCGTAGAGAAAGAGAGATAGACGAGATAGGTTGGACACTTGATTTGTGAAAATGGAATTTAATCCCCGTTTTTTTTGAAAATGAATCTTTAAATGTAGGGTTTTAAGTAATTTTCCCTTGTTATAAACTTATGGTGGCTTTTGCTCAAGCCAATTTTTTATTTTTAAACAAAACTATCCTCGAGCGGTTCAGGTTCAAAATGTTTGTAAATCTAAGCCTTCGTCCTGTTTAACTAAAAATAAGATTTTTTTTTGATGAAATGTGTGGGTTAATAAAAGTTGGAGGTTCCTTGGTGATTGATAATAAGTTTTACAAAATGAAGGCCAAACAGGGAGTAACGCCCCGAATTTTGATAAACTTTGAAGTGTCATAAAAAACTCACTTTTACTTGTTTTGAATACGGAATGATAAAAATACATTTCTTTAAAAATAAAATATTAAAATATTCATAAATTTAAACTAAACATGGAAAATTGTATCTTTAAAAAAATAAACATATTCAACTAACTAATTAATTAAATGACATGTTGCTGAATAAATTAAGCTAACTAATAAATTTAAAGGCAGAAAAAACTTAATGTATATTTTTTGTTTTTCTTCAATCCATTTGGGTAGGTCGCATCACTATCTTGTTACGAATCCAATCGATCTGAACTAACTAGTAAAATTATTGTAAGAGTGAGTATTTAAAAGTACTCAATAAGATATGTGCAATTTTTATATACAATTATATATAACAAATAAATTATACATTTCATATCACTCTTCTCTTATAAAGTATATCTATGACTAAGCGACACAAGTATTTTAGGTCCTCTTAAATTCCCGAAAGATTTCATATTTCTTTCTAAAGAATTCGAAGGTCCACTGGCAATCCATGTATATTTAATTGAATACATAAAAGTATAAAGAAATAAACCCCTAGTACAAAATTATCTTACCTTAATAGATCAAAAGAATTACTGAAGGAAAATTTTGATTGGACATTCCCACTTCTCCTAAATTTCTCTACTTTGGATATTTAATTGGTATCTTGTTTCTGATTTCAAAAAGAGCAAATGGGATGGTTACGTCTGCCGAATTAAAAGATTTGCTTGAGGTTGTATGTGTGATATTTTAATTAATCTAATGGCATGTATATACTTTAGCTTATTTGTTGATTCTTAATCGATTTAGAATTAGTTTTGATGTTTATCCTAATTAAATTAGATTTTTGAGATTAACTTAATTTCATCTTATCCAAAACAACTTTTTCTCGAGTCAAGGACTTCTTATTAATTACAAGCTTAAAAAAGAGTCCAACATGGTAAAACTCGTTATATCAAAATCTAATTATTTGGCTAATATGAAATAAACTTAAAGTATTTCACTTTAGTTCCTCAACTTTCAAAATATAAATGTATAACATATTTGTTGTTGGGTATTTAAGTAAGTGATGCCCAAATAACCACTAGGCAATGATGAAAGTGGAAATTATGCCATCCACCTAGTTTTTAGTAAATATTTGATATATACATCTTAACTTTTTTTATTCTATAAATACTGTATTTTATATAGTAAAATACAAACATGAAATCTTAGCCAAATCAAACTGTCAACTTATTTAAGCAGCTAAATTTACTCCATCAAATGTGACCTTGACTTAAGCTCCCAACAAACATGCCCTTAATTACCACCTCCCAAAAATGGTGACTATCCATCTTCAAACGAATCTCCACCCAATTTGTCTCTCTCTAGAATCATCCCCCAATAGCCTCTCTCTAGAATCACCAACCCAAAAACTCCCAAAACATAAAGGAAGAATTGGTCTTCTTCAGATCTTTTGCATCATATATTCCATCACTATCTCACAAATCTACCATTACGTTCGAGTAATGTATCGACTAAATCAAAAGGTTCAGGCACCAATCACAACGGGCTTGCACACCAATTCCAAATGTATTGACGTGAACACCCATGTGAAGGACAATGGAAAAAGGCCATTGAAGATGTAGCTCCAGACCCAAGCACAAAAAAGAAAAAGATCGCGACACCACACAGGTTAGGCACATTTCAATTTAACAAAATCAGGAATTGTACGGTATGTTCATTTTTTGTTGAAAATGAAATTATATCAATTTTATATTTGAGATAACTAACCCCATTGTGTATATTTTTCACTTGCAAAACATACAAAAATTTAACATGTCTTTGGAATTACAAAAACTAGAAAAGACGATTTCCATTAACAAACTGCAGAAGTTGGGGGAATTGTAGAAAATTGTATGTTGTTTTAATTACCGAATGTAATTAGACACGATTAAGGATTAAGAGTTTATTTTTTATTTTTATTTTTATTTATTTATTTATTTATTTATTTATTTTAGTTAAGTCTACTCAAGCGTATTACATATGTAAAAAGTGTTTTAGATGGGTTGGATCATATATAGTTATATGGTGACTAATGAAGTCAATAGAATATATGAAAATACATTAAAGACGTATGATAAAGTGTACTGGATAATATATGACATTACACAAATTAACTATTCTATCAAGTTCACTTTACATGTCATAGAACATGAATTGATTTGATTTAATTACCTAATGATAGTGTTTTGAACTTTGAGAATGAGCTAGAATATTGTGATAGTTTTGTTGTTAGCTTACCGTCATCGTTATATGCTCTTATGATTTACTATGAGATATTTTTTATCCAACTTATTATTTCAATTTCAAAGCCATCAGCAGTTGAATATTATTTTTTAAATAGTTTTGATCCACTTAATGATCCACTCTCACACTCACCGCTTGACAATCTGCATTTGCATGTATGGTTTTATATAAGCTAATATATTCTGGACAAGATACTTTACAATTTCAATAAGGTATGACTAAATACTCTCATATAAGACATCTCAGATACGTTTACTTGTTTATACCGTTCTTTAATTTGAATTTTCTCTATCATATTTTTTTCCTTGACTTCTTATTTTTATTATTATTATTTTTATTTTTTCTAGGTAGAAGTTCTATTGCCCCATTCTAGCGATGAGGAGTTGCATGCACCATATTTCATTCGGCTACCTATTAGGGAACTCATGTTTAAACCAATTGCTACTTGTCATCGTGATTCAGCCGTTGTTGTCAAGTAAACCGAAATATTTGATTCTCACTAATATATTCCACGTTGAGTTCCATGACTATACTGTTCACTTCCTCAACCTCATCGTCATACATCTCAACTGTTGATATGTCAATTCTTGAAATCAAATCACTAATTTTGGGAATTTAGGATGACAATCTCAAGTAGGGGAAGGTGTGGATGAATGTAATGATTTGAATGCACAATATAATCACTTGTCGTATACAACCTGGATTCTGTGAGTGTAGAAGGCGCCGTCTCCACCACACTAACACGTAATGCATAGATGGTCATGAATGAAAGCTGTCATTTGTTATTCGAATTGGTGACATCCCTACATCAGCAATGTATTCAATCTTGACATCTAAAACTCTCTTGTCAACCTTTATTTCATCAACTATCATTTCAGCCAGTTGAATGTACTTGCAACTTACAACCAAATGGAACAAGAAGCCCAAACATTTCTGCCCCATACATTACAAAGATGTTTGTATAATCCATTCTTGTATTACAGAATCACTGATTAGTTTATTATGTATATAAATATTTAGTAATACAAGACAAAAAGTAGCATATGTGTCATCTTATAGTTATTCATATATTTTTGGCCAAACAGAAAATGATGCATGTATCATAAATGAGTTTTTAACAGATGACATACCGAACCATGCAATAAGTTGAGAGCTAAAAAGGATTTCATACTACCAAAAAAATTTCCACTAATTACGTAATCCATTTACCACGTTTAGGTTCTTAGACGGACTATGAAATTGGATTTTTTATTTATTTTTTATTATTATTATTTTTTGAGTAGGCCATTTGCTCAAAGGTCATACGTTAATACATGTTACATTTCAATTACATGATCAAATTAGAAATTCAAGAATTTCGAAGTGAATTACACAATTAAAGTATACAGTTGCTAGACACTACCTTGAAATTTCACACACGAGAGAGAGAGAGAGAGAGAGAGAGAGAGAGATCACATTGTAGATAAAAGGAAGTGCACATCGATTATCACTTGATCGAATCTAAAAACTGAAGATGATCAAAATGTGTAAACATTTTCTGAATAATTGCCTTGAGATTCGAGAACTAAAATCTGGAAATCTTCTGTAGAGTGCCGAATTGTTGCACTGTAGAGGAAGGGTCGTCCAGTTTGATCATTCAACACACGATATTTGAATGATTCTCCCCATTGTTAGTTTTTGTAATTCATTTTTGATTTTAGGAAGGGCATTTAATGGAGATGCGTGAAATTTGCTAAATCAAAAAACTTCTCATTTACAAAATATGATGTAATATCTATTTTTTAGAAATAAGTATATGTAGATATTTTTCATATGTTATCAACTATTTTTGGTTTTTTAAAAATGACACAGTAATTTTTAAAATAGTTTTTTGTAATGATGCACATATGAAAATTTCCCATGCTGAAAAATCGAGGCCGTTTGTGTTCATAGGCTATAAGCCCGGAATTGAAGAATATTAATAAATCCACACCATAATTGATGTAGCCCAATCCTATTGGGTATTTAGAGGAAATCTGTCCATTGGACTAGGTACTCAATATTCAATTTTGAAAATAATTTGAAAAAGGGATTTCTATCCCTTTTCTCACGGGAAGTTAGATGGTTGCACTATCTTTATCCTCGGTAACCAGCTTCAATTTTCTTGAACTTTAGCTTGCCAAAAAATTTGGGAAATTTGTTTGTCCCTTGCCTATAAATTGGAGTCACTTTAAAAAAAAAAAAAAAAAAAAAAAAAAAACCTTCCCCTGCCATGTGTTTTTGAAACCAGTTTCTACCTTTATGTGCCTCTATCTCTGTGACTGCAAGTATCCAATTCGGTGCTACTTTTGTGGTGTTGGATTGACTTTTCTGAGCCGAATTAAAAAGGGGAATTCATTGTTCTTCATTCTTCGAATTTAGTTTTGATTTCCTTTTTCTTTTTCAAGTTAATTCCATAACTCATATATTTGATTTGTTCAATTGTAGGTGGAATTAGTATCAACAACATTGAACAAATAAATTTTATTCTATAAAATTTTCGGGACATGAGCTAAATCTATACACTATTTTCATAAATCTAAACAAAACAAAAAAAGTTATTTTATTTTCAGTCCTAATGGTCACGAGTAACATGAATTTGAAGCCATCAGCAGCAGCAGCCTCAATTAGGTCCTTTTGCCTAATAAGAAAAGCCATAGCTAAAAACTGAACGTTAAAACGGGAAAAATGTTGAGTGCTAAGCAATTCATCATGATAGGACACTAAGCCAAACATCACTCTGTGCTTCTTACAGTTCATCCTGCACAATAAACGTAGAACAAGCAAATGAAGAAAAGGATCGCGCCACAATGTAAAGCATTTATGTAAACCAGTAGCAGAGGAAAGAGTCATACATGTGCATCATCGTCCTCTGAAGCACTTGATAGGCCACCTGTACAAATTAAAATACCAAAGACGTAAAGGCAAGGCAGGGGCAGAAAAGGAAGGATAGGAAAGAATATAATAACCAGCATGTGTTTACAACAGATTTGGTTAGTGGCTATTATATAAGCAGAAGAAGAAGGGAAGAAACGACATCTATAAAATCGGGAAAATTTGGAGAGAGTCTGGACCTCTCGAAAGTCCATCTATCCGTTTCTTTATTATCATTTCATTTTAGTTAGTTCTAATTGTATTGGAGAGTCATCTGCTGTTGATGTTAATTCAGAATTTATTTCAATACAGTAAATCATATTGAGTTGGCCTAGCTGATTTATGTGAATTACTTATTTTAGCTGCTTAATTTCCTTGATTTCTGCTCGTTAGTCTTCTTTGGCAACAAGGTTCCATCATTTTGGTATCAGAGCAAGTTCCTGGAATGACGCTCACTGATCGTGTAGGCGAATTGGAGGGAAGAATGGAAACTATTCAGGCTGGGATGGAAGTAATGAAGTCTGAAATGCAATGGATCCATAGTATAGAGAAGAACATGAGTCTGATGATGGAGCAGTTTAAACTTGTGATGCATCGCTGGGATGATCGAGAAAGGGAATGGAAAGCAAAAGGCCCAGAGGAGGTCCCTGATTCAGAATTCATTGGAAACTCAACAATAACACCCGGGGATGTAGAGCAAACTGGAGGACTGTGGCGACTGGATTGTAGGAATAGGAGATTGGAGATTCCGGTATTTGAAGGGGAGAATCCAGAAGGGTTGGTGTTCAAGGTTGAATGATATTTTAACCTCACTCGAATTTCTGAAGCAGAAAAGATGGAGGCCGCCGCTATTTGCTTTGAAGGAGAAGCTCTCTCATGGTATCAATGGCAACAGAGACGTAAGAAGGTGACGAACTGGGAAGAATTGAGAGGTCTAGTGCTGAATCGTTTTCGAGCAACCCATGGTGGGACTAGCGAGGAGAGGTTCTTAGCTCTCCGACAAGAAGGTTCGGTGAGGGAATATCTACAATGGTTTGAAACCTTGGCTGCGCCGCTACCAAAGATTCTAGATGGAATATTAGAGGGACACTTCATTAATGGCCCAAAGGATAGATGAGAAAAACATGTTGGGTCAAGGGCATTGGACCGGTCCAACAAGAAATAAGGCAGGTGGGTTTTCCTCCCATCTCAATTATCTAATTGTTCACAAAACCACATGCATTCTTGTATATTTGCATCATCCATAGAGATATAGGCTGGTGGTGTGCAAGAGTAGGTCTAATATATATCGAGAGAATATGTTGGATAGATTTAGGAACATTGAATTGACAAATTTCCATCGAGTCATTAATTTTATGAAATTAGGGTTTTTATAGCTTCAATTGGGGATTCGTGATCCTAGTGACTTTATTTTGATTAATTTCCATAAATTAGTTTTTGAATTTGCATAATTTCATTTACTAGAGTGTTTGAGTTGTTTAATTAGATAAATTTCGAGATTAGGGTTTTAATTGAAATTAGGGCTTTTTGCATTTGGACCATATTTTCACTCAATTAGATTCGGTTAAGGTTAGATTATATCAAACTGAACTACTCAATCTCTGTAGGACGATATTCGGACTTTTAAAAATCTACTTTATTACTTGTTACGATCTGTACACTTGCGGTAGTTTTAAATCGAAAGAATTATTTCGTGAACACCTATCATCCACAATCAGATGGTTAGTCGGAAGTGGTGAATCGAACAGTGGAAATATATCTTCGCTGCTTTGCTTCTTCTAAACCAAAGTCATGAGTCAGCTGGTTGCCGTGGGCTGAACTTTGGTATAATACTTCATATCATACTTCATCTAAAATCTCTCCATTTCGGATTTTGTATGGGAGGGAACCCCCATTGTTAGTCAGGTTTGAGAGAGGTTCTACTCCAGTGTCGGTGGTGGAACAGCAATTTGATAGAAAGGGATGAAGTGTTGGAAGAACTAAGGGGGCAGCTACTCCATGCTCAATCATACATGAAAAAGACAGCAGTTAGTAAGAGGAGGAATGTCCAGTTCAACAATGGGGACTTATCTTAAGATACGGCCTTATCATCGCAAAACCTTATCAGCCCGCTCAAATGAGAAGCTAGCCCCTAGATTTTATGGACCTTATAGGGTTGAGAAGAGAGTGGGAATGGTGGCATATCAACTTGAGTTACCGGCGAATTGTCATATTCATCCGGTATTCCATGTGTCTCAGCTGCGCAAGGTTGAAGGAAAACCCCAGGTGGTGACTGGTGATAGATATTCCCAACCACTTGAATGAGGAACTGGAAATGATAGTAGAGCCAGAGGCAGTTTTGGGGGTCAGACCTAGGAAAGGAAGCAACATCAAGGGTATTGAAGTTTTGATCCAATGGAGAGGGTTGCCACCCTTAGAGGCAACTTGGGAACCATATGAGTTGCTGAAACAACAATTTCTGGAATTCCACCTTGAGGACAAGGTGAGTTTCGTGGGAGGGAGTAATGATAGGCCACCTATACAAATTAAATAACAAAGACGTAAAGGCAAGGCACGGCCAGAAAAGGAAGGACAGGAAAGAATATAACAACCAGCATGTGTTTACAACAGATTTGGTTAGTGGCTATTATATAAGCAGAAGAAGAAGGGAAGAAACGACATCTAGAAAATCAGGAAAATCTGGGGAGAGTCTGGACCTCTCGAAAGTCCATCTATCCATTTTTTTATTGTCATTTCATTTCAGTTACTTCTAATTGTATTGGAGAGGAATCTGCTGTTGATGTTAATTCAGAATTTATTTCAATACAGTAAATCATATTGAGTTGGCCTTGCTAATTTATGTGAATTACTTATTTTAGCTGCTTGATTTCCTTGATTTCTGCTCGTTAGTCTTCTTTGGCAACAGGGTTCCATCAGCACTCTCATCATCCGTCGTATCTGACTTGATGTCAACATCAGCATCTGCATCATCGGCATCGTCAACACCATCACCATCCTCAACCTAAAAAAAGAGCCCTTAGTTCATAATTTAAACGACGCGTTGTATCTAATCTTAAGAGAAGTATGAAGGCTTACATCAGAATCAACTGGATAATCCTTTGGTTGCTGAACAAAATAAAAAATGGTTAGAGACGTGCAATGAAAGGCATATAACTTCACAGATTTTGCTTTCAGCCATCAAAATATTATCCCATTAAATTTTTTCCAACGTCGGAAATGATGGAATGAAGTTCCTCCTCCTCTCTCTTCTCAAATGCAGCCCTCTCAGCCTCTTCATCAAATGCAGCCCTCTCAGCCTGCAAAATGGAGATTATTCATGTCTCAATTTTCTATGCTGGGGAAGCGGAGAGGCCAGGAGAAAAAGCAACATACGTCCTTGTGTTTGTCCCATGTTTCTTCAGCTACATTCTTGGCATACTCCGCATCATCGCATAACAAGATATTGTCAAACAGGGTTCCAGATTTAATTCATTTGCTTGGGCTGAATTTTGATTATTTAATGGAACACGGAATCAACAGAAATAACAGAAATTCTTTTTATTTACCTGCCACAAACCTATGCCCTCATACTTCAAATTTGCGAAAACACATAGATCTGGGTCGTCTTTGTAGTCTATGATCACAAATAATAACATATTAGATAGAGTAAAAGCTAGTACATTACAAAAATGTAGTTAAGTTCTAACAAGAGATATTACAGACAGACCTGGATTATCAATAATTGGTGCCTTCCATTTGCCCTTGTAGTTGGCCTTATCAATAGAAATATAGACCATTTAACAAGGATTAGTAAAAGTGACATTTACAACACAGAGAGATTCAACAAACCTTTGGCTTCCAATGGACCCTTGTACTTGGGGTTGGCAATAGTTGGGGTGTCCATTCACCATCTTCCTCATCATCCCAATCCTCGAGATGCAATTGTAAACCAACATAATTGAGTAAAAGTAGTGTAGGAAATTACATGGATATGTAGCAAAACAGGAAAATTAGATTATATGCCTTCTTGGCGTCTGGATCAGGCATCTCCTTTGCGATGTCATCATAAACCTGCGGGCAGCAACTCACAAGTCATAAACGTGCTCTTGCATTAAACAGTGCATCATTGTAGACAAGGAAAGCCATGAAACTTTGAAGTTCCTCAGGCTTCTTGTCTTCGGGGTCAGGAATGTATTCCCTGTCATCCCGTTCTTCAGGCCGTCATCAACATATAGCAAGATCACTTTCATTGAACCAATGGAAGAACAAAATGGTCGAGAATAATTGCACAAAGAAATACCTTCTTGGCCTCTGGATCCTTGATTGTACTTGGTAGCAGAAGATCCCAGTCAGAGTACAAACTATCAGACTGCTTCTCCACATTGTCAACGAGGATGCTGTAATTAGCATCAGGCTGGATGACAAATGTATAGACATGAGTCCATTGATCTGTCTCACATGGGACTTCCTTCTTGATCAAGTGGTTTGTCCCCGTGTAGGTGAGAATAGCATGGATTTTCTTGGTGCTGTAGCCACAGATATCTGGCCCAAACATGATGCTGCATTCACCCATAAATTGCAACCAAACCAGCAACTTCAACAGGGACAACTTACCAAATAGGAAACACCTGCCAGATGGCTGAAGCGTATGATGTTAACTCTATGGAGTATCACCACCAAATTTCTTCTGATCAATGTCACCACTAAGCAATATCATGTGTCCACCACCACAGTCAAGTTTTTGTTCATGTTTGACGGAGAACTGGAAAACTAATGTCTTGTTCTTGTTGCTGAATTCAGGGAACTCAGCTGAGATGGCATAGAACCTGTGGTCTTTAGTGGTCTGGATACCTGCAATACAACATAGAAGTAAATCCCATTGCACACCATAAATTCAGTATATGCAAAATCACATACGTATGTATTAGACAAACATATGTATGTACTCAGACTCGTCAACCAATGACACATTTACTGTAACGACCTGGGTCTTTGTACCCAAGTCGTTAGCCTACGTACTATCCGCTTTGGGTGGGCCTTGCGCCCACTTAGCCCTCACGACTTTCTGTTGTGTCCCTCCAGGATTCGAACTCATAACATTTCCCTTAAATAAGATTTAAGTTGAATCTTGGTACCAATTGGGCAAGTTGTTCAATTGGTACCAGGATTCAACTTAAGTACTTAAGGAAAATGTTATGAGTTCGAATCATGGGGGATCCAATTGGTACTAGGATTCAACTTAAGTCTTACTTAAGGGGAAAGTTATGGGTTCGAATTTTGGAGGACGCGACAGAAAGTCGTGAGAGGTAAGTGGGAGCAAGATCCACCCAGAGCGGACAGTACGTAAGCTAACGACTTGAGTACAGAGACCCGGGTCGTTACATTTACCTTTGTCGGTAGAGTCTCCATTCCATTTACCAGATGTAAAGTTCCACTCTCCAGCCATGTTCTGGTCTTTCTTCCAGTCAGATTCGACCCATCGATTCTCTCATCCATCTTCATATTTCATAAAGCAATACATTCAATATGACACAACCAATCTAATAGCAGTTAAAGCTAGCTATCAATATTATAAATCTCTTTATTCCTCTCTTCCATGTGACCATCTTATCAAGTTCATCAAACAAAGAAAGTCTTCTTATCCATAGTTATTGTTGTTTAACCAAGCAATGAGCTTCAGTTTCTTTTCTTCTCTCTTCTCATGTTACTGCTAAATCATGACTTGTCCTTTCTCACATTCGTCCGACTCATGCCCTCAATTTTAGAATTCTTATCTTCAAATACCGTGACACACTTGATAGACTCTATCAGTTAATGACTCTTAAGAAATTTAACCATTTTTCCTGATTTCTAAAGGTTGATGTAGATGTTATTGCATATTTAGAGACAATTTGCTGACATTCTGACTAACAGATTAGAATATGCAACGTTTAGTAAAATTCATGCTAATTTTTGTTAAATTCTTGGTTTCCTTGTTCAATTGGTGAACGGTCGGGCGGAAAGCTCTGTTTTCTCTTCCCCACATTAAGTTCCATCACATTTGTTGAGGTTAGAATTGCCCGAATTTTGTTAAGCTAGTCTATTCCTCCATGTTTAGGTGGAGTGATAGTTTAACCCATGTTGTTAGGCCAGTTTATTCCTTCATCTTTAGGTGCAAAGTTGGTTAAACCTATGGACCTTAAGAGTGCTATTGCTGACATGATCTGTCATTGGGAGGTTTTTAGTTATGAAAAGCTGCTTGAGGATTTGGATATGGCCTTGGGTTCTATTTGTGAGAACTGTCCTTCAAGTCTTGATGATGGTTCTATCATCTTAGTGGTGAGTGGTTTTCCTTCAAACCAACTTCTATTCTTTTTGTTAAGTTAGTCACTAGGCATTGTGCATCTAACTAAATAGCCCTCTTAGGGACTTCCCTATTATTGGACTCATATTTCTTTGTTCAGAAGTCTATTGGATGCTACATCATGGGCCCTCAGAGGAAAACATCGTGCACAGAGAAAATCTTCATATAGGAAGAAATTTTTGTTCAGGAGCAGAATGGAGATATAACGCATTGTGGAGATCTAATTGATAAGAGATGCCTCCATGTAACGGATAAAATTTTGAGCAATAAGTCTTATAATCATCATTTTCCAAGCCTCGGGAGCTCAAAAGTCTATTAGCTCCAAAATGGAAAACAAGCATGTGATCAAAGAAACACTGAAAAGTGCACAATCCATAGGACAAAAACCAGATAGTCCTACGAGAAATTTGACACATGGAGAAATAAAATTCAGTATTCTCCTCCATGGTAAACGACTTACGAAATCTTTACACATTGCATCCAACCTGGCAGACATATCATAAGGTCCCACTTCAGTCAATCAGTCATTTTCAGTAAAGGCCAGGGGACAGATCTCTTCGTCCTCCAGCCCTAGCTCGCCACTTGCCAGACAAGACCTCTCATTGGGTCAGGAATGACCAACAAGAGTGCATGGTATCGGAGGAAGCCTACTATCTCCTCCCACTAATCATGACTGCCATATTGTGCAACTGAATGGATACTTACAAGAGAAATTTAAGTAGACACCATTCTCTTGTGTAGACACCATTGAGGGGATCACTTCCTCCATGAAGGCCACCTCTCCTTGTATATAATATACAGATTCCAGATATACAATACTCCACATTTGCAACGCACCCAAAAAAACAAAAGAGTAGACATGCCCCCTCTCTTATAGTAACCACAGACATGTGGAGTGTAATGAGGAAGACACCATAATGGTGTCAATCATTTGCATTTTGCTAGCACTAGCCATCTACTCTCTAATTTCTTTAATAGTTCTTCACTATATTTTTCTCATTTAATTTCTCCGAAGAGATCCTTAATGAATGTCAATACAGAAGAATTAGAAATCTTTTCCATCAATGATTAATGTAGATTATTTTAATTTTTAAGCTATTTCATAATCCAATATTATGTCAGTCAGTATAAGAAGATTGTTAAAAAATAAGTTACATATTGATTAAGGATGAAATCAGTAATCTATATATCTTAACAAGGTTGACCTTTTAAGCTCCAACTAGCAATTCACTTAGAGCTGAAATGGGCATTTGAGTTAAATGAGCCAGAATCTTGTACGGTTTGTTAAGGGATAAATCCTATCCTGATTAAAGATGACATCAATGACCAACGTAATATAACACAACCATTCTGAATTTTTCTAGTAAGTCGAAAATTCAAACATTTTTTAAGATCATGTAGGCAAGTATAAAATTACCTGTGCCAAAGATAGACCAAGATCATCCAGAATTCCAGACAGGGCTGGTGATGAAAATCCAATCTGCATATTTCACATTTACCAGACCTTGATCACTAACCACATGAAAGTTTATCGGCACTCAAAATTAGTGTTTGTGAAACATACAGCATAACCAACAACATATGAACCTAAAACCGCGACAAGGGTGCTGAGTAAAACAACAATGGTGGCAGAACTGCCATGGCTATCGCCATCATCACCTTCAGTTTCAATATCATTATCGGGCCTTAGCAAAGGACTGCTGCCATCTTCATCTGCTATGCTTTGGGACTCCATTATGCGAACGGAGGAACACTTTGATCAGAGCCTGAAAGTCTAGGGATAGTTGGGAGGAGAGAGAATGAAGATATTTACAGTACAGTACTCATTGATGTCGGATGGGTGATGCTGATAACGTAAGAATTCACAGCCGTCTCTTGCCGTTTTGGATTTTGTCTCTCTCAAGCAATTTCTGACAAGACACTACAGGTCAAAGTACGATAGGTTCTTTTACGTGGCGGGAATTTATTTTATTTTATTTTTTTATTTTTTTCCAAAATGGTTCATCAATTAGAACTGTCGTTGCGAGTTGCAGCGCTACAGCTCAATCGGTGATGTGGAGCTTTAGTCAAGATAGTTTCGTTGTAATTGATTGGTTCAATGAATTATGCTATTTGTACACGTGTATACTCCTCTACGTTTAGCAAGACTCTAAGATCAATAACCCACGCTTGTGTTTCGTTACATGTACAAAAGAATTATCATAGTCAAACAACAAACATTTATTGAATGTTGGATAAAAAATAATTTTAAACTTGATAATGCAGTGACTACACCAATGTATTTGTCATTCCTTCTGTCAAAACCTTCTGTACAATAAGCTTTATTTGCCCACACCCACTTGATTTGTTATAAAGCATGACGCGATGGTGACGAAGCTAGATTTCACGGATATCAAATTTGGCTCTGGAGATTCCATGACTCAAGGCAACCTTTTACTCACTTTTAGTTAGGTAAGTTCGAATAATTGACACATGCCCATGCTTATGAGTAGAATGTTAGCGAATATTATCTAACTTTGGTAGGCTTAGTGACAAACCCAAAAAAGTGACATATCTGCTTGTAAATTATCTCATAGTTGGCGAATTGTACTAAATTGAAGTTCAAGCATGATGAAAATTCAATAACCTCCAGCATAATTTTAGATTATCTAACGTGAGAAATGGATTGACATGTTGGCAATAGTCGTTAGGGCATGTTAGCAAGCACACGAATGAAACTTATTGCTAGTAAACTATATTACAGTGACTTAATTGCACCAAATTTAAGTGTAATAACCCAGTTGTGAGTATCACAAAAATTCAGTGCCTCGAGTGCAATTTACCGTCCATTTTAACTAGATAAACATTAATACATGACTAGGAGGAATAAAGCAGCTTGCAATCCTGGAATTAGAATACCAACGACGTTTAAGGCCGACTTTCTCCGAAACCACCAATCGCCAACAGAGTTCACTCAAAACACCCACTATATATACAACGGCTCATTTGATTGGATATTATCCAAGCGATATTTAAATATTTCACATAAATTTTCCTAGTTGAATAGAGGGTTTTTAGCTATGGCAGAAAATGGGCGAAAAATTTTAGTAGCAATCGATGAAGGAGATGAAAGCATGTACGCACTCACATGGTGTCTCAACAATGTTATTAGTGAGCATTCCAAAGATACCCTTATCCTCTGCTACGTCAAACCACCTCGAGCTGTCTCCACAGCCATGGAGGGAACAGGTAAAATTGTGCAGGATTGGCATTTTTTGAAATGGATATATGAAGGGGGGTAATGTAATGTAATATTTTTAAAATTATGCAGTATGGGCATTTTCTCCTGATGTAATGGCGAGCATCGAGAGGTACAGCAATGGTGTGGCTCAGTGCGTGATTGACAAGGCGAAAAGAGCTTGCAAGCACTTGAATGATGTGAGTTTGGTAAATTTGCGATTTCTTCAAGGGTAAAACAGTCATTTAGAAAATAATAGTACTATGTGGTTTGGTGCGTGTAGGTTAAAGTGGAGATAGCGGTGGAGCAGGGAGATCCAAGGGACATGATTTGTGAATTGGCTGAGAAATTGAATGTGGATATGTTAGTGATGGGAAGTCATGGTTATGGTCTCATTAAGAGGTATCAGATTTTAACTTTTTATTGGAAGTTGCTTTTTTTCCAAATTTCAAATGGGATTTCGGCAAAAAAAAAAAAAAAAGTTTGGAATAGAAATTATTTTATTTTGTGGGTTATATGATATTGTTTTGTGAAAATGGCAGGGCATTTCTTGGGAGTGTGAGCAATCACTGTACGCAAAACGCGAAATGTCCAGTTTTAGTAGTGAAGAAGCCCAAATCAAATGGCAGCAATGACAAACACTAATAATTACAAAGCTGTTATTGGTTTGCATGTACGGAAGTTGAACTTCCTTTTTGATCAAGCGTGGGGTCCACTTTTGTTTTCCACTTTTCGTCCTTGTTTGGGTTCTGTAATTTGGTTCCTGTGGTAGTGAGTTTTCTAGGGCTTCGTTTCTTGTCTTATTCAACTTATAGTGGCTTTTGCTCACTTTTGCTTATGCCCAATTTTTGTTCAAAAAACTGTCCTCGAGTGTTTGACGTCCAAAATGTTCATAAATCTAAGCTTTTCGCTTGAGGTTGTTAAAATGTTAATAAAAGTTACGGATTTCCTAAAATTTCTAGTTGAAAATAAATTTTAAAAATGAAGGTCAAATAGGGGTTAAATCTGCGAACTATTTTCATAAATCTAAACAGAACAGAACAAGTTTCTTTATTGGTCGCGAGTAACATGGCTTTGAAGAAATGATGGGAATCAGCACCATCCTCAATTCGTTCCTTTCGCTTGTTAAGAAGAGTTACAGCTAAAAATTGAATGTTAAGAAAGGAAAAAATGTTGAGCCCTAAGCAATTCGTCTTGATAGTACATTGTGAGCCGAACATCACTCGGTGCTTCCTACAATTCATCCTGCACAATTAACGTAGAACAAGAAAATGAAGTAAGAAAAGCATCGCGCCACAATGTAAAGCATTAAAGTAAAACCAGCAGCATAGGAAAGAGTCATACATGTACATCATCATTCACTGAAGCATCATCATCTTCCATTGTGTCTGACTTGATGTCATCATCAGCATCGACATCTTTGCCATCGCCATCACCATCCTCAGCCTGAACAAGAGCACTTGGATCATAATTTAAACGACAGATTGTCTATAAATTTAAATGAAGGCTTACATCGGAATCAACTGGATCATCCTTTGGTTGCTGAACAAAATAAAAAATGGTTAGAGACATGCAATGAAAGGCATATAACTTCACAGATCTTGCTTTCAGTCATCAAAATATTATCCCACTAAATTTTGTTCCAACGTCAGAAATGATGAATGAAGTACCTCCTCCTCTCTCTTCTTTTCCGCTTCATCAAATGCAGCCTTCTCAGCCTGCAAAATGGAGATGTATTCATGTCTCAATTTTCATATCCTGGGACAGGAGTTTTAATGAAAAGGGGAAGATAAGAGGCCTCTAACAGATAAAAGCAATATACGTCCTTGTGTTTGCCCCATGTTTCTTCAGCTACATTCTTGGCATACTCCACATCATCGCATAACAAGATATTGTCAAACAGGGTTCCAGATTTCACCTAAAGTTTTAATTCATTTGCTCGGGTTGAATTGTGATTATTTAATGGAACACGGAATTAACAGAAATTCTTTTTATTTACCTGCCACAACTCAATGCCCACATACTTCAAATTTGGGAAAACATATAGATCTGGGTCGTCTTTGAATTCTATAATCACAAATAATAACATACTAGATAGAGTAAAAACTCGTACATTATAAAGATAAAAGTTCTGACAAGAGATGTTACAGACAGACCTGGATTATCAATAATTGGTGCCTTCCATTTGCCCTTGTAGTTGGCGTTCTTCACTTTCTGGGCAATAGAAATATAGACCATTTAATAAATCACTCGGATTAGCAAAAGCAACATTTGCAACACCGAGAGATTCTACAAACCTTTGGCTTCCATGGACCCCAGTACTCGGGGTTGGTAATAGTTGGCGGTGTCCATTCACCATCTTCCTCATCATCGTAGTCCTCGGGCTGCAGTTGTAAACCATCATAATTGAGTAAAAGTAGTGTAGGAAGTTACATGGATATGTAGCAGAGCAGGAGAAATAGATTATATGCCTTCTTGGCATCTGGATCAGGCATCTCCTTTGGGATGTCATCATAACCCTGCCGGCATCAACTCACAAGTCATAAACATGTGCTCGCGCATTAAACAGTGCATCATTGTAGAGAAGGCCATGAAACTTTGAAGTTCGGTTACCTCAGGCTTCTTGTCTTCAGGGTCAGGAATGTACTCCCTGTCATCCCAATCTTCGGGCTATCATCAACATACAGCAAGACTTTCACTGAACCAATGGAAGTACAAAATTGTCGAGTATAATTGCACAAAGAAATACCTTCTTGGCCTCTGGATCCTTGATTGTACTTGGTGGCAGAAGATCCCAGTCAGAGTACAAGCTACCAGACTGTTTCTCCACATTGTCAACGAGGATACTGTAAGTAGCATCAGGCCGGATGATAAATGTATAGACATGAGTCAGTTGATCTGTCTCACATGGGACTTCCTTTTTGATCAAGTGGTTTGTCCCCTTGTAGGTGAGAATAGCATGGATTTTCTTGGTGCTGTAGCCACAGATATCTGGCCCAAACATGATGCTGCATTCACCCATATATTGCAACCAAACCAGCAACTTCAACAGGGACAACTTACCAAATAGGAAACACCTGCCAGATGGCTTGAGCATATGATGTTACCTGTATGGGGTATCACCGCCAAATTTCTTCTGATCAATGTCACCACTGAGCAATTTCATGTATCCACCACCACAGTCAAGTTTCTGTTCATGCTTGATGGAGAACTGGAAAATTAATGTCTTGTCCTTGTTGCTGAATTCAGGGAACTCGCCTGAGATGGCATAGAACCTGTAGTCTTCGCTGGTCTGGATACCTGCACTAAGACAAAGAAGTAAATCCCATTGCACACCATATATTCAGCATATTGCACAAACATATGTATGTACCTAGTCTCATCAACCAATGACACGTTTACCTTTATCGGTAGAGTCTCCATTCCATTTACCAGAGGTAAAGTTCCATTCTCCAGCCATGTTCTGGTCTTTCTTCCAGTCAGATTTGACCCACCGATTCTCCCATCCATCTTCATATTTCACAAAGCAATACATTCAATATGACTCGACCAATTTAACAGCAGTTAAAGCTATCAATATTATAAAAGAGAGTTAAATGTCCCCAGTTTTTTATGAACAAAAGTGATCACTTAAAATCTGAATAGAGAAGTATCGCTTGTCCAAGGCAAAACGAAAGCTTCGTTTAAGTGAACTAAATGGCACATTTATTTCACGAGTCTCCTGTTTCTATATGCATTGCTTATTTCACCTTTGTTTCCCCATTTTGAAGTTTGTAAAGTTTCCGCCACACATACATTACTAAAACCATTCTTCTTCATTGAAAATAGAAGTTCTAAATAATTCAATTATCTAGCCTTTGTTTATAGAGGAAAATGAAATGCGGCAATGAAAATTTCAGTATATCCGTCGATGTCTGTTCAAACAGATAGAATAAATCTTTAGCAATGAAATGTGGATCCAAATTGAACGTTCATGGGACAAATTATATGAATAATCATTGTTTACATGTCAAATTGATAGCACCTCGCAACAATTAATACAGCAGTTTTAAAATTATAGCACTAAAACTATAAATTTGCAACCTCAGTTATCAGATCCATTTAGAAAAAGTCAGAGCTGCATACGCATTGTTAAAACTGATACTAGAATCCTTCAATCAAAAAAGATAAGATCAACTCATAAGCGGAAATCATGTCCCATTCCTTCACAAATTGTATCGAAAGATATTGATAAACCGAAATTCCATGGAAATGTTATCAATTTGATTAGATTTAACTAATTACAGCATTAGTTGTTCAGATAGAGAAAAAGCACAGCACCATTAAAACGCTCTTCAAAGAATACTTCCGCAGAAGAGATCACGAGAAGCAAAGACAGAACGACGGCTAGCGCGAGATAATTAGCGTTCATCAATGCTCTTCTTTGTAATGTCGCCATGGCTCAGGAGAGAACTAGAGAGAGTGAAGGAGCGAGCTATTTATGTACGTGAATGATTCCGAGTGCATAGAATGCTCAGCAGATGGAATATACGGCTTGGCGTGGACGAGTAATATTTTGACAAGCTGGAGTAAAGTCTCATGGATTTGACGTGGCAACTCTGATTGGGGATTACGAATAGGATAGTGACACTTGTACACTTCTAAATGACTAAATTAGCCTTGGATTTTTGAGTTATTGTACCATTTTGCCATTGAATTCTAAGGAATGCGCTGAGTTCAAATGACGTGGACATTTGTTTTTCTAGTTAAGTAGAGCAAGCAATAAATTTTTAAGCTAGGGATCAACACCAAAATAATTGCATTTCTATTTTTACTTCTAGTTATTCCTTTGAGTGTTTCAAAAGTCGGATTTACTAATTTGACAATTCATCTTTACTTTTATTACACGCTGAACCAAATATTCTAGAGACTTGGTTGAGATTTGTTGTCTTGAATTTACGGTATCGAAATACATTTTTAACGTCTTGACGACACATGAACAATGTAGCAAGTTGAGATATTAGATCGTTTTAATAATATCAATGCATTTGAAGAGCTTACCATACCATACTTTAGGCTGCAAACTTCTCTAGGTAAAGATGGATTTGCACTTTACATCAAATTTAGACAAGATTTTCACCAAAAACTGAAAATTGAATACTGGGAGCAGCTGTTTTTCCAACTTAATGCAACTTCAGTAACAACTGATTGGCATTATAACACACAAACATGCTGCTGAAACTCCAAATCACCAAGGACCTAAGGGACACATGATGGTTGGTTTCTGGACTCGACCAACCGATATAAATTGTTGTATGAAGAAAATGCGGCTTCTCGTTGCAATTATTTCAAAGATAAGAAACTTTCACTTGCCTCTGTGCAAAGGAGAAGTTCTTGCTTCCCGTTCCATCTCAATGTTATAAGATGCACACGAACTTCCAAATTCAAGACATGGGCACAGATAGCTATTAGATGTTTCCTATTGAAATTTGTAGCTGGTCACCTGAACTGGCATAAATTTCTCATATTTATGTCTAAAAATCGTATACACCAGCAGCTTAACGAGCAAAGGTTATCTTCTCAACCATCATTGATTAAACATAACTCAACGAAAACCATAATCCAACTAAGCTGACCTGAGCCATACTCCAATCTAAAATAGACCAAATATCCTCTTTACCCTTTCTCTACTATCAAGTTTACAACATTTGACATTATTTTCTGCAAACATACTCTTACTAGAAACAAAAGCAATTTGGAACTTACACAAACCGCAGAATGTTCCATGACTCATTCAAACATCTTTAAGCTTGAGTTTTAAATGATATAAAGGCACCGCAGATAATCTATACAAGAGCTTCTAGGAAACTGGCTAGATGAGTTAATGAAAAAAAGATTTCTCGGTATCTGCGAATCAGAAAAACAAGAAGTAGGTTTTAACTTGCAATAACAACTGGAACTCTTAACGTAGTTTGGTTGTAAAAGGATACAGTGGTCCATATCCCTATATCATTCCAAGAAAGCTACTGATACATGAAAAGTTACCAAGACAATATTTTTATTACTAGGGTACACTCTTATAGGAATTCCAAGATACTGGCAACGAAATTGAATTTGATGTGTTATTCCACTCCTAGGATACGCTCTTAACAGAATTTCATCTTTCTGCACAACACAATCAACAAAAGAATCAAAAATCTTTTCAACAACAATTACTCACTTTTCATGTTCATTTAAACTGGAAAATTCTTACAACCGACCTTGCCCATTTTTGATATAACTTCCAACAAATTTCTATATCCCTAACCATTGATACACCAGGTACTTTCCGGTCAACATCCGATGCAGCATAAACACAGCAGGTCCATACTTTGACTGATCATGACCAGATCTAACGTGATATTTTCCCATTCTGGAGCTGAACCGAAGTGGTATGCGATGTAAGTTTTCCTAACCTCGTGTTTGGTAAAAGCGTTCACCAGCTTGGCAGCTACTTTGTGTGTGTTGGGTTTTTGATACCCAATAAATTCCGAGTTATGATGTTAACATGGGTTAATATTATTTTATAGGCATAGGCCGATGAATGAAATAAGTCTAATAACCAAGTCCATGAGCTAAACCCGGTCCAATTGTATTTTCTTATAGATGGCTTGAATCTTGGCCTGTTTACCTCTTTAATGGCCCAACTTAAAACCTAACCCTAGAGTATATATTTGACTATAACTCTAGTCACTTTCTGATGATGATTGTGTGATTTTGAGAGAAGAAAAAGTGAATCCCGGTTGCTCCCCTTTGTGTGAGAAAAAAGGTGTCCAGAAGTGTCCAGAACGCTTGTATAACGTGTGCAATTGGTGCTTCCTTCATAGTATACCTTTGTGGTGTCTTCTCCTAGCCTTTGTGGCCATAAATCATTATCCTTTCTTGTCCTACGTGGGTAAGATTGAATAACAACCAAGGTGAATCAATTGGTTGTGGTTTAAAAACGATTGGACTGGTTGTTGGTTGAGAAAAGTGCGTTGGATTGAGCCCGAAAATCACCAATTTGAAGATCTTTCAAGAGAGCTTCCGCAACAATTGGTATCAGAGTTTCAAGGTGGTGGTTTTGGCTCGTGAAACATACCAAAAACTTCCAAAAATCGCAGTAGAAATCAGATTGAAGAAGCTGTCCAAAAACTGTCAAAATCAGTCTCCGTTTTTCGCGTTTTCTGATCAATCCAGAAGAAGTTTGGGAAAACGAAGACCACTGATGTGACATGCAGGTGGAGGAGAACCCTGCAGGGCTACGCATGTCGATCTATGATGGCGCGTGTGACGGCACGTAAGGTCCGCGCGCAGAAGAAAGAAGGCGCGCGTGAGGGCGTGTGGATTAGAATTTCAATGAGGTCCCTTCAGGCAGTTTGTTCCTCATATTATTTTTGACATTTTTCGTGTTGAAAGTTTTCTGTTTCAGAGTACGCAGTAGAATCTGGACAGCGTTGTTTTTCGAGCATTCGGGACTCGATCGTGGTTTTTTGGTTGCTACAGTTTCCAGAGACTTTAGGACGAATAATGGTGGTCCTAAAGTGATAAATTTGTAACTCTCATAATTTACGGACTCAGATAGGTTCGCTCTGGTATATTGGGTTAACTCGATTTAAATTTCAGCATTAGCAGATTATCGTATGGGGTGATCGTTAGGATTGTGGGTTGTCATTGCTTGGCAACCATTGCTTGTGCTAGAAAATTTAGGATTTATTTACTCTATTTTGAAGTGTTGAACTTTGATTGCAAGTTGATAGTTGATTTTGTGCTTATTTGTCATATAGTCACTGTGTGAGACTTGTTGCGTGAAAATTTGAAATTTTTGTTTATATACCTTCGTGTTTGCATTAATTATCCAATTAGAACACCTACACTTGACCTGTTCAAACATTCCCTTGATCTATGATCGTGAATCTTACGAAACCATAGGAATCTAGAACGGTGTATATTGCGACCTTAGGATTACTTTGTGTGACTTATTTGTGACTTGGTTGTTCTGTTTTTATTTTCTCCTTAAAAAATCTTTTCACACTTTGAAGTTGAAATTTTTAATGAGAAAGGGAATTTTTCAATTTGGCAACAAAAGATGAAAGGTATTTTAGTCCAACAAAAAGTTTCAAAAGTCATAGATGGCAAATTTCCTGCAAATTTAACAGAAGTACAAAAAGAAGAGTATGATGAATTTGCATACACTTCAATTATTTTACACCTGTCTGATATTGTTTTGAGAAAAGTAGGAAAACTGGATTCTACAAAACAATTTTGGGAAAAGTTGGAGGACTTATATTTGCTTAAGTCAACTCCTAATAAATTGTACTTGCTTGAACGATTTTTCAACTTTAAAATGGACCCTTCAAAGGATCTTGATGATAATCTGGATGTCTTTAACAAGTTAGGTCAAGACATCGTTAATTGTGATGAAGAGGTATCTGAAACGTATAAGGCTATTATCCTACTTAATTCCATGCTTGATTTATATAGGGAAGTTAATAATGCAATTAAGTATAGTAGGGATACCTTAACGCCCAAGATTGTTATAGACTCACTTAGGAGTAAGGAGATAAAGATTAAGGCTGAAAAAGAGGATAAGAAGAGCGGCGAGTTACATATGATGAGGAGTAGGATGAAATTTAAGCAAATGAATTTGAGTAGAACTCAAGACGGTAGTGATTCGAGTAGTGACTCGAGTGATGAGGGTAGTAAGAAGAAGGGCAAGGGACGAGACAAATCTAGTAGTAGAAGGTGTTACAATTGTGGTAAATCTAGACACTTTATTAGGAACTGTCTCAAAAAGAAAGATAAACTGAAGGGTAAGATGAGAGGTGAGACAAATTTGGTTGAGGGATCGAGTTATGACCCCAATGAGATTTATTAAGTGTAAACCTAGTAACTGCATATGAGACGTGTGTGATCCTTTTCTGCATGTGTGTGATTGTAATTGTCTAAATTTTGTTGCTTGATTATCTGCTACATCTCAATGTGTTTGATATGTGCATTTGTATGAATTTGGGACATAAGGATTACTTGGTGTAATTACTTGCATGCATAGTGGGTCAGAATGCATTAGCAGTGTGTTGTGTGTCTTTTGATAAGGTGGAGTATAGATGTGATCAAATGTCTAGAATTCTTTATTTGGAAAGAGACCCTGATTAGGTAGAGTGTGAGAGGAGCACTTCTATCACTTCTGTTAGGTGGAGACCCATTATCTACATAGGTTGGGAGAAGTGAGGTGGAGATAGAGGATTATCCCTTAAACTTAGGATCTATTGTGACTTGCTAGTTAGACATGAGTTGAGTAATCTGTTTAGTGAGTTTGGTGGGCGATGAGAGGAGATATGTGTTCTCGATGTGTGAGCAATATGAAATGGGATAGGATAAGTGTGGTGAGATCTTTTCTTAGGGTCATTTATGCATGTGTTGCATATGTGATTGGCCGTGGTTTGATTGACTTGGTGTTAATCTATGGTTCTACGTGAACATGTTTCTGAAAAGATCTGTGTATGTTATCCTATAGTATATTGTCATCGCACCTGTATTTGCTCTTGATTGTTTACTGTTAAATATTTGCTTCTACTTGAGTGTTTTTGACCTTAGCCACAGTGAGTACATGAAACAGGTATGTATGTGTTTCAAGTTGGAAACACGAGGTAAGGTCTGTGATCCAATTTTATTGGCTACCTTGATTATGCAAGTGTTAATTGTGTGTTTTGATTGCTTGCAGATTTATTGGGCATCAAGGTGGAGATTTGTTGGGTTTTTGATATCCAATAAATCCCGGGCTATGATGTTAACGTGGGTTAATATTATTTCATAGGCATATGCCGATGAATGAAATAAGTCCAACAACCAAGTCCATAAGCTGCACCCGGCCCAATTGTATTTCCTTATAGATGGCTTGAATCTTGGCCCGTTTACACATTTGATGGCCCAACTTAAAGCCTAACCTTAGAGTATATATTTGGCTATAACCCTACCACTTTCTGATGATGATTGTGTGATTTTGAGAGAAGAAAAAGTGAATCTCGGCTGCCCCCCTTTGTGTGAGAAAAAAGGTGTCCAGAAATGTCCAAAACGCTTGTATAACGTGTGCAATTGGTGGTTCCTTCATAGTTTACCTTTGTGGTGTCTTCTCCTATCCTTTGTGGCCATAAATCATCATTCTTTCTTGTTCTACATGGGTAAGATTGAATAGCAACCAAGGTGAATCAATTGGTTATGGTTTGGAACCGATTAGACTGGTTGTTGGTTGAGAAAGTTGCGTTGAACTGAGCTCGAAAATCACCGATTTGAAGATCTTTGAAGAGAGCTTCCGCAACAGTGTGACTTGGTGATAATTGTAACACCAATTGTGCCACGATCAAGCCTATTAGCTAGATGGAGTTCTCGCAAGTTTACTTGATCCCATAAAAAAAATTAAACAAGTGTAAATTATGTCCACATGAGTTAGCATTCATCACATCAAGCAAATTACAATATAACTTTTTGTCCTTCGATAAGAATTTGAGACAATCACGATCGCTATACCCAACAGAAGAGGGCTACATTTGAATCAGTAAAAGACTAGTTGGAAAAGTATGCTGCACGCATTATCCGATGATCTTCTCTAGTTCATTCTCAAAACATATGTGAAGGTGGTTTGCTGAAATGTTTTGACGATTAATAAGCTTCAAAAAATTCTATGCAATGATTCATCATAATATATCTACCCCCTAATTGCGTAATAGAATGGAGACGGAACATCATTTAAGTACAATCTTTTTAGTTTTGTTAAATTGATGTAGTTGCAAATTAGAAAGATAAAAGTACTGTTAAATTTAGTTTATATCATTTTCATGAAAATAATAACACTGTGTAATTATGACGCGGGATGTTATGTGAGAATTATAGGAGAAGGGGATAAGGTAAAGAAGAAGAGAGGAGGGGAAAAGAGAGAAGAAGAGGGGAAGAGGAAGATAGAAATTGGGGGAGAGAAATCAATTTATTTCATTTATTCAAAGTTGCTTTATTACAATGTAAAAGAGCCCTTTATATAGGGTTTGAAATATTCTAACTTAAGAAGGAGAATATCTAATAAAAGAAATTAAATTAAACCTAATTATATTTCATAAAATACGACTTAAAATTAGAAGCTAAACATAATAATAGTCCCTCTAATATTGCATCGTTTCTCCCAGGCTGAGAGAACTCAACTCCGGCGAGATAGACTGGTACCTCATACTCCAAGGAGGTCGATCTTTTGTCTTCATTAAATGCTCATACTGGACCTTGGACAACAACAACTTGTTGAACTCACACCAAGGAGGCTGATCTTTCTTAAGAACCAAGTACCTGATCATTTGACATCAACTAGATTTGCAAAGCATCCCCAAGAACATGATGTAACCAAGGGGGACGATTTCTTTGTCTAACCAAATAGCGATACGGACTTCAAAAAGCAACAACTTATGCAATTCATCCATAAAGTCTTCAAATGATTGTTCATAATGAGTAGTACAAGGATCTAGTAAGGTAAAGTGGTCTGCGAAAACAAGTGAGTGCAACAATGGTTGCTCGAATGTACCCTGGTAAGGAAACAATTCTGCTGTATTGAAAACAAAATTCTCATTTAAGTATGATGGCCAATCAAACAGTTGAAGTTCAAGTGAGAACTTCAATCTTTTCTTTACATGTGTGAGAAAAGTGTTTCAACGAACAATGACATCAGATAATGTGGTAAGTCAAGAAGCATCACAAAGTGGAGGTAGAACCCTATCAAAGTCAACATCAAAATCATGCAACAAATTAGGCAAAATCAACTTTGGCACATAATTGAGGATAGGTGGACTGTTTGACTCAGGTTATAACACTATAGATAATTTCTCATCCTCGCTATCGGAATATTCAATTGGCTCAACAATGAAAACTTCATTATCTTTCTCAAAAGGAATACAACTACACTCGAGAAGTGATTGTTTGGACTGAGATGACATTCCTAGCTTATGACATACTTGGCGAAGATAAAAGAACATCGATTTAATACAAAACTCAAAAAATGCTCTAAATCAAAACAATTTTGTACAAAATTAAATGCCTGTTCAATTGAGCGTGAGTTAATAGAATCATTCTTAAGTAGAGAATGACAACATAGAGGACACTCTTACAGTAAATTCCTGAAACTTATTGATAGCAATAATCCACTCATCTATAAAAAGAACATTATTTCTATCAAGAGAAAAAAAAAATTGATGATTTTGAAAAAGCTGACAAGTCCCTTTTCAACTCTGTCTTCTTCGATATGGATGGCAATGGTGGGGAAGGTGGCACTGGCTAATTCTGCAGAGTTTTGGGGTGACTACTTATTTGTAGGCACTATCCAATTTTTATGTTGCCAATTACTTGTTTCACCTATGCATAAAAGCTAAGTAGTTTTGATTCTTTAGAACCTTTTAGAGTATGTTTTCTACATCATACATTAATGTAAAATTCAACGTTCAAGATTTACGTTGTAGAAACATTAGGTTCAACGTAAGCCATATAAAAGTGAACAATACTAGCATTTGGTTTCTCAAACTCCACAAACTTTCGCCTTAGGCGTGGTACGAAAAGAATAGAGAGTTATATTGAACTTAAAAAGTCATAATCAAAACATTAATCCCAATCAGATTGAAGCTCCTCCCAACTATTAGTTTGAACCAAAGGAAAAGAGCAGTTCTATTCCCAAATGATGGAAAGCCCAAAAACATGTAGAACATATAAGGGATTATCACTAGATACTTACACTTATCCCTATAAAGCAAATTCTCTATTTTCAACTTTCATTTGTAGATCTTAAAATCAGCTATATGTTGCATTTGGAGTTGAAAAATCACCGACGGGCAACAAGTATTGATAAGGCATTGTTGATTCCATCTTTACGCTTTCACTAGAATCTTGATGAGATAACGAATTCATAGGATCTGAGTAGAGGCCAAACAGCACTGGATTCTCAAATGTATCATGATTTACTTGTATATCTGTGCTTTGATAGTCTATATCCAACTGATTCGCAAATGATGCATTGATTGGATTGACATCCAATGGCTCAATCAATGGACACATCAATTTCACACTTGTGAAAAATGCTCCTTCATTAGAGCCTACGAATTGATGGTCTCCTAGCAAATGGTTCTCAATTTCATTTAGGACACTCGTATTTAGACTAAATACCCCAACATCTTCCGCTGACATAGAATTCAGTGGACTAAAAACATAATTGGCTTGTGATTCATCCCAAGCAACATTTTCTCCTTCATTGCAAACTCTTTGTCTTTCATTCAGAAATCTATAGTTTCTTGCTTTTTCATCCGAAGAAATTAGTTTTATAGGTGACCTTGTCATTATTTCAAAATCCTCAATCTTGCCAGTGATGGAAGGAGCACGATGTGTTTGATGAGAATACTGCATTCTAGGATCAAATTCTGATTGATATCCATTCAAAGTGAAAAAAGATTGTGAACATCCATAGACAACCGAGTCAAAATATGGGGACTCCTGGCTAGGGAAGGGCTTCTGGCTTAATGAGAATAATCGTTGATCACATTGCAAAAGCTTCTCGTAGTGTTTATCGAGCATCCCCGGAGCAAAACTCACATAATGTCTCCTTGTAAAAAATAAAGGCAAAAGCAAGAGAAATCATCCATTAAGAACATAAATATGATTTATGAAGTTAAATTTTGACTACTTGAAAAATCTTTATACATAATATAGTTATTATTTGTGACACAAACAAATCAATAGAACACGAAAATGCAAAAAAAAGGTAAAGAAATGGACTAATAGTTATAACTGAAGTATTGCGGCAAATGATTCAAACAAATTTCCCTCTTTTAATTGCAGTGATGTTGAACACAAACTTACACTTTCTTGCCATCGAATATGCGGACTATTTTCTTTGAAAATCAGAAATTACAAGAATTTACTTAAAACATTTCAGTTCATTTCTTGGAAGATCAGAAAAAAGGAATGAACAAATAAAGCTAAACAACTTAAACTTCTCAAATTATAAAAAAACGTTGGATACCTGAAAATGGAAGCTTGACCACCGGTAAAATCCAATGTTTGGTGCCAAAGAGTATGCTTGCGCGGTTGGGGATTGGTTTCTCCGAAGAACAAAGGTGGTTTGTTCAACTGCATTCAATTTGCAGTAGCATTTAGCTGATTATCAACTAATAATTCTTTGATTTTTCTAACTTCTTTGATATCTTTGAAAGCGAGAAAATAGATTAATGCAAAAGGGATTTACCTCAATCTGGAGAATTCCTGATACGTTATCACGGATAATGGCTCTAATTGCAGTAATATCAGACCATTGTATCTCAATCTTGCTCTTCAGTGCCCCACCCAACACTTCCCAGACCATTTTGTGTTTTGCATAGTATAACTTGGCTGTCAAATCGCCTTCATGCTCAGAAATCCACTGCTCACATTCCAAATACGTTAAGAAAATGCGATTCTAGCCAAGTTTCAAGAAATTATTTTGAATAAAAATCATTGTACAAGAGCTATATACCTGCCAATTTCCAATTCTAAGTAAAATTGCAGGGAAGTTCGTAGCCTTTAATTTCTCCGAACATTTTGTTTTAGGACTATGTTGTCCCAATCTGGGATTGCTCTCTGATGAACAATCTTCTTTCCTCCATTGGGATAACTTCATCTCCAACAAATTCATAAAAGATGGCGTCTTGCGCAGTTTCAAACCAAGAGGACTTGAATCTTCACATGAATCTACATCTCCTTCCTGCGAAATTTAACAATTAACTTGAAATAAGGGCACAATCAAATTGAAAATGGGCTAAATATTTGCAAAAGCAAAACAATAGCTAGAAACAAACATCAAATAGCGGAGACTAGAAATGAATAACAAGGCATGTAAAAAATTAGGGAGAACCTGCGGAGTAAATTCAGGTGAAAGCCTCATTCTCTTGGAAATGGAGCATTGTTCAAAACCCAGAATTCCAGAGTCTTCTTCATCATTTTCTTGATTTACAAAGTCTACCAGAGGATAATTTTGGAATTCTTCAGTGGAGAATTCTACACAATTCTCATTCCAAAATGCAATTCCCTCGACCATTTTGGCTTCGAATGTTTGTTTCTTCAATGCAATTTTCTCAAGTTTTTGCTTTGGGTATATATAAGAGAGATTTGGCAGAATCTTAAAAGTAGTTTGAATTAAAAAAAATGGACTCTTTTTTTATGTGGGACCCTCACCTAATCACAAAACCTCTTAGAATATTCATTTGTGGGACATATTTTCATTTGGCGGCTACACGAGACTGTAACAAACCTCTGGATTTCTGGTTGTTGAGAGAGGTAAATTTTTCCAGTGTGCAAAAACAGAGTAAATATTAGGAAGAATTGCAATACTGGTCCCTCAACTTATTGATCATGAGAGAATTTTATCACTGATATATGTTTCTTTTGCAGCATAGTCCCCAACCTGTGTTTTGGTGCCATCTGTCCAGGTAGTCCGCGATAAATTCTATCCATTTAACAAATTTTCAACTGTTAAGAATCAAATTTTAACTAAAAAGCTATTTTGTCTTTATTTTGAATTAAATAAATAGAAAAGGGAAAAGAAAAAGAAAAAGGAAAAAGGAAAAAATATTCCTATAGCTTCACCAACCTCAAACAGTCAAAGTGTCAAACCCCACTATCTACATGGAATGGGGCAAAAAAATGCATTTTAATACTCAAGAATTAAAGAATAGAGTTTGCAAGAAAATTCTTAATTTCTACTCAAGAACACACTTAAATATTGGATAGAGAGCAAATGAACTCTCCCCCTATTTAAACTGTCACCTACTACAAATGAGCAACGAAAATTAGCTTATGTTTGGTTCAGCTAAAAAATTAATAAAATTTTAAATTAAAGTTTATAAATAACACATTTGATAGGAATCACAACTTTTCAATCACATATACCACCAGCTTTTGTCAAAATCTAGTAAAAACTACCTTTTATTTAAATCGAACTAGGGCTTAATTGATCCAACAGTTAAGAAAACCTCTCTAAGACATTCTATCATATCTACGATAGTTACATATTCGTAGGGTTTCTTAAAATATATTGAAAAGAAAATACGACATTGACATTGTAAGTTTTAATATTAATGAGCTTTTTCCTGAAATCACCATGAAGAATATATTTAAAATTTATAGGCCCTGTTTGAGCCTCATTATTTTCTCATTAAAATGAAAAATTTGATCTTTATCCATCACATCAAACCACCATATTTGACTTTTTATGATTTTATCTCTTATGTGGAGTCCATAACGATTATATTTTTCATTCTCATTTTTACAATAATGTGGCTCAAATGGGGACATAGTAGAAGTTATCAAATAATTTGGAGCATTAAATTAACAAAGTTAATATAAATTTTCACACGCACCCAAAAAAAAAAAACCTTCTACTTCCACAATTAATTTCATAATTCCTCATTCTAAACTTTGTAAAGTTTGTATAATAGCTATTTCCTCTTTCATTTTGAAGGTAATTATAAAGCAATTGAATTTTATATTGCGGCGGCTTTGAAGTGATTGATTTGAAAAAACTGGTGACACATGATTGAAGTGCAACCCCATGATATGACACATGATCATTGGATGTCATTTTCACAAATTGTCTTTTTACTGTTTATAGTCCATTATGCAGAAATGGACAAAAATTTGATATCCACAGCTGATGTGATACATATACATCGACAATTTTTTTTTTTTTTTCCTTGCTAAATCGATACCACATCAATTGTGAATATTATAAGCTTCTATCATTATGGATAGGAGATCACTTCTAATCTCCTTCATAATACTTTTCATTTAAAGATTAGTAACACTTCCCAAATATGCTCGATTTGTAGAAAAGAGACGTATATTATCAAAAAAACGTAAAATTTATAATAATTCTTCTATTTTTGGAGTTGTTTGCACAGAGGAAATAAAAGATAGCAACAAAGAGAACAAGTCAAACAATAATTGGGGAAGCATTCCAATAAATTCTCTCTATTTAGTCAAAAAAAAACCTCTTCATAGAGAAATTTAGGCTATTTTTTTTGTCCTCAAACTTACAATTTTTCTGTAAACATGAAGTTTTAAAATATTTTGACGCCAATTCTTTCTTAGCCTATCACATTTTCTATATGTATTTGTCAATTCACAAAGTAATTAATTATAAAATATTGTAAAATTGAAGTTATTTGTATGAGTAAAATAAAGTGCAAATGAAAGAAAAGGTGGTGGGTAGAGAAAATCTATTCATATATAAAAAGGGTATTTTACCATGTGAGGATTTCAAGGAGTATTGGATACCAAATCTTTGTGTTTGGAATGGATAATGTTTAGGTCTTGAGGCTTGATGCTCACGAGTGATCCTTTTCTCTCTATTCTAATACTTTCAAAAGTGATGGATGATGTGTTTTTGACTAATGATGCATATAATATATAGATATGATTATATTTGGCACTACCCATAATTGAAAGGGATTGTTTTCAAGTCTAGATCCAGAAATAAAAATAAATCATCTCGGTGGAAAGATAAGGAGTTGCGACAGCAGAGTATTAGAGATTGCTGATCATCTTCTTGTTTTTAATTGTATATTATGAGTCTCAAGAATTTCAGAATCTTCGATGGGAAAAAGAAAAAAAAAATTATCCATTACTAATACCCTCTCGCTATAAAAGGAAAGAACGAGTATTATATTGATTTATATTCTTTGCATTTTTTCTTGGTGGAAGTGTGAAGAGCATGGTCCCATTTACTTTATAATTGCGAACAAGATTAGCACAACCCCAATCAAGACAAACATGTTCCCTTTTTCTCCACATCCATCGTTCATTTTTGAATTTTAGGATATTATTCGTATCTATTGTTCTCATCTCTATGTTTAATAGACTATCCTATCAATTAAATAATTTTAAAGTGTCTATTTGTTGTAGTGTGACCCAAATTCTTAGGGTTTTAGGAGTGGTAGTTGGGTTGATCTTAGAGATATCAAGTTATGGAACGGGTGCAAAATACACCGCATTTTTGTTAGCTGGATGCTCAAGTGAAACCATCAAATTGGAGCAGAGAGTTGTCGCCCACTTCTCGCCTGCATGTTGCTCGACGCCGCTCGAGAGAGGTCTTTCCCGACTTTCTCGCGTTTTGGACTCATTCATCTACAACTAGGTTTTTTGGCTTCTCTATAAATACATAATGTCATCCATTCTATTAAAAGGGAATTTTCATGAGTTTGAGAGAACCAACAACATCTTAAGATCTTAGATTCAATTAAGAGTATTGAGTTTTGATGTTGTAAACACATTCCTATTGTTTGTAGTTAATCTTCTCCTTCTCTATCCGTGGTTTTTTTCCGAATTGGATTTCCACGTAAATTTCTATGTTATTTACTTTTCTGTTTTATTTTATTATAAATTTGATTGAAAAGACAGTCAAGAAAACATAGAGATGAGGACAACATATTTGGGCTCATTGGCGTAATAGAGAACTAGTTGCCTTCTTGATATCCATGACATATTGAACTTGGAAAGAAACTGAACACCCACAAGGCCTTGACGGCCTTAAAAGGAAGGGCCGCATCGGGATAATAGACAATGAGCAGTCCAACTAGAATCCCAATGTCTGGAAGTAGTAGGGAATAACAAAGCTTGTCGTGTTGGAGTCTGATGTAACTCTTGACAACATTTCTTCGAGTATCTTGTATTTATATCAATAAGATCCGTTAAATATCTGTACTACTCTATTAATCACATGACTTGTCTGACATAATTTCTTATCATCGTATCATGACATTCTTCCATGAGAAGAAAAGGACCCCATAATCTAGATTTTTTTGCATGAGAAGAAAATAATCTCACAATCTAGATGAATCACGCTCATAATCCTTGTAGGGTCCTACAAGCTTGATTACTTTCCGTCATATGGAGTATCATTTCCAAATGGGAATTGGCATTTGGCCTAAATTTTATCCATTAACATGTGTCATTCATAACTCTATTCTCCTAGTGGTTGTGTATCTAATTGCAAATCTACTCATCTCACAGATAAATCTAACTCGTGGGTCCTACTTTTATATGATTTCATTTCACTTTTTTTCCTCCTCTCATCATATCATAATTAATGTAATCATAAATTACTTCCTTTTTCTTCTCTTGTCATCATCATTAAAGCAAATATAAGTTAATCTTAACTTAGAAGATCACGTGTCAACATTTATTAAATTAATCTTTCTTTAGAAGAACAAGAGAGGATGAAATCTTAGTGGACCCTTTTTAATGGAATAATTTAAGCCATGGAAGATTGGATTAGGGATTTCTTTCAAATTCGAAGTCTACAAAAAATAATGTAGACAATGAAAATGCTTGGAAGGTTATCTCATTTTCAAAAGAAGATGCAAATCATGGTTTTTGTCTAATCTTATTTGATGTGGAGTGCATCGATAAAGAAGTTGATCATTAGATGACGAACCTAAAATTAATAGTCAAATAATATGGCATATATGAATGGTATTCGTCTCTTTTTATCATCTTTGAGTTTTTGAATTAAATATGATTGAATAAGATTGAAGAATAAAGGTACATATATGAGATATTTATATGTTATCATGTATGTTTGACCTGTTCGGTCGAAGTTCATTATTGATTAAAACAGAAAATATTATGAACTTTATTATAACTCATCAAATGGAGAATGATGATTATAAGTTCTTATAGTAAATTTTTTGGTCTAACAAGGTACAAATTTTTTGTCTTGGAGGGATAAATTTTGTTCAAATGACATATGGCCTTATTTTTAATTTATTTTTTCAATAGTCAAAATCTCTGCCTAATTAAAACTTTAGTTTTCTTTATTTGTTCATAACTTTCTTGGACTGGTGACACCAACCCACTAACGTCCACTTTAAGACCAAATTTTATAAAGAAGTGTGACAAAATGAAGCATTTTAAGGTCCCTACTTCTGGAAACATGGATGTAAATACTAGATGGCGTCAGGAAGTTAAAGTGTCCATGAAAGATGAACTTGATAGCATGTTTGATACTAACTACAGAGTATGACTGGACAGTATAATGTATAAAAATTTAATATATTTGTTACTGTAAATCGAATATAACTGAATAATCTATAATCTATAAAAAGTGGGACACGTGGAAAACTATGTGATTTCTCATTTTGTATTTACATTGTTTTATGATCAATTATACGCTATCAATTCAATTTACTTCCAAAACAAAATAATGGTAAAAAAATAATTATCATTTATGTTTTATTTTTTTTAAGATCAACTAAGTGAGTGGAAGCTCCATTTTGCAAGTTGTCAGTATCACAAATGAATAAGATAATTAACTTGATTGGAAATACTTATATTTACCCCTTTTTTATTTATATTTATGCCCACTTGAAGAAATTTTAACATCGTAAACATTCCCTTATTTATTTATTATTATTATTATTATTATTTTATTATTTTTTTTGGGTTACTTACATTGTTTGATCAAGAATGGAATATAAAGTTTTGGTCATTTGAAAATGTTCTATCAAAACTTACAAAAACATGATTCGTGTCTTCACAAACTTGTGTATGTGAAACACCAAAAAATCGACCGTGCTCTCTTATTCTTTTGTTGTCAATATTATCTACTATGTGATTATAACATGTCAATTATAATTTGTTGAGGCACTTTATGCAATTAAGTGAAAAATCTTAATTTCCTCAACTAAAAATTAGGAGATAATAATGAGGGATGGACATGGAATATTGTCATGACCAGTTAAAAAGAGTTTTGATGTATTAAAATTCTTAAAAATTAGGAGATCATAATAAAGATAGATGCATGGGGCTAGCCAATTTTTCATTTACGAAGTTTCTCTCTATTTACGATGTGAGATCACTCGAAAAATAATCTTAACCTCTTTTTGTAGGTAATCAGGCTGCAGAAGTGATTGGTACCACATTGCTTGACTAAAGAAATTGAAGAGTTGTGAGGAATAATTTCAATATATTCTTGATTTCAATAATTAAAAAAAAAAACCACCACCACCCCAAAGAAGATGAACAAGAGAAGAAGAATCATAGTGGTAGGGAAAGGCTCTAGGGTGTAGGTGTTCTATAAGAATAGCTACGTAGAATTCTCCGTGAATTCTTACACTATTTTATAAAACATTGGCAAGAATTCACTAGATCCCCCTCTCAAAGTTATAGTGAAGTGTCAAAATTTTAGTGAAGTACAATTAAAAAGACAATATCACGGAAAAACAAATTTGAACTTGTTAATGATACGAGTCTAGAAAACTTAGGCCTTGAATATATAACGATTAAATATCATGAGACGGCTAGACTCCCATTTATATAACACAATATTAACAACTTACCTAGCTAAAATCATTTATTAGTGAAAAGTAAACATAGTTATCCAACAAACCGTCCGATATATTTGTGTAATCATGTCCAATCTCACATGTACAAATAGTATTGAATATGAAATAATCAGAAATAATTTAGTTATTTAAATGACAAAGTATAAAACATTAATCACTACATGCAAGATCCAATCTCTTTACATAATCATTGGAAGTCCTTAGGATAAATTGCACCATTTTGTCCCCAACCTTTATGCATAGTAGCAATCATGTCTCTATTTTTTTTTTCCATGCCCAATATTTCACAATGTTTTGAAAATCGGATTGGACCTGCTGATTCAACCGAAAAAATTGAGAACCAATCTCAAATCAGATCCAGACATAACATATTAACCTAAAATGAAAAGGCTGGTAAGTAACCCATTGAGCCAACCGTTTTAACCAAAAATTGAAAAATCGATCACGATTTTTACCGATTACTCAAGCCCCGTTTGGTACCCATTTTTTTCAAAATGCATTTTTCTCTCTCTTCTTTTCAACCACACATTCTTCATTAAAATAATATTACACGTAAATAAAAAACTTTTCCTTATTTTTCAACCATACATTTCCCATCAATTTACTATTCCAAAATGTATTTTTACATAAAAATGACTCCCAAACACCATCTAAAGTTTTTTTCAAAAAAAAAAAATAATAATAATAACAACAACAACAACAACAACAACAACTTCATTAATGGGCTCAAGCTTGGCAATCCCAATTTTGCCTTCCTTCCAATGCAAGTATTGCTTTTCAAAGAAAAGAGTCAAATAATGTTTTCCTCAACTTCCAATATGGGATAAGTTTTGTAACATTTTGCAATTTATATATTTAATAATTGTTCACCTCCTTCTTTCTATTAAACAAATTTTAGGCCCCAAATCAAAAATAAATTCAATTTGAACAAAGCAAAATATTTTAAACATATTACTGGTTAGTTTTTTTATTTAAAAATAAATTATAGGATAATAAATCTAATTGACAAATATTGATTTATATTTAGTGTGAATTAGTAATACTAAAATTTAAAAAATTGTTGTTGTTATAATATTTTATAGTTTGTTGGAGTATTTATTTATTTAATTTTGATATCCGGTTCGACCCCGAGTCAACCTCGATTCAACAATTTGACCTTTGACCCTTTTTCTTTTTCAAGTAGATGTCTAGATCGATTTTTAAAACATTAATATTTCATTAATTAGTAGAATTCTTACATCTTCATGGATTCCATTTATTATTCAATATCTGACTCATGTGGGCTGCTCGTGTTTTTCAAGCAAAGGGCATGTATTCTCTCTTTTCAATTTTTCTTTTTTCTTTTGTAAAATTGAAGCTAAGGGTAAATCTGGTTTGTTAACAAAATGAAGAAAGTTGGGGATGTAAATGATACTTTTTAAAGGTTGAAGACAAAGTGCAACACGTGTGACAGGTTGGAGACCTTTGTTGCTATATTCTCAATTATTATTTTATTTTGGGATAATTGCAACAGAGGCTCTAAACCTTTCAAACATTAGCAGACTTTTTTCAAATCTTTAATTTGTTGCAACCGTCACACCTAACCTTTTCAAATGTTGCAGGTGAAGCCCCAATAAATGGAAAACATCCAGTTTACCGTTAGTTGACCAAAAAATTGAGTTTGACTATATTTTTAATACTTTTATAAAGGGCAAAATAGTAACTTTCTATTTACCAAATTGAATAATTACATTAATTAATTAAATTTAAAAAAAAAAAAAAGGGAGGGAAACTGTATTTTCTTCCTCCCATCCCTAATTGAGCCAAAGTTTTTTGGCTGTTTTTGCTTACTGGGTTTTGCCATGAATCCAAATAAAATTGAAGTGGATGTGTTTAGCAAAATGGGTCCACTACCTCCCCACCATGAATAGCTCAATCTCAGCCTTCCACTAACGATGACAATGTCATCAGCAACAAGATGCCGAATCCCCCCTAATCTGCGATTAGCCTCGAAACTCTAATTCACTGGATCTTGCTGCAATTGATGGTGTTAGGAGACATTAGCGCTGCACATTAGCCGGGTTGCTACGCCCGACGAGATCCGAGCGGTGACTCCTGATGACCTGCTGGCCAGCTAGAGATTAGTTTGGAAGGACCAGAACGAGGATACCACCTACTTGACTGTGTTGAAGCGTACCCAGGACTAGCTCACTATCAATATGGCTCACTCGGCCTCGGCTGTCTCCATTACTGGTAACAGCTGCTTTCTCTGTTCCAATCAGTCAAAGGAATTTGCCTTGCTCAACAATGAAAGATAAGAATTGCTCATTCTTGTTGCACAAAGGGTAAAGGAAATCCCAATCTAGATGGTGAGTCAATGGAATAAAAGCTGCAAGTGACTGGAATGGAGGTGGCGATTGAGTTTTGGCTGCGATGGTTCTTTTGGTTTTCCCCCCTTTTTTTCATTTTTAATTTAATTAATTAATGTAATTATTTAATTTGGTATATAAAAAGTTACAATTTTGCCCTTTATAAAAGTATTAAAAATGTGATCAAACTCAATTTTTTACTAACGGTAAAACGGATGTTTTACCATCCATTGGGCTTCACCTAAAACCTTTAAAAAGGTTAGGGGTGACGGTTGCAACAAATCAAAGATTTAAGGAAAGTCTGCTAGTGTTTAAAAGGTTTGGGGCCTTTGTTGCAATTATCCCTTTTATTTTTTTGTCAACGAAAAGGAAAACAAATCAAAACTGCCACTTTTGTTAGAATATGAACCTTTTTCTTCTGTTGTACAAATAGGGTTGGGCAAAACTCAACCCAAACCACTCAACTCGACCGACATAATCTAAAGAGGAAATTA
Organism: Olea europaea var. sylvestris; assembly: GCF_002742605.1. NCBI lineage: Eukaryota > Viridiplantae > Streptophyta > Magnoliopsida > Lamiales > Oleaceae > Olea > Olea europaea. Next base: position 3,816,467 of record NC_036252.1, read on the forward strand.
CACAACTCCAGACATTTCAAGTCCACAGTGCAAAAATAGGGTGCCAAGGTTTTTTAATCAAAACTCAGGTATTATAAAATTAATCCACCACACCCCTACCCAACTTTAATCGTCCTCTTATTTTCTTCTCAATCGCGGTACATGGCCAGATTGTATCCAGATGAAATCCCGGCTGATGTGGCAAAAAAATGAAAAAAAGAGAAGGACAAAATAAGGGCTGAAAAGTAAAAAAGAGAAGGACAATTTAAAGACTGATTGTGCAGCCCCTTTTGACCAATTCTCCTGCCCATTTCCCCCATTTCACCTCCCACCGTCCACTCCTTTTTGCCCCAATTACTCTTCAATTTTTCTCCGACTAAATAGTAGGTTTCACCCAAGGAACTCGACTCTTTCCATCAATGGTTTTCGCCTCCACTCCGATTGTTCCTCCATCCATCATTTCACAGCCAGAATGACTATCTATAACCGGTAGCAAAGTCAGCACTAGAGTTCCGTCTCTCACTGCAATTTCAATTTTTAGGCTTTGCACAGGTAGAAAAACCAACTTTGAAGCATAAACGTATGTGTTCAAAAAAATTTTGTAGAATCATTAGTTGAAACACCAAAATTTTCCATTTTCCAAGATTCTCCTGTATGTGTGCTAATTCATCTATGTTAGAAGACTTTTCTTGAATTTTATAGTTTAAGGGGAGAAAGAAATGGCATGTGTGTGCTGATTCCTAACTTCCAAATGTTGCAAACTTGGGATATAAAACATTTAATAGTGCCATTTATGGTTAGTTTTATTTTTTATCAAGAGACAAATAGTGTAATAGTTGAAAACGTGAGTCCTATCATCACAAGAAAATAACGTCAGTGATTATTTAGCATAATTATTCAATAACGATTGTGTGTATGGACCGTGTTTTAACTGTTAGTAGACTGCGGCAAATGCCGAGGATGGCTACTTGGGGTATAGAGTATGTCGTTGAAGGTTGACAATATTAGCTAACATGTACGCTATTATTGATCATCATATATGAAGCATATATTATCTTGACTTTACTCTTTATTTTCGCATTGAACTTGTATCGGTAGTTTTCTATGGTGGTATCAGAATGGGAAATTGTGGGGGTTGTATTTGTGGGTTGATCGCTGCACAAAATTAATAGCCAAGCTGATCATCTCTTATAGCTCTAACAGATGGCTGACTTGTAGCCTTATTCTTCCCTATTTTTGGGGACTTGAGTGATCATCTAACTCATAAATGGTAATTTTTCATATCTTTCTCAGAGCTTCCATGGAACCCAAATCGATGAGTGTAACTTGACATAGATATTGATTTGAAGAAAAGGAGCTTAAATCTGTACTGAAAATTGACAGTCTTTACTAGGTTCTGGATGTGGTTTGCATTTCTAGTAAAGAAAGAAGCTTTCCATGGTGGCATTTTCTGCTAGTATACTATAAATTACAAGTTGGTGTCTCTTGTCACGTCTATTTTTGTCACTATCAATGTATTTGATTGCATTTTTTGTTATCGCTCATTTTGAGTTTAGTTATACTAATTCTATAATTTATTCTCATCTCAGAATGGTTGGAAGAAATTCTGGAATTTGTCATAGTTGTAGATCTAAAAGCCACTTCTTTGCCGAATGCCCAAAGAAACGCCGATGTCCATCATGCAAGCATGGATTCGAGAAGTGCTTCGTCGTAAAAAAGGAGACTGTCAATAGAGGTCGTTTATTTCTTTGCTGAAGTGCCAATTGTGGTTTTCGGGGATGGGTTGTCAAAGAAAAGTCAAGCGATCAATCCTCTAGCGGCACGAATGCCTCAGTTAATGATGCGACAAATGAAAGAGTAGACGATATATCACGCATGTTCCAATCTCTCATTCGCCTCAATGATGAAGTAGACCTACGGATTTGAATGAACGTGACGATATGCAAGGCAGAAGACAGTGCAGAGTCGAATGCACGGGGGAAGGGGTCGGCTTGATTAGTAGTTATGAGTCGAATGAGTTATTACATGCACTTTTGTACGTGTAGGATTATTATGACTGAATCTACTTAAACTATTCGAATGTCAATGGGTACATTGCATATTTTGTAGCCTTGCATGTATTCAAAATTTACTTATAAGTTAAACCACTGCTACTTAAAACTAATTATAAGGCTGGACTCTATATGGATCTACTTATAATTGCTCCTTTTCACGTACTTTTTCAAAATTTACTTATACGTTAAACAATCGCAACTTAAAACTGATTTGTATAACTCTATTTATTAATAAGTTAAATACTTTATTAGTTATTTATTTATATACTTTAGAAAATTTAACTATAGAGGAATGTTTGGCAATTTATAAGTACAGTTTTATCCAAATATACATCTTTAAAATCAGTGCACTTGTAATTAAAACTTAATTATCACTTATAAGCCAAAAAAAAAAAGAAAAAAAAATTTGAGCTAAGACAAATGATCTCTGGTTGCAGTGGATGACGACGAAATACATGTTAGCAGCTTCTTTGGGTGATCTAGGTGCAGTGTGGATCATTCGGCAAGCTATCGTAGAGGGGATAACAAAGTAGTCGTGGTATTGATTATTTTACACAAATGATACAAAACATATTAATAAGTTATTGAGAAACAGTTTAGTCCTCCTTAAAGCATCAAGCAAGCTTTGAGAAGAAATAGAATAATGGAAATGGGGAAAATCAAGACCGACCTTTTGACATGGATTTTACTTGTATTACAGAATAAAACTTGTCCCATCTATTCTTTTTTTTTTTCAATATGGGATGTGATTAAATAATTACAGGTAATGTCACTCTCTGACAAATTGCAAGAACTTAATTCGATTAGGCGAAACCTTCCCTAGAACCCAGAATCATTGCCAGAATTCTGTTGAATAAAGCAATAAATCAATCACAAGACTGGTAGATGTCTTAGGGACATATTAAATCACTATTACTTGCTTAGCACATGACAAACAAAATCACATACAAGTTCAAGTCTTTCCATCTCACGCACATAATTTACACAAAAACGTTTAACTCCATCTGTTCTTTTTCGGTGTTTGGTTGCTATGATTACATTTCATACTTGGAAAAACCGTCAAAATCTCCTTCTATTGGTGAATCTGAATAGCAAACACCCAAAAAATGATTAAGCTGACACCATTCTGTCCATAAACTTCTACCAAGTAATGGAAATATAAACATGTTATTACACTATTCTAGTGGTTCAGGAAATTTAATTAGAGTCAGATAATTGATTGAAATGAACTATTTCGTCCAAAACTTCATACAGTGGCATCCATTGTCGTAGACAATGCAAGTTTTAACCCCTCAAAAAAACCTTGGCATCAACCTTCAAAAAAATAGTTGGAAGCCCAAACCTTTATCATTATGGCATTGCATGACCCTCACTTGCCTGAGCCACCTTGTCAAGTAAATGCGAAAAGTAGTATGGCATTGCTTGACCTACAATACATTGAGAAAATTGTTAGCTGCATTCATGAAAGAAATATACATCGGAAGTTGAAATGTCATACTTTGTTCTTACCTTGTGAACTATACATAATGTTTGTTGATGAAGGAGGGACAAAATTTGAAGACGGCAGCACACTTGAAAGGGAGAATGATGTCGTGATGGAATATTGTGTTAAGGGGAATGTCACCAGCCTGGGGTACGATAAATATGAGGTCGGTGTCTACACGGAATGTTGTTGTGTTTGAGCATGCTAAATGTCGACCACACTCTCAGCCGTATCCCTTTGCCTCGTGCTTGGTCGCTTTCCTTTGTTTGGTGCTGAGCTTCCCTAAATATGCATAGGATGTGATCAATATTAATTATTAGAGACATTTGAATTTTATAGTCCAGACTTTGAACATACCTTGCCTTTCTTCGAACTCGACTCCAACAGACCTTTTCTTCGAAGTTTCTTGGGGGACCCTTTTGTGTGTGACGCTACTGGATCACGTATAGTCACGCTATCATGATGTTGAAAATCAGTGCATTGGTCCATATGGTCAAAAGAATGTTTGGATATAGCATTGCTTCCTGTACCTGACTTTTTAGACATCATGAGGTCTTGACGCTGAAGTTTTATCCATTCCATAATCACACATGCTCGACCCTCATCGTTTGCTGCGAGGTCCGCTACTTCTTCAAAAGCACGGCACATGTCGCCGTACCTCAACTGCTTAGGAGTACTAACCAAACCGTCGTAATTGACTGCGACTCTAGTGTGTGCTCTGCTAACGTCTTTCCTCCACCTTCGCAGTATGTACCTCTCAGGAAGTAATGTGACGTCACAACGAATCGGTACTGCAATAGCATGCCTACAAATTATCCCCCTAAACTCGAACAAATGGTAGCTGCAAATAATATCACAATTTTGTCTATCAAATGAGACAACGAATGTTTTCTTCCTCTTTATCCCGCCGCCCATAACGTCCTGCCGAACCTCATACATCGTCCCTGAGGGTCCCTCCGAAGTAGAGATGAGGTCGCAGTAAACATTTCCCGTAAACTCAGCCAGAGCCTCATTGAATTTATAAATAGTGTAAACTGATTGAAACTGCTGCTCCATTTCATAATTGTGGCACACGGTAATGTTTGCGCAAATGATTTGAAATCAGCTTGGAACTCATTCTTAACTTTACTGCGCAATGCTCGCTCATACTGATTGACAAATTGCTTTAATGACGTCTTCGAATGCACATACTCATCAAAGAATGCATTCATACTCTCGCTTCTCTGTGTCGTTGATACCCTGCCCAGAAACTAGTCTTCAGAAAACAAGAAACCCAACGAGCTTTGTTTGCATACAGTCCGGATAACCAATCGTTCTCATGCAAGACGTACGCATCAAACATCGCGGCCCAACCTTCTTCGAACTCCTAGACAAACTATGAATCGTATACCAATCCGTGTATCCGTCCAAATATTGATGCCTTGTTTTTGTGGTGTCCAAACTTCTCAGACAACTTTTTCAGAATGTGCCACAAACACCATCTATGTCTTGTGTTCGGGAAAACTATCTGAATTGCATTTTGCATTGCCCTGTCCTGATTATCCCCTGCGGTGCTTGTCCATGCACACACTGGAGCCATGTTCTAGACAACCACACAAAAGTTTTTGTATCTTCATTCGATACCAATCCACCCAACAATGTGGATTGTCCGTGATGATTAACACCAACAAAAGAGGCGAACGACATGTCATACTTGTTTGTCAAGTAAGTGATATCAAATGTAACAACATCGCCGAATTCTTTATACGCTTGCCTATAGCGATTATCTGCCCAAAATATGTTCTTCAATCGGGAATCATTGTCCAAATCCATACTAAAGAAAAAGCCTGAGCACCGTGCTTGCATTTTTGAAAAGTATGTTTGTATTGCGACGACGTCCACTTCCCCAAGTCTTAATCGTCTCACTTTTTCAATGTAATTTCGGCAATCCTTTTCCACGCAACTCATGTTCTCATAACTACCTGCTTCGACAACAGCTGAATTGTAACTTTTATGCAATGGAATTCCTGCAAAATCATTGACTTGTAGCTTGCGCTTTACGTGTGCACTCAATTCTCTATTGCAGTGAAATAACCTGGACTTCGAATGGCTAGTTTCATGATTATGGTCAAGGTTGACAGTATTAAGTCTCCAAACACCATAAATATCTACAGAAGCAGAGATTCTCACTTTACAACCCATCTGTATTGTTGGTTGCGGCTTCGAAGATCCATCAATATTTTCATTTCCTCGACCTTCTCGACCACATGTCACTGTCACATATCTCAACTCTACATCGTCTCCCCTTTTCGAATTTCTTTTTTTAACCGAAAAACCAACAGCATAGGCATATTTCTTGTACATGTCAAACATATCTTTCAAATTTTTAAACTCCATACCCACGTCCGGCACTATCAAACAATCTCCTAATGAGGTTTCACCTTCCACTATGTTAGCGGAGTCCATACAATTCTCATGGTCAGATGCCGCCAAAACACCATCATCTTCACCTTGCACTTCATCCATAATTTCTTCCCCTGTAATATGATAAGATATCACATGTTCAGTAATCCACAATAACACTATTATAAGGTTATTCTCAATCACATTTTTCACTCACACAGAGTGCCTTTGCTTGTCTAATAATTTCAATATAATGGCAATCTATTACATAGCTCATTTGATACATTAACCAGTGTTTAAAATGGTCCGTAATAAACTAAATAAAATTGAAAACAGGGTAACAGTATGTGATTGCTACATGCAGACTCGTAATAATGTTGCACAATTTCTTTTGTGATCCCCATTTTAGACCATCTTCTGAATCGAAACTCCAGAAAGTGACCATACTAATTGACACAACCATCATCAATCACATGGAAAGATTGGACAAAAAGCTATAAGATTATAGTTTTTTTGCAAATAGAGTTCACATAAGTTGGCTTCTATCATGAGCTTACCAGAAGAAGCTGGGTATTCATTGGTGTAACATAAAGCTATAACAGAAGGACGTGATTTGGTAACACACACTATTCAATCTAATAATTTCAATATAATGGCAAACTATTACATAGCTCATTTGATACATTAACCAGTGTTTAAAATGGTCCATAATAAACTAAATAAAATTGCCCACAAGCCCAGTTCAGTTATAAGGTTGCAAAGCTTTAGAATGATAAATAATTAAACCTTATTGGTCCTAAAATTGTTAAATATTTTCCCAAACTATTGACCATTCACGTCATTCCCACTACCGGGCGAATTTGGAAGAGTTATTGCATATTAATTGAATATTCAATGTCGTTTGTCTGGTTAAATTGGTGCACATTAATGTCAACCCCACAAGCCATAATGGCAATAAAAGACCCTACTAATTAAAGAAGTGAAACTGAAGAAACTTACTAATTAACTGTTGGAAAACATAGACACAATGGCTCGCTCCGATGGCGAAGACAAAGAAATCGGGTTTCGACTAATTCTTCAGTTGGCTGGCCGGATTTCTGAACGGGACGATATCGACGTCGGCCTTTGCAATGGGACAAAGATTGTTTGCTTGGAACAAAGACTGATTGAACCGGTTTGTAAACATATGTGTTCTTCTCGGCTTTGTTGCTCAAAACGGAAGAAGATAACGTCGAATGACTGTTGCTCAAATTGGTGTAAATGGTCAAAATAATTAATTCAGAAGTTTTCTCTCTCCTACGTGCACAGCTTCCCTTTTCCCTTTTGACTGAAAATTATTTTCTTCTCTCTCATTATCCCCTACTTTTCTGCCCCCCCTCTATTCCAAACAACGGGAAATATCGTCAGACCATCGCAACGGCAGTAATGAGCGACGATACCCCACTGCAGAGAGTCTTGATTTGAGACACTGGATCTGCAGCGAGACATTTCTCTTCACCCTATCACTTTGTCGCGCGATGATGGTTCCCCTTCGCGCGACCCTCACCTCGACGGTGTTCGATAACATTCAACCCGATGCGCTGGAAGACGGTTTCTTCCCATGCGACTTTCATCCTCATTGACGATATTCTGGTGTTGGGGGATCTGATTTGTTGGCTTTTATCCTCATCGATCGATGGTCCAATTCTAGTGTTGTGGGGTACTAACGATTTTGGATTTGATTTGTTAGTAGTGTTTAGATGGTTGTGCTGTTGGCTGCGGTGGTAAAGTGGTGGTCGTGGCGATGGTTTTTGCTTCCTTTTTAGATCTATTTAGCATAGTCGTCGCTGTCATCATGGTGAAGATTGTGATTTTTGGTCATAACAGTTTTGTTTTGTTTGAGATGATTGGGGTGGTGTTGGTGTTGGTGGCAGTGCTGCTGGAAGCAATGGTGTTTGTGACCAAATGTTCGTGTGGAGGTGTTTGTGACCAAGTTTTTTTGTTAATTTGTAATCAACTATTTAATTGTGACTTAAACATTCGATAATTTGTAATTTATACTAACTTTACCAACTAACTTAAACATTCGATAACTTATTCGATAATTGTGACTTAAACATTCGATAAACCAACTAACTTTATAATTTATAATTGACAAATCAACTGTGACCTATTAAATTTTTGATTTGTGACAAAATGAAATCAAATGTAATCTATAAATTTTTTGATGTGTGACCATAAAATAATATGTGACTAGTTAATTTGATAATATGTGACTAATAAACTAGGACGTACTTGTGACTATTAATTGTATAATTGTAGCCTTAATAGATTTAATTAATAAAATATATTTAATTATTTATTTATCTCCTTAGTTTTGAATTTTGAAACTTAAAATCTGAAAATTGAATTGGCACAGAGTTAATACCAGTATTGGGAATTTTCTCGTAATCTAAATCGATTTGTCTTGGTTGATTTTTAAATTCAATTAGGTTGGGTTAGATTAAAAAATCAAATTTGAGGTTGGGTTGGATCTCAGGTTTATGAATTTAAACCCAACCCAATGAATTAAAAAAAAATTAATATCTAAAACGAAAAAACTAAATAGTGTAAAAACAAGAAAATAAGTTATAATTTACAAACATCCATTTTTTAGATAAATCGATTGACATGGATATTATGTACAAATGCAAATTTATCTGATGATAAATTAAAAATTAAGGATATGATAACAAAATGAATGAATCCCAAAAAATGGTTGAAAAATCCTTATTCAAAAATTAATTTTCAGAAAAAAATCCCTTTTTAGGTTAGAAACAAAAGACGTTTTAAGTAATTTTGAACTCTAAAAAATTGTGTAGATTCAATAGAAAAATAAGTGGAAATTACAGGAAACCTTAGTGTAAAATCTTGTATTCTAAAATCAGGTGGGAATTTTCACATTTCACAAATCGGATATTTCATATTTAATTACAAATATTAAATATACAATTTTTATCCCAAAACCCTAATCAATTTACTCCATCCTTCTCTCTCAACAACTCTCATCGCCGCCTCACCTCTCAACCTGAGAGCGTCGGCATCGAACTGAAGCCACTCGAATCCATTGTCGCTATCAGACACTGTGAGCGGCAAACCCATTGCAGCTAAACGACGCTTGAGTTTGCCGCCCACAGCGACGATCGGGTTAGATATCCGGTCGCGTGCAGCGACCAGCCTAGGCGGAGATGATGGGTTAAGAGTGCGCTATGCGTGGCAGTGGAGATATATTTATGGTTTGTGGCTCTTCTTTTTTTTTTTTTTCTTTTTTTGGTGATAGGTTTGTGGTGGTTCTTGTGGTATTTTTGTGGTTATTTTTGAGGTGGTTTTGTGGTGGTAGAGGTGGTGGTCACATGTAGTGCATAAGAGACGATGGTTTCGGAGTTGGGTGTGTGATGATGGTGCCTTAGTGCCACTGTTTATTGGTCACAAATGCGATGCTCATCGCAGTGGTGGTTTTATTGTTGGTGTTGTATTGGTGGTGATATCGACGGTGGTGGTAGTGGACGACGTCGCTGGTTATTGTTGGCAGTGGTACGGTGCTTTGAAATGGTGGGATGGGGCGTGGCTGCTGTTGGTGTTGTAGTGGTGGTGGCAATGGGCAACATCACTGGTGGTGGTTGGCGATAGTGCGGTGCTTTGGAGTGGTGGGATGGGGTGTGGGTGTATGTGACGGGTTTATTGGTTGACTGAAAGTTGTGACTAATAAATTGGTTAATTTGTGACCAATATGGTGATGATTTTGGCGGTGATGGTGGTGGTGCTGCTGTTGGAGGCAGCGTTGAAATGATGGTCATAAGTGTTGGTGATGATCACAGATTATTTGATTGATTATGACCAGTAAATTGGTTAATATGTGACCAATGAAAAAGATAATTGTGACGAAGAAATATTGTGTGACCTAAAAAATTAATAATTTGTAATTATCTAATAAGTTGTGACCTATAATATTTATGATCTTTGACCAATAATTTTTTTTATTCTTGACTGAAAAATAACATGTGACCTATTAAATATTCGATTTGTGACCGAAAAATAATTTGTAAGCAATAATTTGATAAGTTGTAACTAAAAATTAATCCCTGACAAATTAATTTTTTGATTTGTGATCGATGAACAAACTGTGACCTACAAAATTTTTGAATTAGGATCGTAAAATAATTTGTGACATAAAACTTTTTATTGTGACAAAAAAATAATAAGTGACTAATTAAATTGTTAATTTGTGACCAAATTGTATAGACATGTGACCTAAATATATTTAATAAATTGATTAAACCATAAATATATTTTAATAAAAATCTGATTTTTAAAGTTTGAAACTTGTTTTCCTAGTTTTGAAATATGACATATTTAATATCTTTCTCATGAAATTTTCCGAGTAAATAATCGAATCCAATTTAAATTGGGCTCAAGCCCAAACCGACTGACCCAAACTTGATCGGTTTGGTTTGGGTTGGGTTTAAATAGATAAATGATAATTGGGTTGGATTGATTTGATTTTATATCGAACCAACCATATTGGATTGGGTTTGGATGATAAAAATTTGGCCTAACCCACACAGAATCCTAATTATGATTTTGGTGCAAATGGTCCCTAATATTAGCCCTTGCTTTTCTCCATTTTTTTTTTTTATCTCTAATCTTTAAATTTTGACAGAGATATTCTGGATCTATTCCTTCTCAAGTGTTCCAAATGACCATTTTGGACAAATCTATAATAATAATAATAATAATAATAATAATAATAATAACAATAATAAGGCATCAAGTGAGAATCATTTTTTAGATGATTTTAGTCTTATTACAATTCAATTATTTCAATAATACCTTATTTTTGTATTTTAATATTATCATAAATTATTGTACCAACTATTTAGCCACCATCAATGCACATTTAACAGATTCATTTTACTTGTGTGCCTTCAACATATGAAACCCAATTACAAATCGTAATAAATACTACAAATTCTTGTTCATGTAAGAATTTACTATTATTAATTCTCAATTAATTAAAATTCACATTCATTTAATTAATTCATCTTCATTTATACATTTTTATGTCATTAATTCTAATTAGAATTTCACATTCAATACTGCATTTTATTATTCACGTTCATGTATGCTAATATGCTAATTAGCACATTGTCATGTATGTATTTCGTGGTATTAATTATAAATTATTTAAAATTCATGTATCATATTTTCTTTAATCATTTGAACAATATTTCATGAATTATTTGTCAATTATTTAGTTATTATCAATGTACATTTGACATATTCATTTCACTTGTTTGCTTTCACCACATGAAACATAATTACAAATTGAAATAAATACTACAAAATTTTTGTTCGTGCATGTATTTGCTATTATTAATTATCAATTAATTAATATTCATATTCATTTAATTAAGGATCAACTGCAGGAAACCCCCTAGATTTATTTTCATGTGTGATATATCCCTACCTATTGGAATTCACATAAAATCTCCACATTTGAAACCTTTTGTGCGAAAAACCCCCACCGTCGTTAGGATTCGTCAAATTTATTGTTAAATCTTAGTAAAAATGGAGAAAATGAATAAATTAGAAAAGGTAAAAAAAGGGAAATGCATCATTTTTATTTCCCTCTTCAATAAAACCCACCCAAAATTAGTAGGGGTTTTGTGCAAGACTTTTACGACATTCATTTTGCAAACAGTGGTTTATTTAACTTCTAATAAAAAGGGAAAAGAATGTCTATTATTCATACAATAGTAAATGAATCCAATTTTACTATGCATGATATCATTTTTTATTTTCCATTTTGTTTATGTCAAATAAATGTTCTTCCACATATCATCTCGCTAGCATTAAAAAAATAATTATGTCAAACAAATGTTTTTCCATACATCATGCCACTAGCATTTATAAAATAATAATTTTAGTAAATATAAACTGTCATGAGCAAATAAATAAATAAATAAATCTTTTCGCACATGAGCTTTAAAAAAAATAAAAATAAACTCTCCACACAGTGCGGAGAGATGACAAACCATGTGCAGAGTAAAAAAGAAAGGAAAAAACTCTTCGTATAGTGCGAAATAAAAAAAATAAATATCTTTGCACAGTGCGGAGAGATGGCAAACACCATGGCAAAACTCTTCGCACAGTGCGAAGAGATGGCATTCTGTGTGGACACTGTCCTCACAAAGTGCGGACTCTTCGTACAGTGTGGAGTAAAAAAAATTCCCACAGTACGATGAGTTGACAAACTTTCCATACAGTGCGAAGTTTAAGAAAAAACTTCTTCGCACAGTGACTGTCACGTTCGTTGCACGAATTTTACATTTATTGTATTTTTATTAGTGTATAAATTTTAGTTTTTTTGAAAGTTTTTGAATCAATATCTAGAAATATTTTCATGATATAAGAAAATAATTACAAATTATTTTTACAATTCCATAACAGTATTGTATCTAGAAAAAATATACTTGTATATTTCATACTTGAATAAGAAATATACGAGATTATACAAATTATTTTGCTTGTATTCTTACTCCACAAGAATTGATTTTCCAGTCACATCACAATGGCCCACTGTCAGGCAACAACGTGCATGGCCTTGTAAAAATTTGCAAAAGTGACCATTTTGTCCTGGAGTTCATTATTTATCTTTCCTCATTTTGTCATGTAAATTGATCGAGAATTTTGCAGTCATTATGACATCCACTCAATTCCCAACCACAACAATGTGGTGCATGGGCCCACATAATTTGACTAAAAGCAAAAAAAAAAAAAAAAAAAAAAAAAAAAAAAAAAAAAAAAAAAAAAAAAAAAAAAAAAGACCACAATTTGACCAAAAGCAAAAAAAACATGACAAAAATTGAAAAAAATCGATAATGCACAACAGAACCGCTCTCTTCCCCTCCCCATTTACTAATTTTTGTGCAATATCTTTACGATTTAAATCGTGTAAAAAAATTTGTGCAATACCCTTAAGAAAAAAAGGAAAAATTTGATCTCATACTTAAAAAAATATATAAATAAGGAGGAAAAAAAAATTTGATCATTCGATATGTCTATAATATAGATCTCGAAATGAACTTCGAGAGAATATAAAAGATCTATGTATTTGACTATCGTACAATCGTCGATAAATTTTTAAAATTAGCTTGTTATCGAAATTCTTAATTTTTTTAATGATGTTTTTAGATAAAAAAAAATTTAAATTTATTAGGAAATTTTCTAAATGACGTCAAAATTTTTATTAGATTATTTAAAAAATTAATTGATCGAGAGGAAAAAGTAACAGTAAGAAAGAGAGGCATGAATTCGGACGACGAAGAAGAAGAAAAAAAGGAGTTATAAATTTATTTTTCACATTTTTCCAAACCACTTTTTTAACCATTTTATTTTTCAAAACTACTTTTCAACCACATATGAATACACGTTCACTGACTTTGAGCCAAAAAGTAGCGGAAACGATCACATTCATTTCGTTGCGTTTCTGGAGCATTCAATTCAGCAGCGGCTTGCTCCTATTCATCTGGAAGTTCTACCTCTGTCGCGTCCGGATCTGTCTCCACCCTTGTGAACGCTTCGTCAACAACTCCTGCCCGTCGAAGGAAGTTGTGTATACCCATCGTGGCTAGGACAATAGCAGTTTGCATTTTGAAATTATAACTGGACATACGATCGAGTATTTTCCACCGAACTTTCCACACAACAAAGGCATGCTCGATAACGTTTCTGCACGACGAATGCTTGAAATTAAATCTCTCACCTGCGTTGCGAAAGTTTCGTCTACGACCCATCTCACTGTCGTAGAACTGCTGAAAATGATATAGTATATCAGAACCCTTGTATGGAGCCATGTACCCAGGTCTATGGGCGAATCCTGAGTCGACAATATAAAATTTTCCCGGGGCAGGATGGGGAAAATCAATTTCAGGACTATGTATAGACCGAGCTAACATGCGTGAATCATGCGTTGTTCCCGTCCACCCTGCATGCACAAATGTGAAACATAAATTAAAATCACATGCTGCCAGAACATTTTGTGTTGCAATGCCCTTGCGTCCGATGAAATTTACTCGTTCGTCCCGCGGCAAGATAGCTTGCACGTGCGTTCCGTCAATTGCACCTATGCAATTCTCGAATAGCGGATGCTGGTTCAAATTTGGTACGTGATGCTCCGCACCGTGATTATAGTTTGGATCAGGTCTGATGAAGCGTATAGCAAATTCGCATGCGGCATCAAGCACAATTTTGAAATAGTGCCCAATAGTTTGCAAAGAATGATTGAACAAAGTTCGAACCTGTCTGTAGCCCTTTCCATGGGCTAATATGCATAAAAACATTCCAACTTGTTCATACACATCAACTTGCTGGCCACTACGCAGTCCATATTCGTCACGAAGTATATGAGTGAACGTACGCAGCATGGCAGGATACATCCTGAATTCTGCATAACACTGTTCGGGATTACATTGCATGGCGTCTAGCATAAACATGTGTACGTTCCTCGCGAAGGGAAATCTTCTAATTCGACGTCTCTGTTCGCGATAGTAAGTTGCCACATCTATAGAGGACATTCTGCAGTAGCGAAACCACTCGATGATGTCCTCTTCGAGCTCTTGCAGAAGTTCATCCTCTCCGATCTCATCTATACATTCAGAGGACGGCAGAAGCACACAGTTGAAATTGAAATTCGCCATTTTCACTTAGTAATTGCAAAAGAAGCACTGAAAAAAAAAAAAACAAAGCTACGTTCCTTGGAAGTTCAAGTTTTTGTGAGAATGGAAAGGACTGGTTGCACTTTCTCTTTAATAGACGTTGCTCCACAGATTACTGTCATTAGTACAAATTAAAATGGACATTGGCAGGAAGAAAAGCTCATGAAAAAAAAAAAGATTCTTGACTCAATTGATGGTCAGTGTACTAACTGTGGGTCATTGTATGAATAGGACCCTTGGAATGAGTTAATGTTTAGGCACGTATAGTAATTGGCATGCAATGGCAACAGGTACATAATCTTTTGAAAGTGACATGAAATATTTCATTGCAGTTGTGGATTCGTGAGATTACTTAGTAGTAAAGTCCCATTTTTGTTCACATAGACATGCCGAAATGAAAATGAAAAAACAACACACAATTAAAAATGTCTACATAAAACTGCTGTAAGGGGAAAATTTTTCGTGCCGCAGATTTCACTTCGGATGAGCCTTTCTGTGCTCCAGCCAGCTCCACTCGACCCAGTCCAGTTTGTCGTTCGCGTCTTCCTGCATTGCAAGTATCTCCCTATTACACCTCAGTGACAGGAAGCTCAACGTCCAGAAGTACATATCAGTTTTCTTGTGCAGTCGGTCAGTCGACAACATCTCGTTCATGAGCGTCTGGAACATTAGGACCCAGCAAATTGTTGATTGTAGCTGCTACCTTTTCACTGGCAGTGGAAGCACGGTTAACAGCGTCCGATACATCTGAGGCGGACATTTTTGCTCTCTTACCTTTTTTGCTATTGCCGCCAGACCTACGTTTATCCCCACTTTGCGGCCTCGACATGTCCGCACTGGATCCAGCCAATTCTATTTTCTCGCTCTCATCACTTGACCCGGTGCCTTCCTCGTCAAGCGGTTGACTGTCGCGTAGGTCCTCGAGTCCACTATCTTCAAACATGGAGCAGCCTGTCCTGCACATTGTTGAGGGTGTGACTGCATACTTATCGTTGTCATATGCATCCCCGAATAGCACCTTGAGGCTGTACACCTCCCTGCAGTCTTTGCCTTTGAATTCTTTGTAGTCCTTATTCTCCTGTTATACATGCAGAAGAAGTTGAACATCAGAATGCTTCAAAACAACAATGGTTTCAACATAGCATAGAAACTTGGGTTCTCAAAATTTGAAAAATAAACTGTGTTGTGCATATCGAAAGTAATAGTCAGTAAGTCACCTTGAGTGTTGGAAGAAACAGAGCCCCATGCCTCAAAGCCGTTCAATAGTCACTTGAAATTGAAATTACAAGTCTGAGGAGACAAATCAATAGTTTTTCATGTTTTTAGATGAGATGGTCATTTAAGCTTCTAGACAGATTTCCCAAGAAGTTGGTGATTTATAATAAAGAAACGTCATCCCATGTGTATACAGCCGGAATCTTAAGAATAAAACTGGCTATTTTCCTGACCTTATTAGGCGATCGATTCTCTTTTTTTCCCTCTTGAATGTGCTATTTATCCCATATGGGGCCAATATATTTAGGATTTCTGATTGTAAACACAGCCTAATTACACAACATTTCTAGTGAAACTCACCTAATTACTCCAAAATCATGGATCAGGGTTACTGATATATATTGAACACAGACGACAATATTTACGAGGGCCAAACATGCATAAGGACAGCATAGCATGTCTCCTTCTTCAAGATCTAACGGTTTTACTTTTTTCGCACTATTTTCATGATTAAATTCCAATCATTGAACCTACAAATTTAAGAAAATCCCTTGGCAAGTCTATGCAAAAAGAATGAATATCAGGATCCTGAGAACTATGAAGATGCTGACTGGGGAGGGTCCATAGTGAATAGAAAATCAATAGCAGGACATTGCACGAGTTTCCCAGTTTGAAAGCAATTTAATTTGTAAAATGCAAAAAATGACCATATTAAGCAGTGTACCTTCATCTTTCTCTCCCACCAATCGTCGGAAGCAGCAATATATCCCGTTTTGGAGATGTACTCCACTCCAGTACTGTGAATAAGCTCCATCAGATGTTTGTGTTTCGTTCGAAGACCATCCCAATGATTCTTCAGCTGCTGCTTCGTCCAACAGTGACCGGAGTTCGAATTGAACAAACGGATGAGTTGGTCCCATCCGTGTTTCATGAAGCACTTTCCGTTACGGTGACCATCGGCTATCACCGTCTCGCACGCGGCAATGAAAATCCGGTTCTCATGTGGATTCCATTGGGCGTGCTTGCGCGTTGGTGGTACTGGTTGGGTCATGCTGGGAAAAGGGTTGGAGGTGGACGAATTTACGTTTCCACCCGTCTGCGACAAGAAACGGCGAAGACGAGTTCGTTAAATAAGTTGGGTTTAGTTCAAAATTGTGTGTTCTGTAGGTGCAACAAAAAATTTGGAACTGAAAACACTTACTGAGGGGACATATGGGTCCATGTTGTGAGCTCACAAGCTGTATTCCGGCAAGCAGGTTCGTCGTCGTCTACCGCCTAACACGAGTCCGTATTTGACGGGGAAAAAAACTCTCAGACAATAGGATTTGACGGGGAAAAAATTCCTTCTTTGTGTTGCCAGAGCGCTAATTGAAGGAAAAAAATATTTACGACTAGATCTGGAAGTTCGTCGGCGGGTGTTTGTAGGAAGAGAAATATGGGAAATGTGAGGTGCCGGTGCAAGGAAAAGGGGGAGAGAATCTTGGCAGTTGAGAGTGTGTAATGACGGGGGTAATATTGGAAAAATGAGAGTAAATGGCCTGTTGTTGTACTGCAAAGATGTCAGAATATTTCCATTAAAAAATTGTCCAACGGTGCAATTTTTGATCAGCAACGGTCCAAATTCAGCTTAAAATCACAGCCAGACAGGGCCTTTGATAGTGTTGATATGATTGAGTTAAATTTGAATATTATATTTCTAAATTTTGTGTAATTCAATATTGGAAAATTGAAAATTGAGCATCATATTCATATGCATTTATATTTTGTGATTCATATATATTTAATATTTTTATTTTATGCTTATGTTGAAAAAAAAATTTGGAAATTTTTCTGAAATTCGGTTTAGTAAGTGAATAAACGGTGTTCTGCATTCTTGATATTTGTAAGTGTAAAAATCGGTATATAAAAATACAGTAAACTACAAATACGGTAGGCAACATATATAATAAGTTACAAATATGGTATGCAACATATACGGTAAGCTGCAAATACGGTAAGGTGAAAATACAATAAGTTGTTTGCTAATACGGTAAGTTGTTTGCAAATACGATAGGCTACAAATACGATAAGTTGCAAATACGGTAGGCAGCATATATAGTAAGCTGTATATACAGTAAGCTGTCCGTAAATACGGTAAACTGTATATATGGATTTATAATTTGTTATAAATATATAAAATTTATTTAATATTAAATTTTTTAAGTATTAAATGTTGTAATTCAATATTGTTTCCTTTTTTATAATTGTATTTTCGAGAATTAAAAAAAAAAGTGGTTATGAAATTACTAATTTTTAAATATATTTTTTTTGTTGAAGATAAAAATGATTTTTTATGTTATTTGTAAAAAAAATTTATTGTAATTTTATTAGCGTAATAAGAAGATTTATTATGTATTTTTATTTTTTGCATTTTGTGAAAAAAACTGTTTATGCTGATTGACAAATATTCTTCACACACGCGTCATGCCAACAACATAAAAAAATAATAATAATTTTAGTATATATAAACTCTATGAGAGAAAAAAGAAAAAAAAATATCCACACATGAGCAAAAAAAAGACTCCGCAAAGTGCAGAGAGATGACAAACTATATCTTCGCACAGTGTGAAGAGAAAAACAAAAACTCTCGGGACTTTATCTGCAAGTTTCAAGAGTCATTTTCTCAAACAACTTTTGAATAATGCATTGAACACTTTAATTCCTGACCTACAACCCGAAAGTATAATTTCATTGGAAATTGTATCCGCTTCTAATGTCTAAGAGCTGTTATCAAGCAAGTGTAAACTATTGAATTTATGTGGTACCCTAGAGCCTCCATTTGTGAAATCAATGCTATGGTACTATCAATATCCCTTTCTTGGCACAACTCACATATTGTTTCATTGTATGAATCACGAGAAAACTCATTTCCAATACCGTAAATATGATTTGTATGTTCAGAAATTGAGCTGTGACTGGAATTTAAAGAAGACATAATTGATTTTGAGCCATATTTTTCAGCTCTATTTCGTTGTATATACGAAAAATTTACAATCTTGAAAGTTGACCTGTAATTAAGGAATTTAAAAACAACTCTCCACACTGTGTGGAGAGTTTTTTTCTTTGTACTGTGCAGAAAGCTGATTTGTCATCTCTCTGCACTGTGTGGAGAGTTTTTTTTACTCCACACTGTGCAAAGAGTTTGTCAACTCTCCACACATGGTTCAACTCTCTCCGCACTGTGCGAAGAGGTTTTTCTCTCCATACTTTTTTTTACTCCGCACATGGTTCAACCCTCTACGTACTGTGCGGAGAGTTTTTTCCTCTTCACACTGTGTGAAGAGTTTTGTCATGGTGCAGACCAACTCTCCACAATGTGCGAAGAAATTAACTCTCTCTGCACAGTGCAGAGAGTTTTTTTTCTCTTCATACTGTGTGGAGAGTTGGTTTGTCATCTTTTTGCACTGTGTGGAGAGATTTTTTTTTTACTCCGCACTGTGCGAAAATTTTGTCAACTCTCTGCACTGTGCGGAAATATTTTTTTTTCTCCGCACCTTTTTTTATTTTTTTATTTTTACTCCGCCCTTGGTTCAACTCTCTCCGCACTGTGAGAAGAATTTTTTTTTTCAATTTTACAATATTGAATTGGGAAAATTGCAACAGAAGTACCAAACATTTCGTTTATTAGCAGACTTTGCCCAAACCTTTGATTTGTACCACCGTGAGTACCAAACCTTTAAAAAATATGCTGCTCAAGTCCAAAATGACGGTTTCCGTCTGTTTGGCCCCAAAATCCGTCAGTTGACCCCAGAAATTAAAAATTCAGAAATTAAAAATTTAATAATTTGAACACATAAGACAAAGTTAAAATGGTCATTTTACTATTTTAATATAAATTAATTAATTAAACCTATATATACACATACAACCTCTGTATGTATTTCTTCTCATCACCACCTATCCAATAATGGGGAAAATCAGTCTCGCCATATACCACCCGCCACCCATCGTCGATAGTGCCACCACCGTCCGACCACACCCGTAAATCACTGTCTCCACTCCCACTCATAAAAAATTTGAAGTAAAAACTTCCCATTATCTAACTCAAGTTCCACATGGAACATGAATGGAAAATAATGAGGAGATTTAGAAATTGGAAAAGGAGCAATTTCTTATTTCCAATTCCAAGGTTCGTTGTAAGTTTTGATTTGGTGGAAATGAATTATAGAAGCTTTCAAGGGATGCAAATCGGGGTTTGAAAGATACTATTTCCTTAAGTGGTGAGTAGTTGTAGCACGCGACGGTGAATGTTTGTAGCACGCGATGGTGAGTGGTTGTAGCAAGCGATGGTGGGTGGTGTTGTGTTTTGGTGGGATTGGGGGATGGGGGCGGGGTTGTTGGAGGAGATGACCAATTTTCCTTTTTCCTTTTTTTATTGTTTTATATTAAAATGTTAAAATGACCATTTTAGCCTTGTCTTATGTGGTCAAATTATTAAATTTTTAATTTCTAGAGTCAACTGACGGATTTGGTGGTCAAACAGACGAAAATCGTCTTTTCGAACTTGAGCTGCATATTTTTTAAAAGTTTAATACTGACGGTGGTACAAATCAAAGGTTTGGACAAAGTCTGCTAATAAACGAAAGGTTTGATATTTCGGCTGCAATTTTCCCTGTTGAATTACACAAAATTGAGAAATATAATCTTCACATTCAATTCAATTATATTAACACTATCAAAGAATATAAGCAAAATAGTTTGTATATTTCTTATTCAAGAATGAAATATACGAGCATATTTTTTCTGAATAACATACCGCTATACAATTGTAAAAATAATTACAATTATTTTCTTATATCATGGAAATATTTTTAGATATTACTTCAAAAACTTTCCAAAAAAATTAAAATTCATACACTAATAAAAATACGATAAATACAAAATTCATACAACGCACGTGATAGCGACTAGTAATGTGAAAAAGCTAAACGGACAAGGTTAGTTTGCCAGGTGGTTTACAGAGTAAATATTAATGGCTGACGTGGCAATAATGAAAAAACAAAAAGGCGATTGGAGGAAAATGAAATTAGAAAACCGATTTTGGAGACAAATTGAACCCCAAATTGTCGAACCATCATTTCTCTGATGAGTTTTTCCATTTGTGCATAGGAACCCCTCTGGAATACTTACATAGGTATATAGATAGGATTCATGTGAGTAAAATATTGTAAAAAAAAATACCCACCTATTCCTCTATTTTATATGTTCTCAGGGGCTCCCTATATACAGAGCACAACTCCTCTCTCATTTTACCCAAGACGGAAATTTGGCAATTACTCCAGTCAATGTCTCCCGCCTAGCCAATTTCTCCACCTCCGACTATTTCCCACGTGAGCCACATTTCCAACAACGGCCCATTTCCAAGAAGAAGAAAGATCCGGTTTTTTCAAAAGACAGAAAACCCTCTAAGCCGTGAGTCAGTTTGTGCTTTCAGTCCATCTTCCCCATCTTCTCGCTCTAAGCCGTGAGTTAGTTCGAAAGGTAGAAAACCCTCTAATTCGAGTCTGTCGGTGTTTTGCTGCCAACTTGCCGTTGTGAAGTGAAGGGAGGGAGATGGTTTTTGAGAGGGTTTCAGAGAATGCAAAAACTATGAATGATTTTGATGACAAATTGAGAGAGAATGGGGGTGGAGATGCCTGATTATTTTGTGAGAACTCTGCTTATGATTGTTCGTGCGATTTTTTTGTCGAAAATTGAACCCTTGTTCGTCATACACAAAACCCCATACTAGTTTTGGACGAGTTTTATTAAAGAGAAAATAATAAATAATTCATTTAATTTATCCATTTTCTCCTTTTTTCTTTCTTTTTTTTTTTTTTTTTTTTTTTTTTTTTTTTTTTTTTTTTTTTTTTTTTTTTTTTTTTCCTTTTTTTTTTTTTTTTTTTTTTTTTCTTTTTTACTACGATTTAAAGACAAGTTTGAAGGATCTCAACTGCACGGAAATTTTTCGCAAAAAAAAGTTTCTAGTATGCGCTTTCAAGCGATTTTCAATAGATAGATCGCAAGTGAAAATGTCTGTGGGGGAGCTTTTTAGCTATTAATCCTTTAATTAATGATCATCCTTGAACTCTACTTTTACCACACTTGTAAAATATCTAAAATATCTTAGAATAACATAAACGCACGTTCAACACAGACTAATTCCAAATAAAGGTGCCTTTATTTTGTGCTTAAACTTCACATTCCTTTATTCTTACAAATATATGTCTCGGCAAGAAAAGAAATAAATAGAATGCGAAGTCTATAGACTCTACACACATAACGAATGGCATTTTTTATTGGAATCGGTTCAAAAAGACCGTTTGAACATATAGAGGCATAGGTTTCCTTCGTCTCTGCTAAAATTTAAAGATTAGGGACCAAAAACGTACGAAGAGAAAAGGTTAGGCACCAAATGCGCTATTTTTGGAGGGAACGAAAATGCTGCCTTGTGCTTCTGCTTCTGTTGTGATTGGTTCTCAGCTGACCGGGAGAAACAGAAGTAAACAAAAGCCCGCTCTGAAACGTAGCTGGAATCCGTGTTTCTGTGTAAAAAAATTGTTAGATATCAAAATTTAAGCCTATTCAAGCTCATTATAATTAGGGTTTTACTCAAAAAAATTATGAATTAATTTGTAATAGTCCATCGTCATGACGATTCTTGAGAAGAAGACAGTTCAGCTTTTGCTTTTCGTTGTTGGAGTAATTACCCTCAAATTCACTGGTAAGTAACTTCAATATTTTTGCTCATTTATCTTGGTATTTTGTGGGTTAATTTTCAGTTCATTTAGTGTACTTAAATTTATGCAAGTCTCAAATGATTTGTTACTTTTTTGTGTTTGGAAACAATAAAATGATTTATTTCATGACTTAATTGGAAAAAAATTGTAGCCGATCAAATTTTTCTAAGAGTGCAAACATATTGCAAAGAAATAACATCATTGTTCATTGAAAGAGATAACACGTGATGTGATTCAACTTTTAAATATAGTTATATCTATTGAGGATATATCTATGTTTTAAAAGCATGCTTTTAAAAAATTTAGATATTTTTCCAGCTATCGTCATTTGAGAACATAAAGGTGTGAAATGTAAGTGACATAGAATGCAATGAACAAGAATGGGACTTGTAGAAGAAGGGGAAAGAGAAGGAGAAGAAAGGGGAGAAAATAAAGAGTAATTAGAGGGAGAAAATATGATTTTAAAATAAGTGCCTAAACTTGGAAAGTATCATATCGAATTTCATACAGTATCTTCATCAATCCATCAATAAGACTTGTTAAGTGAATCATAGTATATTCTATGAGTCTCCTTAGTGTATTATGTTATTCATCAATATATAGGTTAAGTTGTGAGAATGAAAAGGGGTTAGTTAAATTTTAAGTTAGAACTTTATAGTAGTGCTTCAGAATCTGAAGGTTTTTAGGTTAAGTAGAACCAAGACTGTGTACGTGAAATGCCAATTTTATAATGTATGGATATGGATAATAACAGAGTTATTTTGTATAATAATACGGATATGGATAATAACAGTGCTATTTATGCACAAGGAAAACATCAATACATATGAAGCAACATTCTTCCTTAAGTTTAAACTAATTGATTCTTTGTTTACTCTGCAGGTATTTCTTTGTAGTATTCTGTAGGTTGTAAGTGTTCATTATTGGGTATGCTTTGAATGACTTACTTTTCAGCATATGCATTCTTGAAGTAATCATGTATCAATTGCTAATGACAGTACTTCTAGAAAATCCTACTAAAAAAGACATGCGAATAGAGGAAAATGGTATCAGATCTATTTACAGTTTCCCCATTTCTTTTTGCTACGTAATCAGTACTTCTTTCTCTTACTGTCTTCTTTTCTCTAGCATTTAGTTAAATCATATTTTTACATTTTCCTGCTTTTATAGCTGAAAAATGTAGGGAATTGGTTGGTGGAGAGGCTGCATCCAAAAGTAGCTGTTTTGATGGGGGTTATGGAACCCTTTCATGCATGGCGAAGGAGGGTGTAAAACTTTATGTCTACAACATCAGATCTATCCATGTAGAGAGTGTGAGGAACAAGGCAATTGAGACAGCTCTATCTGATGCATTAACACAAGGCATGCCTACCAAAGATGCAGTCAAACTAGCCCAGAAAGAAGGAGCTAAAGCAGCAAAACTGGCTACTCAGAAAGCCAAGCGCATCATAGGTCCCATCGTTTCTTCAGGATGGGATTTTTTTGAAGTCTTTTACTACGGGGGTACAATAACAGAAGGGTTCCTTCGGGGCATGGGGACATTATTTGGCACCTACTCTGTGGGCTACGTTGGAGAGCAAAGATTTGGGCGGTTTGGTTATTTGGTCGGAAGTCATCTGGGCAGCTGGGTTGGAGGACAAATTGGGCTGATGTTGTATGACGTGATCAATGGAGTTGAGTACATGCTGCTGTTTTTACAACTGGACGAACCTAAAGTTTATGACAATGCGTCAATGATGTTTCCTACATAAATGAAATGCCGACTCATACTTCTGATGAGTCCAATGATTAGAAATTCCTGCTTACAAGAGCCCTGTGACACGCACGAAGAATTTTAGATCAGGTTTAGTGTTGTTATATGAAATTAACAGACGTGTAACTCTATTATGTTTTCATTTATCACTTGTTTCACTGCTGAAAAAATTAGCAGGATACATTCATAGTTGACTTTTTTAGCCTATATGCACCATCTATTGAATTTTGATTATCCTGATTGTATTTTTCTGAGAGAATATTCATAAGTTGTTCTTTCATCATATGGTTTCTCTAGCCTTTTTGACATTCAATGACTTCTCAGGATCTAGGAAATTTGTTCAGAATGGACAAATCAATGGTGAAACTGACAACAATCAAGTTCCTAAATGGATGCAATCCTACAAATTCTGTGCAAGATGATGAGTCGAGAAGGGGTTGATAACTGGAGTTTGGAAAGAGTTATAACCAACAAAAGCTTTGCACTGGTGAGTTGATTTTAGTTGTCCTAAGTTCAATATTTTCTTCGTATCATGTCTTTAGAAGCTAAGCCAACTTCAGTGTACATTGTCCCAAGTTACTGGTGCCATTGGGTAATTATAAAGGAGATGGAAACAAACTGATACTATTGTCTTCTTGAAGATTAATGATATTGTTTTCGTTACTGGTTAATATATGTATTTGTGGTCGGCCCTGTGATATCATGATTGAATCTTGATTTCAACGGTGTGATACTAAACCACACTGATTCCTGCTAAATTTACTACCGACTTGTTTTATATAGTTCAATCGAACTTATTGAACATGTCATTAGTATATTCAGTTGAGTATTCGAGCTGAATTGTTTACTCAGCTTCAAGTTGAAGAGTGGACAAGGACGTGCTACCGAGGGGCTCCTTCAGGAATTTGATCCTCTTTGTCTGCCTATTTGTAATTCTTTATTTTTCATAGTAGGTTGAAACGTCAGAAGAGTATCTTCTAAAAGTAGAGAACATGATGATCGTCGAAAGAATTTATACGAAGGTAGATCATGAACGTTCGGTCCCGATTTATTAAAACTCATTTTTTTTCAAATTTATTCTAACCATATGTTTTGTAGGATCATCACTTTTGTAACTTTTTAACCACATATTCTATTATATTAACTTTTGTCAAAACCTACTAAATTGTTAGTCTTAATCCAAAGTGGAAGACATTATACCTTGATGTTTTTGGGAATCATGTTACTAGTCCTAACTCTCTAGAGTGAAGTGAATGTTCCATTAGTAATTTTACGACATATGAATGAATATAACTTATATATTTAGCCCCTGTTTGGTTCTCATTTCTTCCTCATTAAAATGAAAAATATGATTGTTATACATCACATCAAGCTACCATATTTGACTTTCTATCTCTTGTGTAGGTGTTTGCTAAATAATTCATTTGTGATGAGGCATGAAATCAGCACTCCATGAGAGAAAATGTGAACCAAGGAAGAAAATACACTTGACAGGGTAAAATAGTCTTTTGAAACCCAATTTTACTTTTGGATATTCTATAGGGATCGACTGTTGAACTTCTTATAAGGCTTCTAATTTAGAAGCGCAATATTGGCCGAAGAAGCAATATCACTCAATCATTTTCAAATTGACAACAATCTTTTTCTGTTCGTTAAGATTCCACCAGAGTGTCTCCTACTTCTAATAGGCTATGAATTAGATCAGAATCATTCTCAATTAATTCATATGAAGTGATCCCTTTTTTTTTATCGGGTCCGGGTAGAGACCAAAGGTCTTGAGCGATCGATCCGACATAACTCAAAAGATAAACAAGTATTGTTAATTTCTTCATGTTCGTTCCACGTTCAAAGCATCATTTGTACAAATAATAATTCCCTTCATTACATAATCTCTACTTTGTATAAATAGATATAGGATTTATGGGACAATTACTTACTAGTAAATTTTGTGCTACAGTCATTCCTATCTGATAGAAAATGATCCCATAATTTAGAACCGAAGCGAAATGTTAAAAGAGAAAAGTCGCATCGCGATCAATCCCCCACACGAAGAATCTATCCAAATTGAGTGAGCCTCCCTCTTTACTTATCGCATAGAAGTGGGCAAATATCTGCCTGGATATGCCTCAAGGAGTGCTCCTAAAGATTGTGTTTGTTTGCGAGAATGAATTCCTCATCAAGTCAATTTTATGGGGTGCGGGCAAACTTGCATGAATTTGGGTAACGGCTACAAGGGATCAATCAAAAGGAAACCGTATCCGATGGACGTAAACTCGTAAGCGACCAAGGGTAGGACAATCGTCCAAGGTCTTGTGAAAGAAAAAAGCCATCTGCCGTGGGCCTATATCAATATAAATTGAACCCAACAGGCCAAGATACAATTGGGCCTGACTAATTGGAGGTTGGATTATAAGTGTCCATTTGTACACAAGTCATGTTCGGTAGTTGTTTAAGATCAATTTAAATTATAAATAGATAGAAATGAATTGTAAATAAATAGTACTCGTTGTAATGCTCCAAATTTTATAAATGCTGGAGTGTTACGAAAAACTCAATTTCCTTTATAATAATTGCGGAACGATTTTTCAATAAAGAAAATTCTTTATTTTCAACCATAAATATCAATTTAAAATAAACAAACGAGCCTTTGACCAAATAAAACTAACAAACAATTTAGAGACATAAAAAAAGAACAAATTAAATGTTAAATTTCTTTTTCCTTTCTTTGATTCATTTGGTAGTCCGCATCATCATCCCACCACAATTCCAATCGACCCGAACTAATCTGTAAAAATTTGTAAGAGTGAGTATTCGAAAACACCCAGTAAGATACGTGCAGTTTTTATATACAGATATATATAACAATAAAATCTACATTTCATACCGCTTTGCTCTTATGGAGTATATCGATAACCAAGCGACACTCATCTTAAGTCATCTTATATCTCGCAGGATTTCATTTCTCTTTTTATAGAACCCGAAGATTCACTAGCAATCCATGCATATTTAATTGCATATAAAAGCATATAGAAACGAAAATAACTTGAACATATATCTTACCTCATTTATTTAAGAGTTGCAAAATGATTTCTTGTCTTCTAGTTTCAAAAAGTATTCTCTCTCTCTCTCTCTCTTACGTGTGTATAACTTTTGGGGTGTGAATTATGAAATTCAAGTATAGTATTTATAGTAATAAAAACTGGTAGAGTTACACTAAAAAACATGTACCCTATTGGATAATTCCTAATTTAGGTATTTGAATTATATTTTAATAATAAATTCTTAGTTATCCAAATATTATACTATCTATCATATTAAATTAAAAATAGGTTGATATTAAACTAAAAATAATATTAAAATTCAATACTCACCCATGTTCTTTTGAAGAGAGAAAATGAATTGAATTATAGTTTAAATAAAGTTCTACTTATTCTATTTTCTTTCAATTGAGTCTAACTTAATGTATTCTTATCCAAAATAACTTTTTTTCGAGTCAAAGACTTCTAATTAATTACAATCTATAAAATGAGTCTAATATCGATATACTAAATCTCGCTCTAACAATATCTAATTATTTGGATCAAATAAAATAGGAATTTAAAACATTTTTCATTTTAGTCATCAACTTAAAAAAATGTAAATATATAATATATAAAATAAATAAATTTTATTCTAAAATTTTCAGGGCATTACACTCGTGAATCTCAAAAAATCTGTATATCTAAAAATAGGTTCCAAATATCCATTTCACTGGTTTAGAATTGACGCGAGCCCGAAAAGCAATTAGAGCAAGTGCACCCGAAATTTACCATGGAAACAGTATCTGTCAAAGTAAAATCAAAGTTCTTGGTCACAGAAGTTGACTTGCCAAATGGAATCCTGCCTTGACATAACATAGAAGAATGCGACTATGTGGAAGAAACGGGCTTTGATTGGCTGAAACAAAAGAGGAGGACCGAGCACAGGTTCGAGAAGATTGGGAACCTTATGCAGTATGCGCCTGAGGTCACATCATATGTTGAGCCGAAAAAGATCAAGAAACTAACCGGGGTGAAGACGAGAGAAATTTTATTATGGATCACACTCTGAAATATGTGGACGACCCCAGCCACCGGAGAAATTACCTTTATGAGTCCAGCAAGGTAGTCAAAGTATTTTCTGGTGTCAGCTTTTGAGATCGAAGAGGTGAAAGATAAGCAGCAAAGGGAGTTGAAGAGAACAGTGAAGTGAACTCAGCAGTGGAAATCGAGGAGGTGTAAACAAAAATATGCATCCCAAATTAAAATAGTAAAAAGTAGCACTACTCGTGTTTGTTCTTGCACGCTAAAAATTTCTAATTCAGAAGTTATTCCCTACTTAAGCAAAGAATTCCAAAGGCACCATAACACCAGTAGCAAAGAGAAGCCAAGAAAACATTGTTCCTAACCTAGTAACCTTCTTAACCATAAATTTGATGCAGTACAATGAATACTTCATCTAGGGAGCAGGGATATACACCATCTGGAAAGGATACATGTCAAGTTATTCAGCCGTCTGGAACCTGCATTTCTTTGGACATTACGACTTCAGATCCTAGCAGAAAAACCAGTCGACCAAGTCAGAAACATTCACAAATGGAGTATGTCTAAGGGACATCAATCAAATGTTGTCAGCATCATACCTGTGACGAGGCTATCACCCATTTGCCATTTATCCATTCCTGATGCCGCCGCAAGTCGGAGTGTTTAAACTTTAAATTCTCATTGGTGCCCCTGAAGTACACAGTGTACTTATTGCCTTTAAATACTTTGGAAATCACACCCACCCACCATCCATCGTTATACAGAGCATCCACCTCATCCAGGACTTCAAAAGAGTCAATTTGTCCAACTTCAGGTGGACATGGCCGTATATGCAGAGTATCAACCTCTTCTTTTACGAATTCTGTATCATCATCATTTCTGAGGTTCTGATACTCGATTAGATATTTTCTTTCATCTAGCTTTTTTATCACAGTTGCGGCAAACCAAGCACCTTCAAAACCATCTTCATCGCTGCTTACTTCCACTAGTGCACCTTCGCCAAACTCAATTATCTCTTCATTATTGAGCTTCAATTCAATTGGGGCTGAAACTTTCTGCAGTAATAAGATATGCGAGATTAGCATGTGCACCAATTTCTTTTCAATGCAGAGGGAGGAAAAAAGAATAGAAACAGCAGGGCTGTTATGATGGATTTAGGGGCCGTTTGTTCCACATTTTTCCAACAAAAATGCATTTTAAACATCACATCATGAGTCCTACCTTAGAGTGTTGAAGTCAAATATTGTAGGCTGATTTGATGGAAAAAATGTATTATTTTCTCAAATAATGTGCACCAAACGGGGGCTTATTTTCCTATCTTAACTGCTTGGATCAGCAATGTTATTATGAATTTGTTAGAATTTGATAAAAAAAATCCTTCATTACATTATGGGAGAAGATTTAGTCCCTGCGTATTATTATTTGGTGATTTTTTCACAACACAAAGGATCAGTCTATCTGTGCATAGTATTATTTGGTGATTTTTCGCGACACAAAGGAACCATTACATGAGCAATGCTACTAATAGAAACTACTCACATAATTTTTTTTCCCATGAAAGCTACCTAGCTTAGTAACATGATTCACAACCATATTGTAAAAGTCACACAATTTCCTAAAATAAGCCATCAACTATGCAGCATCATATAGATAATAAATTCAAAATAAAAGATATGCACCTTCAAATATCATCCAGATGGACTTAATATTCTATTAAGAGCTAAGATCTGTCAAATCATCACATTGAGCAGATTGCATGTGGCTAAAAGAACAGCCACACGTGTGGCCAAAAATGGGACATGTATATAGCAAATTAAGCCTTGGAGCAATTCCGAAGGCACGATGCCAGCTTCTTCACCATATCTCATCCTCTGCTTTCTGCCATGATTAGCCTCCTTTTCCATTTGAGACGTGCCCAACTACAAAGGGAAGTCCTGCTTGTGATTTTTAGTCTTCAGCCTCTAGTATTTTGTTATCTTTGTTATTTTCTTTAGAAAAGGGTACTTAGGTTTCTGGTGAGTGTGATATGGTTCTGGGTGGTGAGTGGTGTTTGCCAATAGCTTAGGAAAAAATCACTTCCTAATAATTAAACTTTCTCGCTGCTCTACGACCATAGACATCTTTTCCATTTAGTTTCTTCATATCGCCGTTCTACTCTTAACAAACTCATATGGAGCTATGGCTACTATAGATTTGATGCGGAGAGAATTAATGGAGAAGAAGACTGCAGTCTATAGCAAGTTGAGATTCAGATTCTGCCTGTACATCAAGGCTTAGCAAAGCGTAGAAATTTCTATGACAGGTGAAGATGCTGATCATACATCAAACGATCAAAACTTCTGCCAGAATTTCTATTAGACAATGATACTCGGGTGATGAAGTTTAGCATGAAATTCATGAAGAAGATACTGTCGGCAAATTTATGGTTGAAGCGAGGAATTTACACAACCAATCGCTCACTAACCAGCTATATAATTGAGAAAAAATTACTGACACTTTAAATGCAAGAAGGTAAACCCATCAAGCAACAGTTGGATGATTTTAACAAAATTATCCTCAGGGTTAAAGAACTAAAGAAGTTAGAGTTGATGAAGACCAGGCCATTCTACTTGTGTTTTCTGCCAAATACTTAGGAGCATTTTATTGACGCTAATATTTTGTCTTGAAATCTTACTGTGAAAAAAGTAAAGGCAGCTCTATACTCTGACAATAGAAATGAAGGTTCTAGGAGAGTTTGGTTACAACTGTCACAAGGAAGAACATGATGATTATGGTGCAGAGCTGAAGGCAGTAAAGGAAGATCTAGCTCAAAATATAAAGTACAACATTAAAAATGTTTTCACTTTTACAAATAACGGAACTTCAAGAAACATCTCCCAAAGAGCAAGATGGAAGGAAATGCTAGGCCCGCAAATCTACAAAAAGAAAAGCCTGTAGATCCAGGAGATATAACTATAGAACATGGAGATGATGCAAATGACCATTCAGTCTTTGTTAGCAACTCATGTAACTAGTGCATTCTTGATTTTGGGTACTTATATCTCATGTCCTAATTAAGATTAGTGTATGGCAAATATAGATGGAGACATGGTCCTTACAGAAAATGATGCAATTGCTATTGACCTAATAAAGATTAAGATGCCTTTTAAGAATGGAACATTGGCAGATGTCATATATGCTCTAGAAATGAAGAAGCACTTGCTGTCCTAGAGTACTCTCAACTCTACTAGTAATAGCTTTAAAGCTGAAGGTGAATTATATCAGCAGCAAAAGGTGGTGATGAAAAGAAAGAAACTAGCTTCCAATTCACCTAGTCCTAGTCAGTTAAGGATTGTTGTTTCCACGGACCACCCTTTGAACTCAAGGCTTCAAGGATTGGTACCTCACTCCCCTTCACTTCTCTCTCAAAAAAAAAAAAAAAGAAAAAAAAATGAAAAAAAGAAGGAAAGAAAGAAAGAAAAAGAAAAGAGGAAGAACCTAGCTCCCACAGTTATAGATGCAGCTCCAGCATCATCAATGTGTAACTCTTACATCACAAAATTGTGGAATACTGGATCAATCAAAAAGTATTATTCAGTTCAATGACCAAGGACTGCTTTGCGGACAAAGAACTGGGAAATTAGATTTCAGTCAACACTAAGGTTTTGTGAAACAATGTAGGTTGAGGTTTAATACTACTATTATACAAGATCAAGGACACATTAGATGGCTCTACCAGGTATTTTACAAATTCCAATGTTTTTTCTGTCAGTTTGTGAGATTATACCAACTTTCTTTTTCTCCATAGCAGAAAAAAAAAGGGCATGTTTCAATTACTCATGTGATCTTATGCCCCCCCCCCCCAACCACCTCTATGCACCAGCTCCAGATGTGCATCCTTCACCAAACCACCC
This sequence comes from Olea europaea var. sylvestris, assembly GCF_002742605.1. Classification (NCBI taxonomy): domain Eukaryota; kingdom Viridiplantae; phylum Streptophyta; class Magnoliopsida; order Lamiales; family Oleaceae; genus Olea; species Olea europaea. Next base: position 3,848,780 of record NC_036252.1, read on the forward strand.
CACCATCAGAAATCAATACATACAGACGTGAGTAGAAACGGGTTCTAGAGAAGCATAATGTATATGCATTCAGATTTATAAGGTCCTTGTCGTGTTGCTTCTCACGGCGCTAGCTACATGATAACATTTATAGATGACTACTCAAGTGGTTTAAAAGCTAAATTAAGTGGGAGCTTCAAATGAAAGGTATAGGAGTTGCAAAACAAAAGATGAAAACAAACATATATCAAGCAGACAAGAAAAGATGTTGCAATGCTTTAGTACGCAAAACTCAAAACCTACCCGTACTCCACTAGTAGCTCATTTGAACTTTCAGCAACACTGTCACTACAGACTCACAAGATGGCAGAACCCATGTCCAATGTTACATAGCTAGTGTTGCTTGTAGAATTATCTACGTCATGGTTTGCACTGGCCAGATATCTCACACGATGGATTCTATGAAGCAGTATATATGAAAAAACCTAGAATAATATTAACGCGTTGGCTTCATTTATGGGAAATACAACGACATTGTGAGAAGTGTCATTGAATATGTAAGTTCAGATAATGCTAGAATATCTAGATAAGAGAAGGTCCTTAACAAGTTCTATTTTCACCCTTTTGAATGTACTATCACGTTGGGGTAATCAATTGCTGCCTTTTTTTTTTTTTTTTTTTTTAATTTTTGTTTTTTTTTTTTTTTTTTTTTTTTTGTGTGCCACTAAGTTAGAAAATAATGCAGCAATAAAAGATGCTATTATGGTTTGTGGATTGGTTGGTGAGTTGGGTAAACAAACAAAATAAATAGCAGTCTATTGGGACAGTCATCATCTTATCAAAAATCAGATGTACCATGAAAGGACCAAACACTTAGATATTATCATGCACTTAGCACAGAGTGGGTGCCATGAAGTTAAAAGGATTCCAACAATAGATAAAATAGCAGACACGATTACAAAGCCAACTCAAACAGCCAAGTTTAGGCGTTGGTTGTTGGGAATTTATTTGTTTGTTGTTCAAAATCAAAAGGAAAAAAAAAAAAGAGGCTTAACCATGCGACCACATGGATCAAGCCCATGCGGTCGCATGAGGCCCTCCCGAGAATGGGAGGGCCGTGGAGGCTGTATGCGGTCGCATTGTTACAAAAAACTAACCGTTAGTTTTTTGATCGTTTTTTATTTGATATTGGTAGCTTTTCACCATTTTTTTGCACCATTTCATGAAAATCTTGCCAAAACCTATAAATAGGTGATGCAAGTGCAAGAAAAATATATTGAGTTCCATTAAAATTTATCCCCAAATACACTTCCAATATTGAGAAAATTTATCACATAATCCTTCCATTTTCACTTGTTCATTGTGAAGAAACACCTTTATTTTTTTGTGTTCTTCTTGTCAAGGCTTGTTTAATCCTACAAACTATTTGCCAAAAATCCTTAAAAAGCATTGGAAAGGAGGCAAATAATGTTTGAGGACAGCGAGATTACTTTCGTGTTCAAGCCTACATTGATATACTTTTATAATTTTCTTTTCCATTGCTATTATTATTTCCAACAATCTCAAACGTTATTTGTTACTATTATTGCTATGGAGACGGAATCTACACTTGCTACTATCAAAATGATAAATCAAGACCTGGTACGTTTGGACAGATTCGATGGTACAAAATTTCACAAGATGGCAAGACAAACTTACATTTCTATTAAAGGCCTTGAAAATCTTCTATGTGCTTGATCCAAAATTGGAGCCTATTCCCGATGCAACTGATAAGGATACTGAAGAAATTTGTGTAAAAAGGAAGAAACGGGAAGAGGACGAATTGATATGTCGTGGCCATATCCTATATGCATTAACCGATCGCCTCTATGATCTCTACACCAATACTACATTGGCAAAAAAAATCTGATACGCGTTAGAAAGCAAATACAAAGCCGAGGAGGAAGGTACCAAAAAGTTCTTAATATCTAAGTATTTTGATTTCAAATTTTTGGATAATATACCATTATTGCATCAAGTACATGAGTTACAAATAATTGTAATCAAACTGAAAGCGGTGAAAATCGAACTTTCCGAAACTTTCCAAGTGGGAGCAATTATTGCTAAACTTCCTGGTTCTTGAAAAGAATATAGGAAGAAGATTCTTCACAATTCCAAAGGCTTCTCTTTGGAAGATATACAAAAACATCTTCGTATTGAGGAAGAATCAAGAGCAAGGGATAAGATTGAAATTTCTTATGAAGGTCCTTCAAAGGCTAATGTCGTGGACAACTCCAACAAATTTAAAAAGAAAGGAAAATTTCTTGCTCCTAGAAAGGATCAAGGAAAGTTCAAAAACAAAATCAAAGGACCTTGCTATGTTTGTGGAAAATCGGGACACTATGCCAAGGATTGTACACATAGGAAACAACAAAAGACGGAAGGACAAGTGAACTCCGTTGATGAGATTATCGCCACGGCGAGCAAAATCAATGCAATCCAAGGCAAAGTTCAGGGCTGGTGTTACAATACATGCGCTACAATTCATGTATGTTATGATAAGTCTCTCTTCAAAACCTATCATGACATTGAAAACAATCAAGAGATACAAATAGGAAATAAAGGAAGATCGATAGTAATTGGCAAAGGAAATGTGGAACTCATTTTCTCTTCAGGAAAGAAGATCACTTTGACAAATGTCTTGCATGCACCGGAAATGAATAGAAACTTAGCAAGTGGTATACTCTTGAAAAAACTTGGAATGAAATCTATTTTTGAATCTAATGGGCACTTTGTTGGAAAGGGCTATTCCACCGAAGGAATGGTCAAACTATGTACTATTGAGGGATAACTCAAATAAAGTTAAATCTTTTGCGTATGTTACTGATTCATTTAATTTATGACATGGTAGATTAGCACATATAGGAGTTAATACTATGAAAAGAATGATTAAATGTGGATTAATACAATGTGAAATTTACAACTTGGAAAAATGTGAAGCATGTGTTAAATTAAAAATGATTAAGAAGCCATTTCATAGCGTAGTAAAAACAACAAGATTACTTGAACTTGTTCATTTCGACATATGTGAATTGAATGGAATGTTAACTAGAGGCGGTAATAGATATTTTATTACTTTTATTAATGATTGTTCTTGATATACCTATGTGTACTTATTAAAACATAAGGATGAAGCCTTTAGTGCCTTTAAGACTTATAAGATTGAAGTTGAAAATCAATTAGGAAGAAAATTAAAGACTTTAAGAAGTGATAGAAGTGGAGAATATTTTTCTAATGAATTTAACATATTTTGTTAACAAAATGGAATAATACATCAATCTTCTGCACCTAGAACACCAAAACAAAATAGATTAGCAGAAAGAAAGAATAGAACTCTTTTAGAAATGATAAATGCAATGTTGTTAAATTCTGAATTACCCTTTAATCTATGGGGCGAAGCCTTACTTAGTGTTTGTCATATAACAAATAGGATTCCTATGAAAAAGAATAAAATTTCTCCATATGAAATTTGGAAAAATAGAAAACCAAATATCAGTTATTTTAAAGTGTGAGGGTGCCTTGCATATTGTAAGAACATGAATCCTAAGAGAACCAAGTTAGGTCCTAGAGGTATCAAGTGTGCTTTTGTGGCATATGCTCTCAACAACAAAGCCTATAGATTATTAAATCTAGAAACAAATGTTATAATAGAATCAAGAGATGTGGAATTTTTTGAGAATGTAATGGTAGCTAGAAAATCTAAAAATAATGATAAGGATATTTCAATCTTTAGAAACTCACCAGAAGAGACATCCATAAAGGTTGTTGAAATTGAACCTCGAAGAAATAAAAGAACTAGAAAAGAAAAGAACTTAGGATAAGATGAAATAGATCCCCAACTTATTTCTTTTTACTCAGTAGAAAGAGATAGGAAGGATGTTGTAAGAACAATTCCCTTTATTCTTCAATTGGAAAGTGATCCTAAGACTTATAAGGAAGCGGTACAATCTAGAGATTGCATGTTCTGGAAAGAAGCCATAAACAACGAAATAGATTCTATCATTTCAAATAACACTTGGGAAATAGTTGACTTGCCAGCAGGATCTAAGGCTATTGGTTGCAAGTGGGTATTTAAGAAGAAATACAATTTCGATGGATCACTTAATACCTATAAGGCTAGATTAGTGGCTAAAGGGTATTGTCAAAAAGAAGGAATTGATTACTTTGACACGTATGCACCCGTAGTCAGGATAACCTTGATCAGGATCTTATTTGCGTTAGCATCCATTTATGATCTACATGTTCATCAAATGAACGTTTCATCAAATGGACGTCAAGACGGCATTCCTAAATGGAGATCTTGAAGAAGAGGTCTATATAGAACAACCAGAAAGGTTCGTTCTACCGAGAAATGAACATAAAGTGTGCAAATTAATTAAATCCTTATATGGACTAAAGCAAGCTCCCAAAAAGTGGCATCGAAAATTTAACTCTAAAATAATGTCAAATGGATTTAATCACAATTCGGTAGATAAATGCCTCTATACAAAAGTGAATGTAAATATATTCACGTTAGTATATCTATATGTTGATAATATGCTAATCATTAGCAATAATATAGACGGGATCAAAGAAAGAAAATTGTTTCTATCCTCTACTTTCAAAATGAAGGATCTTGGAGAAGTTGATACTATCCTTGGTATCAAAGTTAAAAGGGATAGTGGGAGTTTTACATTAAGCCAATCACACTATGTTGAGAGTGTGATAAACAAATTCAAACATTTGAATGTTAAGAAGGCTAACACTCCTATAGATTCAAATATTAAATTGATAAAAAATAAAGGTAGAGCAATTGCACAAATAGAATATGCAAGTGCAATTGGAAGTCTTATGTACGCATCACAATGTACAAGACCTGATTTAGCATTTGTTGTAAGTAAACTAAGTAGGTTTACTAGCATTACAAGTTCAAAACATTGGAAAGCCAAGGTAGGGTTCTTGGTTACCTAAAAAAAACCAAAAATCTTGGGCTACAATATACGAAATTTCCTAAAATCTTGGAAGGATATACCGACGCAAGTTGGATATCGAGTGCGGGAGAGAATAAATCTACTTCAGGTTGGATATTCACTCTTGGAGGTGGTGCAGTTTCTTGGAAGTCTAAGAAACAAGCTTGTATTACTCATTCAACTATGGAATCGGAGTTTGTAGCATTGGCCGAAACCGAGAAAGAGGTTGAGTGGCTAAGAAATTTATTATATGAAATACCTTTAGATATAAATGATATTTTTTCTATACCTATCTTGTGTGATAGTCAAGCCACCCTAAGTATACAATGGAAAGTCTAGACACATGAGTCTAAGACACGAGTATGTAAGGAAATTAATCAAACATGGAGTAATTTCTCTTACATTTGTTAAGTCTAGTGAGAACTTAGCTGATCCATTTACGAAACCTCTCACAAAAGAGTTAGTGAGATCAACATCAAGTAAAATGGGATTAAAACTCCTCAAATAGATCCACCAATAACAGCAACCTCACCTAAATATACTAAACTAGTATATAGAGGTTTAAGAGGTAACAACAAGTTATTCGATAAGTGGATGAATTCAACACTATTAAATATATCTAATATTATCTTTTGAAAATAGTGTTGGTTGTTACTCGTTAGAGGGATGAGTTAAAATAAACTCTTAATGAAGTTCAGTACGGAGTAAAAATATCTATAAAAGTAACAAAGTTACTGGAAGAACTTTACCTATGTGAACTTCGAGGTGGTGCCGCGTCATTAGAAAGATGAAGTTTTCTCTCTTTAAAAGTTCAATGAAATAGGATTAGTGCAAGATCATATTAGCACTAAGCGAATTAAAAGAACTAGCGAAAAGCATAACACTTGTGTGTGTGATTTCATCGGTATTGTCACAAAGAATAATTGGTTCAAGGCACATTAGCCACTTGGAATTCTGATAATACTTTATGAGATTTACACTATGAATAGATTTAAATCGAAAGATATATAATTCTTATACATAAGTGTTGATATTTGATTATGTGATTAAAATAGATTTTGAACAAGTGGGGGATTGTAGGAAATTTATTTGTCAAAAGAAAAAGAAGGGGGGCTTAACCATGCAACCGCATGGATTAAGCCCATGCGGCATGAGGCCCTCCCAAGAATGGGAGGGTCGTGGAGGCTGTAACCATGCACCCGCATGGGCTATACTATAGCCCATGCGGTCGCATTGTTACAAAAAACTAACCGTTAGTTTTTTAACCGTTTTTTATTTGAAATTGGTGGCTTTTTATCCTTGTTTTACACCATTTCGTGAAAAACTTGCCAAGGCCTATAAATAGGTGATCCAAGTGCAAGAAAAATATATTGAGTTCCATTAAAATTTATCCCCAAATACACTTCCAATATTGAGAAAATTTATCACATAATCCTTCCATTTTCACTTGTTAATTGTAAAGAAACACCTTTGCTTTTTGGTGTTCTTCTTATCGAGGCTTGTTTAATCCTATAAACTATTTGCCGGAAATCCTTAAAAAGCATTGGAAAGAAGGCAAATAACGTTTGAGGACAGCAAGATTAATTTCGTGTTCAAGACTACATTGTTATACTTTCATAATTTTCTTCTCCATTGCCATTATTTTTTCCAACATTGGTTAGCCTAATGTGCTCACCATAAATAAAACTTCAAGAGCTAGGCAGCAAAAGTGCTATAAAGAGTTATGATGCCTTTCTAGCCAAGTTGGAAACTTTGCATGTGGCTAAAAGAATAGTCACATGTATATGGCAAATTAGAAATCAAATCTTGGAGCAATTGTGAGTCCACCCCCTCTATTTCCATTTGAAATACACCCAACAAAAAGTAAGTCCCACAAGTCATTTTTAATTTTTTTGTCTCTAGTTCCTACTTGTTTCTATCTTTGCTCTTTTCTTTGGAGAAATATGGATTTGGTTCTGGAGGAGTTTTGAATGAGACTGTTCTCAAGCGCGATTAGATTTCGAGCTATTGGTCACTGTTGCCAACTCATGTCTTAAATCTCTTCTTATCTAATGAAATTTTCTTCCTACTCTGTGTACCTTAGACAGAGACTTGGGGTAAAGCACGTTTAATTTTGGAACTTTTTTCAAAAAGTTTAGCCTGCCATAACAACCGTATCTAAGCCTGTCCCGACCACACCAATCATTGTAACAATTTGTAATATAAACAGCAGCGTTAAAACCTACGTACCTCATCGTGTTCCAGTTCCAACGGAGGGACATCTTCCAAAGGAGGGATCCATTTCCCTTTAACCCACTCGCGGTGCAGCCTCAGCTGGGAGGCCTTAAAGTCTATCTGTTCCCTATTGCCCCGAAAGAACACCGAGTACATATCGTTCCCCAGCACCCCGGTGACTACACCCTCCCACCACCCCTCGTTGTAGTACGCATCGACTTCCTCGTTGAATTTGAAGCTCTGGAGCTTTTCTCGAGGAGGGGGAGGACGCAGTTGCACCAACTCCAACTCCTCTCTCAGCCTCTTTGTGCCTGCCTCGTCCTCCATCAGGTTCTTGTACTCCACCAGCACCCGGAGGGTATTCTTCTTGTTCTTATTGTACTGATTGCGAACGGAATTCCTCTTGGATCTCGATGATATTGGGGTAGTTGTTTCCGAGGGGGGGCGTATAACAGTGCCCTCAAACCACGAGCCACGAAATCCTTCATCGTTGCTGCTAATTTCCACGGCGGCGCCTTTCTTGAAGTACTGGATGGTGGTATCTTCTCCTGTGCTTGCCATTGTTGATCCTTTAAAAGGTTAATAGGCGAGAATTGACGGGATTGAGACTTTTATATGTATTTGTTTAGGAAAGGAAAGGGAAGGCAAGATTTCAGTGAATTTTGAGAAAGCCACAGCTACGCAGTTTAGAATTTTTGGAGCTTGTTGAGGGAGCTCAGAAGAGTACAACGAAAGGACAATGATGTTACAAGAGATGAAAACCAAAGGTAATTAGAAATATATGGACTTCAATTATTAAAGTTCGAACCCCCATTTTTTCCATCAAAATTACATTCTTTTATAATGACTTAACCTCACTTCAATCTCATATTTTTCAATAAAATAATATTATACGTAAATTTATAATTTTTCTTTATTTTTTAACTACACAATTTCATCAATATACTATTCAAAAATATCTTTTTTGCCAAAAATGATGCTCGAAGAAGAGCTAAAAAATTGGTTGGAACTAAAATCAATTTTTTAGTAAATTTTAGGAAAAATTGCAGCTGAAGCTCCAAACCTTTGAAACATTAACAGACTTTTCCCAAATCTTTCATTTGTTGCAGCCGTCACCTCCTAACCTTTACAAACGTTGCAGATGAGGCCCCTTTGGACGGTATCCGTCAAAAATTTCGTTAGTTGACCGAAAATTTGGATTTTGACCATCTTTTAATCAATTATAAAGGGACAATATGGTAACTTTCTATTTTTCACTTTAAAAAACTTAAATAAAAAACAACAAAATAAAAAATAAAAAGAAGAAAACAAAATAAAAAGGAAAAAAATCTTCTTCTCCTTCACCCCACCCCCACCCCCCCCCCCAACCCCTAACAATATCGGTCTCTCTCTCTCTCACCCCTCTGCACCAAGGAAATCCCAGATACAAATGTGACGACAACGACCTCAAAAACCCTACGCAATCTCCATTCTTTCTCTATAAAAATGGCTTTTGAAGAACCATCCCAAAACCCAACAAACTCTGAAGATCAATTGCAAAATGAAGAAGGAATGTCACTTATTTTCATGTTGCTCTCAACTGGAACCATATTCCAACATCTCCCACCTGAACGAACAAACACTTACAGAACTTTAGGCAAGCTTTTGGAAAAAAGGGCTACACACACATACGGCTGCTATGGCCACCATTGAGAGCGTTGCAGGCTTATAAAGCAAAGTTCGACTACTGCTTCTGTAAGCCAATTCGTGATTAAAAATACCACGGGGACTCGAAGGAAGAGAAGAAGGTGAAAAAGAACCCATAAGGCCATTTTAGCACAAACTGAAATTGAAAGTTTGAAGCTTTGAAGAGTTGGTTGAAGATCCATTTTTCTTTTCTTTTCCTTTTTTTTTTTTGGGGTTTTTGATTTAGGTTTTTTAAATTTTTGAATGTAGTAAATAGAAAGTTACCATATTGTCCCTTTATAATTGATTAAAGATGGTCAAAGTCCAAATTTTCGGTCAACTAACGGAATTTTTGACGGAAATCATCCAAGGGGCCTCATTTGCAACGTTTGGAAAGGTTATAGGTGATGGTTGCAATAAATTAAATGTTTGGGGAAAGTTTGCTAATGTTTCAAAGGTTTGGGATCTCAGCTGCAATTTTCCCTAAATTTTATAAAAGTTATGACATATATGATCGAAAAGTTATGCATTTCCTGAAAATATGTAATTAAAATTAATTATTAACTTTAATTTTGATTAAAATTTAAATTTTAATTCCTATCAAATTGGGGATAATAATACAATCTTTCGTTTGTCTTGATTTTTGTTTCTATCTTTACTTTATGTAAAAGAATTTACCAGTGAATTTTTGTTTAAAAACTAATTTTTAAAGAATTTTTTTTTATTTCAAAAATACTTTTAGAGAAAATCACATTAAATCAACTTCTTTTAAATGCTCTTTTTACTAGAAAAAATACTTTCATAAATAGTTGAGCGAGATTCAAAAAGGATACAAAAGCTCCTTTTGGTTTCTCAAAAGTCATGCCAAACGGACATCATCAGTGGCGGGTCCCAAAATGTTGGTCAACTAGGACAACCGTTAATTGTTTATCGTCGATCATTGACAACCTCAATAACGAAATTGTTTATTAATATTTAATTAACTAATATTGAAAATTGTTCAATCAATATATAAATACATTAAAACATAAATATCATACGAATATGAATATGCAATACATATTAAGTGCTTATAAGTTATGAATCTTGCGAAATATATGAATAATATGTAAAAAATATATTGTGAATTTTACTAATAAATGTTTATATGAATTGTATATTTTGACTAGAAGTTAAACAATGCCAAACAAACTCTACACCATGAATAAATCAACACACTTATCCACTAAGAAGCATACATTTTAAAAAGTGAATTATTGGATAGGATTCTGTCATTTGTGCTTGTTGGTTGACACGGTCCCACTCAACCTCTTACATGGGAGAGGTCGGGGTTCACGCCCAAATGTGTGGGGCCGACCTCCTCATGTGAGAGGGGAGGTGGGCCCGTGTCAACCAACATATAAATCTTCACGTACCCATAGCAAGATCAGATTGGATATGCTCATATGTATGAACTCTTTGTTTTTTAAGACTGTTCTATCAATTCAAAGGTAATTAGACTTCGAATCCAAGGACAACTTGAACGTATCGCTTACTTTTCCCGTAACGCCCTGACCCCTAGTGGACTGGAACGCTACTTACTTTACTTAGCTTAACCGGTGGTTTAGTAACAAGTGTATACGTTTTAGCGGAAGCTTACATTTTCGGATAATAATTTAAATAACAATACTTCAAATATTTTAAACAAAAACATTGAATCATTTTTCAAAATAACAAAATGTAATTTATTTGAAGAAAACATAACTTGTTCTCGCATTCTGCGTTATTCAAAACTTTAAAGAAATAACATTGGAAAATATTTCATAAAAATAAATCCAAATCACTTATTCACCAGATTTCCATGGGCTCGTTGCATCACTCTTCATCTTCTCCTCCATCCACACCCGAGGTAGAATTCCTTCAATCTGTAGAGATGAGACTTATGAGTTGAAAAACTCAATAGGTGTCATAGGTGCATTCGTGATCAAGCAATACATTTCAAAACATTAACTTTATTACTTTTCACACATGCCGTACCCGGAGGTACCATTTGACATGAAGGGGTATGCCGTACCCGAGGGCACCATTTGATATACGAACATTTCTTCAATATAGAGGGGTATGCCGTACCGGAGTACCATTTGACATACAAACATTAACATGAATCGAAACTTATAACTTAACACGATTAAACACATTGCACCTCTACCTACTTTGATTGATGCTTTTGAAACTTTGAAAACTTCGATTAAAAACTTTGATGAAACTTGGACGTTGAAAGAAATGCACTCCTTGGATGTTTGAAAACCGTTGAGAATTGATGCTTGAAAACACTTCTTAAACTTTTAGGAAAAATAGTTTTCCTCCCTCTCTTTTTCTCTCTTGGAAACTCTTTCTTTAGTATGTAAAAACTCTTGTTTTTGGTGTTAGAAAAAATGAGTGAAATGAGGTCTCTATTTATAGGTAAATATCTCATAACTTAAAGCAAATGAAGGGTCAAATTTCATTTAAGAGATAAAATATGGGTGTCATTTAAGTTTGAGGTTAAATGCTTCAATTTAGTGGGGTTTTTATTGCCAAAAAAGTGAGTGGCCCTTTGAGAAAATAATTGATGAAAATAAATATTTAAATTCTAGAGAAAAACAAGAATTTTCATTTCAGGCAGTTTCGGTCGACCGGTTGTTGTCCGATTGACACTGCACAACTTTCAGTGTTTCTATTATAACTTCTTCTCTCGATATCCGATTGAAGTAATTCAAAGTGCGTTGGAAAGATAATTCAAAGAGTTACAACTTTTATTTAAATATCATTTTCCAAATCGAATGTTTCCTTTGTCGAAAATGGGTCTCAAATGAGACTAAAAATCTGAAGTATACTTTAGTCATCCAATATTCATGTCTTAGTGCCACTAAGGTGTCTAGAATTATTTGGGGTTCTACATCCCTCATACCTTAATTAAAATTTCGTCCTCGAAATTTACCTTCTGATTGGACGAATAGTGTTGGATACTTGTCTTTGGCTTCTTTTTCTTTTTCCCAAGTGGCTTCTTCTACGCCGTGATGATTCCACTGTATCTTAACCAACTGAATCTCTTTATTCCTTAGTTTATGCACTTTTCTATTCAATATCTTGATCGGTAGTTCCTCGTACGACAAATCTTTCTGTACCTCCAAGGTTTGATAACTCACTACATGATTAGGATCATGTACATACTTCTTTATTATTGATATATGGAACACATTGTGCACTGCCGATAATTCAAGTGGCAAAACTAGTCAGTAAGCCACATTTTCGACTCTATCAAGTATCTCGAAAGGTCCGGGGTCGTAGCTTGCCTTTCTTTCCAAATCTAAGTAGACCTTTTATCAGTGCTGCTTTCAGAAACACTTTATCCCCAACTTGGAATTCTAAATCCTTCCTCCTTGTATCTGCATAGCTCTTTTGTCGATCATGTGCTACCTTTATTCTTGCACGAATCTTATAGATTACCTCGACCGTCTTTTCAACTATTTCTGGTCCTAAAACGCTCTTCTCTTCGACTTCATCCTAATGAATAGGGGATCTACATCTTCTACCATAGAGAGCTTCATATGGTGCCATTCCAATAGTTGTTTGGAAGCTGTTATTATAAGCGAACTCTACTAGAAGTAAGTATGACTCCCAATTTCCTCCTAGATTCAAAACACATGTTCTTAGCATGTCTTCTAAAGTTTGGATGGTCCTTTCAGACTGACCATCGGACTGAGGGTGATATGCTGTACTAAAGTTCAGCTTCGTTCTCTTAGCTCCTTGGAGACTTTTCCAAAATTTGGACGTGAACCTTGGGTCTCTATCAGACACAATGGATACAGGTACACCGTATAATCTCACAACCTCTTTAATGTACAACTGTGCCAATTGGTCTAAATTGAATGTCATTTTCACTGGAAGAAAATGAGCTGACTTTGTTAGTCGATCCACTATTACCCATATAGCATTATTTCCTCTTGCTGACTTCGAGAATCCAACCACAAAGTCCATCGTGATATTTTCCCATTTCCATTCAGGTATATCTAGTGGATTTAACAATTCAGCTGGTTTTTGGTGTTCTGCCTTAACCTGTTGACATACCATGCACTTCTGCACGTACAACCCTATACTTCTTTTCATATTTCTCCACCAAAATGTATCTCTAAGATCTCGATACATTTTCGTACCATCGGGATGTGCGATATACGGGGTGGAATGAGCTTCTTTTAATATCTCGTTTCTCAAGGTTTCATCCTTAGGCACGTAAATTCTTTCTCTAAATATCAGTGTCTGATCCTCAGTTATTCCAAAGTCCTTTTTCTTATCGGTACCAACTTCATTCTTAATCTTCTGCAAAAATGAGTCTTTATTTTGTGCTTCTATAATTCGATCTCTAAGAGTAGGTCGAATTATTAAAACTGCTAGACGAGCAGTGACTCGTCCTGGTGTGGTAACCACTTCAAATCTGTAACTTTTTCAAGTCCTTGACTAACTCCACTTGAGAGGTAGGTAGTGACGTCAATTGTCCCATTGATTTTCTACTTAGAGCGTCGGCCACAACATTAGCCTTACCCAGATGGTAGTGAATAGTACAGTCGTAATCTTTCACCAATTCCAACCATCGTCTTTGTCGCATATTTAATTCCTTTTGTGTGAAGAAATACTTGAGATTTTTGTGATCTGTGTAGATATCACACTTTCGTCCATACAAGTAGTGTCGCCATATTTTCAAAGCGTGTATTACCGCTGCAAGTTCTAAATCATGAGTCGGGTAGTTCTGCTCATGTTTCTTCAATTGTCTTGAAGCATAGGCTATTACTTTTCCATTCTGCATTAGTACACATCCCAGTCCTCGCTTGGATGTGTCGCTGTATATAACAAACCCTTCCGTACCTTCAGGTATTGTTAATACAGGTGCTGATATTAACTTCTGCTTAAGTTCTTGGAAACTTTGTTCGCATTTTTTCGTCCATTGAAATTTTACTCCCTTCCTTGTAAGTTGCGTCATTGGTCCAGCTATTTTGGAGAATCTTTCTATGAATCTCCTATAATATCCAGCCAATCCTAGAAAACTTCGTACTTCGCCAGCATTTGTTGGTGTTTCCAGTTAGTTACTGCTTCTACTTTTGCTGGATCTACTTCAATCCCTTGGGCAGTAACTACATGTCCAAGAAATCCAACTCGTTCAAGCTAAAACTCGCACTTCTTGAATTTGGCATACAGCTTCTCCTTACGTAATACCTCTAAGGCTATTCTCAAGTACTCTTCATGTTGCTCCTTACTCTTGGAATATATCAGAATATCATTGATGAAGACTATGACAAACTTATCCAAGTATTGATGAAACACTCGATTCATCAGGTCCATGAACACTGCAGATGCATTGGTTAGCCCAAACGGCATCACCGTAAACTCGTAGTGTCCATATCGAGTTCTAAAAGTTGTTTTAGGTATATCATTTGTCTCTACTTTCAGTTGATGGTATCCCGATCATAAGTCGTCTTGGAAAATACCTTAGCTCCTTTCAGTTGATCTAACAGATCCTCGATCCTCGGGAATGGGTACTTCTTTTTGATGGTTAATCGATTTATCTCCTTATAATCGATGCACATCCTCATGCTTCCATCTTTCTTCTTTACTAACAACGTTCGGCGCACCCCATGGAGATACCCTTCGTCGTATGAAGCCCATATCTAGGAGTTCTTGCAACTGCTTCTTTAATTCTTGTAGTTCCTTTGGGGCCATTTGGTATGGGGCCTTAGAGACTGGTGCCGCCCCGGGAATTAGGTCTATGGTGAATTCCACTTGTCTATCGGGTGGAATACTAGATGGCTCTTCTGGAAACACATCTACGAATTCCCGTACTACTGGTACATCTTCAACCCTTATCGTTTCTTGTTTCCCTCCTGAGATACTTACTAGATATCCTTGACATGTTTCTTTTCTCAACATCTTCTCAGCTTGTAAAGCCGATACTAGTCGAATAAGGGGTTTCGTCTTCATTCCAAGGAACGAAAATGGTTCTTCTCCTGATTTCTAAAATGATACTTCCATTTCCTTACATCGGATGGTAGCGTAATTACAACATAACCAATCCATGCCTAGTATTACATCAAAATCCTTCATTTTTTTATCATGTATAGGTTCGCTTCCATTGGTTTTCCCTCAACTTTGATACTTACTGACTTGGCTATTCTATTAGTATTCAAAGGGTTGCCCGAAGGAATACTAACTTCTAATATACCTTCCGACTTATCATAAGTAATACTAGATTTAGCCATAAAAGTTGTTGAAGCAAAGGAATGTGTAGCTCCTGAATCAAACAATACATAAGCAGGTGTATTGGCTATCAGTAGAGTACCTGCTATGACATTAGAGTTTTCATCTGCATCCTGTTGAGTCAATGCAAAAACTCGTGCTTTCCCTTTCTAGTTCTGGTCGCTGTTATCATCCTTCTTTTGGGTATGTGTGGGACAATCCCTAATGATATGTCCTGGCTTGCCACATCGGAAACAGACATTTTTCCCTTGTAAGCACTCGCCATTATGTGTCCTTCCACACTTAGAACAGGGCGCAATAACTGGCACAATGCTTTTGCTGGCATTGGCTCCGCCATTAGCTTTCTTGTTCTACCACTTGTCTTTTCCCTTATCCTGGCCATACCATTTCCTTTTTCCCATGTTACCATTATCCGGTTGATTGAACAGTTGACCATGTTGTTCGGCACTAGTGTTCTGGTACCAAATAGTATGAGTTCTTTCCAGCATCTCACGGTATGTGGTGAAGCGATGGGGACATAAGTATCATGCTTATATCCGAGTTCAGCCTTTGTTCAAACCTTCTTATCCTTCGTATCCACCAGATGTGGAGCATACCTTGAAAGTTGATCAAACTTCCTCTCATACTCAGTCAGTGACATAGTTTTTTGCTTGAGTTAGAGGAATTCACTTTCTTTGTGATCCCTCAAAGACCGGGGAAAGTACTTGTTCATTACTTTCCCTTTGAATTGCTTCCAAGTCAATTCTGCTTGTTGCTCAGGGGTCCTTGTCCTTGACATTGAGTCCCACCAGTGACTTGCATCACCGAAGAACATGAACTCAGTACACTGGACTTTCTGAGCGTCCGTGCACCCTATCAATCGGAATAGAAGCTCCAACTTGCGAAGCCACTCCTCGGCTGCAAGTGGATCAGCTGCTCCGTTGAAGGTAGGGGGCTCGTGCCTTCGAAATTGCTCGACCATTGAAGCATGGTTTGGAACATTAGGAGCTAGTGGTAGGGGTTGAGCTTGGTTCGGGTTTTGCCTGCCTAGGTCTTGAACCGCTTGGAAGAGGTCTCTTATCAAGTTTTGGTTTGCACGGGCCATTTCCTTTATACAAAACATATAGTTCTTATTAGTTTCATTCTTCGAATACTAAAGCAAAGAAGATAGTATTTTATTTCTTGACATAAGGGAAGCTATTACAAGGATTTAAATCTAATCCCTATAAGTTCTACGGATCTTCTTTGGTGGAGCTTCATCTTTGGAGGAGTCTTCCGCCTCAGGTCCAGACTCTATGTCCATCTCAACCTGTGGCTCAGGCTCAGGATCATTCTCTAAATCATTCTCGGGTTCTTCTTCGGGATCTTCTTCCTCAGCCAAAGGTTCCTCCTCAGGCTCCTCATGGATTACATCATCCCACTCAATCAGGGCATGGCAATACCTCTCAAACTCGAACAGGTTTGTGTTGCCTTCTAACATTTCATTTCTAATTGTGACTCCCATATCTCCCCATTGAGGTGGGAGGGAGTGTATGAGGTTATTTATGGTCTCAATATGCGTGATCTCCATTCCAACATTAACCGTCGTCATGCATCTCTCATAGATGTCATACACATGTTCGCTAAACGGTCGAGTTGGATCAGTTACATAGTTTTCATAGGAATGAATAGCAATTCTACGGTTCAATGCTTCTCTATATGCCCTAGCCGTTCTACGAGCCATATCTGTTGCATTTTCACATACATCATACTTTTTCTTTTCTTAAAGAAAACATGCAAATATTTAAACTTTCATATCATGTAATTCCCTTTAAGCCCTTAGCTTTTGCCCAAGTTCATTACATATCTTTAAATAACGCATCTCTAAATCATATCAAAGCATTATAACATAAACATAATCATTAACTTTAAACATGAACATACCTGGGGCATAGGATGAGATTGATGGATGGATGCATGATGCCATGGAATACCTTAAACTTTTCATTTTCCTTTTGTTTTTAAAAAAAAACATACTTGGTCTACAGAACCGGCTAAACATTGCTCTGATACCACGCTATAACGCCCCAACCCCTAGTGAACCGGAACACTACTTTACTTAGTTTAACCGGTGGTTTAGTAACAAGTGTATATGTTTTAGCGGAAGATTATATCTTCGGATAATAATTTAAATAACAATACTTCAAATACTTTAAATAAAAACACTGAATCATTTTTCAAAATAACAAAATGTAATTTTTTTGAAGAAAACATAACTTGTTCTCGCATTCTACGTTATTCAAAATTTTAAAGAAATAACATTGGAAAATATTTCATAAAAATAAATCCAAATCACTTATTCACCGAATTTCCATGGGCTCGTTGCATCACTCTTCATCTTCTCCTCCATCCATGCTCGAGGTAGAATTCCTTCAATCTATAGCGATGAGATTAAACCCGTGAGTTGAAAAACTCAATAGGTGTTATAGGTGCATTCGTGATCAAGCAATACATTTCAAAACATTAACTTTATAACTTTTCATACATGCCATACCCGGAGGCACCATTTGACATGAAGGGATATGCCGTACCCGAGGGCACCATTTGACATACGAACATTTCTTCAACATAGAGGGGTATGCCGTACCGAAGTACTATTTGACATACAACCATTAATATAGAGGGATATACCGTACCGAAATACCATTTGACATACAAACATTAACGAATTGAAACTTATAACTTAAAACGATTAAACACATTGCACCTTTATTTACCTTGATTGATGTTTTTGAAACTTTGAAAACTTGGATTGAAAACTTCGATGAAACTTGGACGTTGAAAGAAATGCACTCCTTGGATGTTTGAAAACCGTTGAAAATTGATGCTTGAAAATACTTTTTAAATTTCTAGGAAAAATAGTTTTCCTCACTCTCTTTTTCTCTCTTGAAAACTCTTTTTTTAATATGCAAAAACTCTTACTTTTGGTGTGAGAAAAAATGAGTGAAATGAAGTCTCTATTTATAGGTAAATATCCCATAACTTAAAACAAATGAAGGGTCAAATTTCATTTAAGAGAGAAAATATGGGTGCCATTTAAGTTAGAGGTTAAATACTTCAATTTAGTGGGATTTTTATTGTCAAAAATGTGGGTGGCCTTTTGAGAAAATAATTGATGAAAATAAATATTTAAATTCTAGAGAAAAACGAGAATTTTCATTTCAGGCACCTTCGGTCGACCGGTTGTAATCCAGTTGACACTGCACAGTTTTCAGTGTTTCTATTATAACTTTTTCTCTCGATATCCGATTGAGATATTTCAAAGTGCGTTGGAAAGCTAACTCAAAGAGCTATAACTTTTATTTAGATATCATTTTCCAAATCGAACGTTTCCTATGTCAAAAATGGGTCTCAAATGAGACTAAAAATCAGAAGTATACTTTAGTCATCCAATATTCGTGTCTTAGTGTCATTAAGTGTTTAGAATTATTTAGGGTTCTACATTTCCTCTACTATATATACCACAAACTTTCGTCTCTAGCACAAACAAGCTTGCCAACTTCTCTATCTATATACACGTAATCCCTACCAGTTGGAGAGAATTCTACAAAATATTGAGGGTTCTTTTCTCTATCCTTCCATACCCTGAATGTATTTTTTTTTTTTTTTAAATAAAAGAAGGCATAAAAAATTTAGTCCTTTGGCTGAACTAGCATGAGCGGTCGTCGGGCTTCGTCAAGTGCTAGCTTCTTGCGGTGGACTCCATGACTTCCTCCGTTTGATTTCAATAAAAATTAGATTTTTAATAAATTTTGTTAAAATTTGTGAATAAAAAATTGTAAATATCTTGAAATATGTAATTAAAAAAATAAAAACTGTGAGTTCAATAGGGACTTATAAAATGTAACCGCTAGTTGAATTTGAGATTTCAGCCAATGTATAGTGATCGCAAATGGTGAAAAGAAAATTGCATCATTTTAGCCCTTATTTGATTTAGGAAAAAAAAAGATTTTAATAAATTTTGATAAAAATGATGCAATATGCGATTAAAAAATTGTAGATCACATGAAATATGTAGTTAAATTAATTAATAATTATTAATTTTGACTTAAATTTTAATTTAACCCCCTTTTTGGACTACATTAAAATTTTAATACATTTTTCCCTTTCTTCTTTTCAACTATACATTTTTCAATAAAATAATATTACACATAAATTTTAAAAAATTAATTTTTTTTAATTACACATTTTTCAAAAAATCATTATTCCAAAATACATTTTCCCCTAAAATTTGATTTTAATGAAGCCCAAATAAAGACTTATTTTTTAAGTTTTACCAAACACGAGCTTAATGTTATCGTTTTCATTTGGTTTTGTATTGTGGGTAATAATAGAGACAAATTTTATCCATTTATCTATCATGTAATATGATTTATCCACTTCAAATATATCTTAGCGTTTTCAAAATCATTCTACAAAATAATCTACGGATTTCAAATTATATTATGCTACAATTTATTAACAGATAACATCAAAAGCTATGTTAAAAAAACACATTGATATTGTAACTTGAGTAATGTTATATGTACGTACTGAAAATTATTTTTATGTGATGTGAGATTAAGCTCCTGTTTGGTATTGATTAAAATTAGGATTTTAATCTAAATTAAAGGCAACGATTTTTCATATATTTTATGGGTTCATAACCTTTTAACCATATATTTCATCAACTTTTATCAAATTTACTAAAATTTTGATTTTAATCCCTATCAAACAAAGGCTAAATGATTAAATTAATTAAGTGAAAATCATATTTACATATCACCTCACATAATCAATCAGACCACATTTGAATGATTCTGCTAAGGACGTATAGCATTATTCTCGTAATTTTTTGGTGGATAATAGCGCCAACCTCTACAATATAAGTTATTATACATTGTAATTTATTAATCGATAAATGCAAATCCATGCTATATAACTTATGAATTTTAAGTAGGGATGACAATGGAAAGGGTCATGGTCGAACAACCTCTCCCACTTCCTGCCCTGGTACCCGTCTAAGGTGGGGAGGGTCGAGGGGCCCTTGCCCCTTTTAGTGCCCTTTTTAATTTTTTTTTATTTACAATTCATTTTATTGTCCCAAATTCATTAAATTGAGACAATAATATATTTATTAAAATTTTTAATTTATTTATTTATCTTTAAAAGTTAAATTATTCAAATATATTTGATAAATTAAGATTTTTATTGTTCGTCATATTCCTTATATGATTTTAGTTGTCATCTTTTATTAAAACTAAAATTTGTGGAGTTTTTTCATTTAAAGTATTGGTTTTTTTTTTTATTAAAAAAAGTTAAACGGGACGGGGCCCTTGTTACCCTACCCACCTCGTGCCTGCTTCGAGGTGAAGTCCCTCGCCCTTCCTCGATCCGAATACCCAATTAAGCGGGTAATTTTTTGATTTTGTCATCCCAAATTTTAAGTTATTATACATTATGCATTATTAGTATATAACTTAAACGCATGAAAGATCCAACACAATTACTTTAAATCGGGAACAAGTATTCTTATTACTCTCCGGCATAATAGTTATAGTTTATCCATTGGAAAAACTCATTCTCTTAATAGCAACGCTTAAGCAAACCGATTAAGCTATTACCTAGACGACATAACTATGTATGTTTTGTATCATCAAAAAACCATCCCATCATTCTAGCATAAATAAGAGTGAATCCTACGTCCATTCAAAAAGACACAGAGACATCCAATCGATGAAAGTGGAATTGTAATCATTAGTATATAACTCTGAAAAGCTAGCAATTACATTACCAAACGGAATGAAAATTTGCATCATTATTCTCTAACCTCATTTTTGCTCTCTCTCTCTCTCTCTCTCTCTCTCTTTTCTTTTTGGTAATTTGGTATTCAAATTTTATTTTTTGGGGGTAAATATGATCGCTAGCACGTTATAGTTTTATAGCACTCTTTTGTCCCCAATGCAAGGATTTTTATTCATTTGATTATTAACAATGTAAATTTAAGGGTGAAACAAAATACAGTTAACCATAAAATTAATAATAATAATAATAAAACCTTCTACGTTGTACCCCAACTATCCTTGTTGTCATGGCCAACTCAACCCCTAAAAATATCATCAAGAGATTTTCTATTTTTAAAGAGTATATTCTATCATTTGAAAAGCATCTATAAATTTATAGAGTTAAAATTTTAAAATACTCCAACAAATTATTTATATTTAACACTTAATTTTACTACTCCAAAAAAATATTTATTATTTTTATCTATCTTTTACTTTAACTAGTTTTTTTCTAAATTATTTTATTATTTTTCTACATTGAAAATTAAAATATTTTAAATTTATTTAATTATAAATCTACTCTCTAAATTAAAATGTTAATTTAAAGGATCCTTTGGAACATAATTTTAATGGCTGACTCTTTAAAATAAAAAACATCTCATATTTAAAAAATCCTTTGGGGATGCTCTAGTCCATTAGTCCTTAACAACATATTAATAAGAAAAAAAATTTACATAATTACAAATGTTTCAAAATTTATTTTCAAAAATAAGGAACTCGTGGATAAGTCATTTTGTGACCACCTAATAAAATTTTGTCATTTTGTGCTCCACTTATTAATTAAATTGGTAAAGTTCACGATAAGACATGATTTATGATCAATGTTATGTATAGTCACACATCATACAATGTCTCAATCTAATCACAAGACACAAAATACAAATTGCGAATCACAATTACAAATTTACTCGTAAATCATACATTGTTATATTTCACAAAATTATTCATTGATCACAAACTACCAAATCAACTGATCATAATTACCAACTTAACTGGTCAGAATCACTCTTCACTCCCATTCCACTGTACTCTGCCACAAGTAGCATCACCCAAATCAACATCATCACCTCAAATTCACAATCCACCACATGCAACTCCTAAGCACCACTACCCCCAACTGCGACACACCACCTCTAAAAATCCCTACCAATTTGAGAACCAGAAATTGATTAAGTTCTAAAAATGTTGCCACCACCTGTTGGAGAATCGCACCCAAATGTTACAAAATCCTTCTCCACTCTAGGGACCCATGATACTGGAACACCACCCATGCCATCGATTGCCTTAGACGCACCCCCGACCCCTTGGGCTCCCTTTCAATTCAAACCTAATCATGAATATAAACCACATGTGCCTCGGGTCACATGTAACCCTTTGATGGGAATCAATTACTGGATCACTTCCATTGATTCAGAACATCAAAAAAAGACAATTCTTTTTTGACCCTGAATTTCTAGCAAAACTCATCAAAAAATCCCATGACCACCTCTGCAACGTCCAATTTGTACCGAATAATTATTTGAATATTGTTAGTCGTACATTTTCATTCACACCCTTCTTGACATCTCCTGTGTGGAAGAAATTTAGACAGTGATGATTGCGATCAAAATCAACGGTGTAGATATAGCCAAGTGAAGGAGTGTAAATCTTGATGTTGACCACAACGTACATGCATGTAGCATAGCTTCAATTATTTTTACAGTCATGCTATTTGTGCAATATTCTTGTTTACACTCTTCGTTGACAATTACACTCAACAATATCACATTCATCAATTTTAAAAATTGTTTTTAAACTAAGGGTCAAATTTTGAAAGAAAAATTTTACTTGTACATAATTATTGCACATAATGATGTCCATAATGTGATATAACAATTATCCAATTATTGATGTGCAAGTGTGAGATTTGAATTAAAGGTTGATTCCAGTGTCACGTATAATTATGGACACTATTATGTAAATAATTATGTACATAATATAGTCATTTCCATTTTGAAAACATCAACCTTTATTGTTGACCTTTATTGTCAACCACATTTATACAAATATATTAATTCTTAGAATAATTCTAAGTGTACATAATTTAGTTTACCAAATGGTTTACCTACTCTCACAAACACGTAGACCCTGCCTGAATAAAATAATCCCAATATGTGGTCCCCACATCATGTAAATCATTAGGTAAAAAAAATTAGGTACATCTAGCACGTTCCTAATTCTTAAAGGTTAAACCCTAACCTTAAGGGTCCCCCATGACCCCTATTCTGGAGCATTGTGAGGGAGGTAAATCGCATGTTATGTCTCCAAAGGTACAGGATGTAAGGTTGTTTAGACACTTATACTTACCTAAAAGTCAAATTCATATTTCAAAATTTGAACTCTTGACGCAACAGCCACAAATAAAGCTGAATTTCTCTGGCCTCCCCTTTTAGCGGAGACGTGCCTTGGGGGCGCATGTTCCTAATTCTTATCTTCAAGTAAAATCAAACGTGATTTCCATGGGTTCAATGTATCTATTTATGCCCGAATAATTGAAATGGTCCAGTGCGTAGAACTTGAGATAATACATACATAGAGGGCGGGGAAAAGAGGATAGTAGCTTAATTTTTCCAGAAATGGATCTGAACCCTGTAAGTTCATCATTCATTGCTTTCTCCGGAGATTGTCGCCGACACAATTTTAAGATAAAATTCATAGTCTATTGGTTTCTTTATATCTATACCATGCATGTTAAAATAAACCAATTATTATACTCACTTTTCGACGTTGCATAGAATGTCATTGACTTAGGTTTATGTTGTAGATCTGTTATTTGAATCTAATTTCGGATATTAAATCTACTTTTTGAAACCGAATAGTTCTTGGGCACTGCATATTGTTGGGTTTCGATTTCAAAATTAATTAAGGGTTGGATGTTGGGTTCATGGAGAAGAATTCCAATTCGTGAAGATATGATGATGCTCAGATTCTAATGCGCCTATATTCTACGAATTACGGCACTTGAAAAGTAGGATTGGTAATTGAGAGAATATTGGTTTAAGCAATTAGATTCATTGTAGTTTTAATTTACAAGGAAAAAAATCTCGTGTTTCAGTTATCAGTTTATTTATTGAGAAAACAGGCATTTTCCCCATATTTTTTTCTTGTTCCTGGAATTTTTTTTTTGGGGGGGGGGGGGGGGGGGGGAAAAAAGGGA
>NC_036252.1:3872960-3921247 GCF_002742605.1 Olea europaea var. sylvestris
ATATGGACAGGGCATAAGTTGACGGTCTTGATAAGTACTTTGGTGTAATGGACATAGCCATAAATTTACCTTCTGGGATCGTTTGATACTATGCAGCTCATATTCTATCAGAAGCATTCGCTGAAATTTGATAAAAGAAAAACAAATGGTTATATCGATGCTATTTTGCTGAGGATAAGTTATGCAGGGACATAATTTATATGTCAGTTATGAGCAATTGGTTTTAGTCTCATCGAAGACTTGCTTTCATTTTTAAGGTGATTTTTTCAGCTTTGTTCATGAAATTTACCCGTCTCTGTCTTTTACAAGTTCAAACAATTTACAGGATTAAGAACATAGAGATTTTAAGTTATGGTCGAGGTGGGAAGCTACTATGATTAGGATTATAGATTTTTTATTTTTTTTTGAGGTTGTGGGGAGGGTGAGGGGGTTTAAATTGGAAAAAGGTTGTTTATGTTGGTTGGAAATTTTAATTAAGTGGAATGGCACACAATCAATGTTGTCCTAGGTTGAGGATTTGTTTGGGACAGAAGACGGACTTAATTGGGTTTTATTTTTTTGCCCTTCTCAACTCTGCGGTTTCCAGTTTATGGTGGTCTGATAATAATTATAGAGAAATGCTGGTTTTTACTGCACTCTCTGGATTTGATTTATACCAGTGGTTGCTATTATACTTTGTATTTCTATTGGCCCAAGCTAAATTACTTGAGTTTAACGCCATGCAGCACATGAAAAAGAAGTAGCAGCGTATGCGATACAAATGTAATTCCTGGTTTCTCGTTTGATTTCTGATGCATTTTAACATGTTTCTTTGCATGTGGTAAAATCCTAGGTGTCGTACCTAGTTTTACATTCTGTGGTTTTCTCTTCCTGCCTCGATGGTTCTGTTTTCTGCGTATAATTAGCCTCTGCTTGTCTTTCATTTTATCATTAAAATCCAATTTTGCATTTAATGGCATCCTCTGGTCCCCCTGCTAAACCCCTTCACCTTATTCTCCGAATGGTTATAAATCATCTAGTTACCGACTCTTGTGTAGCATTGTAAGTCAGGGCTGGCACTTTCTAAAATTATTTTCTCAATCAAACATATTTTTGTTGATGCACCATAAAATCATCCTTTTAAGTACACTGATTTTCGTATTATTTTCTCAATCTTCTGCAACTAAATTGCATAGTATGGAATTTTAAAAGATCCACCGTCACTCTGCATCCTTGATCTCCTAAACTATATTTTCAATAAGCCACCGTGATGGTGTGGATCTTTTAAAATTTAGTACTATATTTTTAAAATTTTCGATACTTTTTGGATGCGTATTTAATTATTTTTTGATACTATCAGATATGTTAGGACACTTCTATTAGTCTTAAACTCTTTTAAAGCTCAATATTATTGGCTATAGATTGACAAAAAAATTTACTTAATAAATAACTATTGTTATTATCAATAATTTATTGAGAATAAATAATATTTATTGGAAATACACAACCAGAGTTTTAATTTAATTTACAGCTAAATTTTTTTACTGAAAATACACAATAATATTAAATCTTTTAATATATGTATAATCTTTTCCAGAGGCAGTTCCCCAGGCTGCAACAGGTTTCATTTTATTTTTGTTTTGGTTTTTTGGTTCATTATTGTGAACAATTGGTGGGTCAGTATGCTGAGAAGTGTGACCAATTAGTCCCATACCAGTAAATGAAACGAAACCTGTTGCAGCCTGGGGGAGTACCACTGGAAAAATGAAAGTGTAGAAAAGTAACATATATACTTATTTTCATGACTTCAACAGTACAGGTAGAATCGTTAGAACTGGTTTATATATAAAGTTGGCATTTTGAACCCTATATTTGCTTGAAGAAAACTTTCATCTGTCGTAGTTGTATATCAAGATAGGTAGGAAAATATAGGTGCAGGTAGAAGAAGAGGGCAAGAAAGAATTAGATTTAAGGAATTCTATTATTGGGAATGACAAACAGGGCTAAAAACAGAACTCTGGATTTTCTGTTGCATCTGGACGGGGAAATACCATAAGTTTATCTAATAGACCCTCCAATGATTTGTCTTCCAACATCTCTCTCAGACACAAAAAAACAAATGAATAGAAACATTGCTTGATTGCTCATCATAAATTTCTTTATTTTTGTTCTCAGCCTGCAGGGGAGAATTATGCTCATCCAGTTGTATGTTTCTTCCATGTGATATTCAAGGTCTTTTATATCTTATTTTTTGATGTTATTTCTATTTTGCAAATTTCACATACGGATAACATTATATTCTTCCATTTGGCAGGCTGCAGCATTGGCATTTTACATACTTTCAGCTCTATTTTTTGATAGCTTTGTCATTATTTTTGTTGTTACCGTGCTTCTAGCTGCTCTTGATTTTTGGGTAGTCAAGAATGTGAGTGGACGCATCTTGGTCGGTTTAAGATGGTGGAATGAAATAAATGAAGAGGGTGAGAGTGTGTGGAAATTTGAATGCCTTGACCAAGAGGTGGGTAATTATGTGTCACACAATCTTACTTAGCATATTTACCATTGGTGATGCCTTCAATATATTTGAAGGTTGTAGATATTTTTGGTCTCTACAATATGAATCATTATGTTGTATTTGACTTCTTCTGACATATATTTTACCCAATTTCCGGCTCTCTCCTTCTCAGTCATTGGCTCGGATTAATAAGAAGGATTCATGGCTGTTCTGGTGGACCTTATACCTTACTGTAAGTATCATTCTGTATTAAAGCATATGATATGACCTCATATTTTTAATATAATACACAATTAATACATAGAATTCTTAAAAGAGTTATGCTAATACATGCTAGAGACATGCGATTTCTCTGGAAAGGTATTTGCCTCATAGCCATCTTTGTCAACTAGAGACATAGTGCTTGTTTGATAAAACTTTGCTAAAATTTCATCAACAAATCAAACTTAAATTTTAACTTCACATTTTATGGGACCCACATTTGATCGACTTTTCAATTCATCAACTTGTATCAATGGCTTTGTCAAACCCCATAGTTTCTTTGACATGCATATGTCTATTTCAATTTAGTTACAAACATTTATTAGATTTGGACACTGAGTTATCATATCGGCTGGTTTCAATACAGCTAGACTGACCCCAGTTGTTTCTGTAAAGTTGAAAAAAATTGAGAATTGTTTTACATATTCACTATCTTAGCTAAATGATCTTGCTTGTGCTTGTAGGCTGTTTTTTGGCTCTTTCTTGGGATATTTTCCCTTGTAAGGGAGCTAAATGATCTTGCTTGTGCTTGTAGGCTGTTTTGTGGCTCTTTCTTGGGATATTTTCCCTTGTAAGGTTTCAAGCTGATTATCTTCTTGTTGTTGGAGTTTGTTTGACCCTCAGCATTGCAAATATTGTTGGCTTTACGAAATGCCGCAAAGGTGTGTAGGTTTAATGATCTAACCTTTAAATTTCAGCAGTTTTTAACATGTTGTTTACCAGATATAATGTTTGATATACTGGTTTATACTCTATTATTTATGACCATATGAGGAGTAATATAGTGATGGCTGCAAATTATAGTTTGTCAGTTCCATCTATAGTAGCCAATCGCACCCACTTCTGCACTACTGGGTCCATTTACTCTTCTATTCATGCAAGAAGAGATCCCTGTGTAAGTTTCAAACATTCAAATACATTAAATCTTATATTGTCTAGTTCACTTTTGTATAGGTCACACAAGTATGTTCATGTGTATATATATCCTTGCATGTGTCTGTGTATTGTTAACGTACTTTAGTAAGGAGTAAGCATTACTAATTTTTGTCTGACATATTTTGGGTCTTGTTAAACTTATCTTAGTATCTTACAGAGCATCGTTGAGGGTCTTTATGTAATTCAAATTAGTAAGAAAGGATGATCTTTGTATATTCCAACTAGACATACAGCACTCTCCGTTGGTAATCTATGGCTCGTTAGGTGTCACCTCCTCAAGTTATAGATCTGTGATATTGATCCTGTTCTTTTTAGGAACATTTTTACCCTCTTGTGGTTCAAGTTAATTCTATGGTACGATAAAATCAAACTTCACATCTCCGCCTGCCCAAACCACAGACAGCCAGCCTAGCACCAGGAACCTTTTCACTAATCTATCTTCTTCGCCTGTCACAAACTCAACATATGCGTTGTGAATAAATACTCACAACATTTTTTTTTCTTATGGAATTAACAAAAAGTGTAGAATTTTGATATTAGTTAAATTTGGAGCTAACACCTGTTTTATTTTTATTTATTTATTTATTTATTATTATTATTATTATTTTGCAAATATCGTTTTTCTATCTTTATTGAATTGCGCAATAGCCTTTCGGCACAAAAGTCGAACTCCATTGGTGGAGAGATGCAAATTCTCTCGGCCGGTGGAGAACTGAGCATATAGATGAATGCAAAAGAATTCATACAATATTTTATTTGAAGCTCTAACTACTAGTCGGAAATGAGAATTCTTCCAAGTCCTCAAAGTTTTATTTATTTATCATGCCATTATATTACACCTCAGCCTCATGGCAATTTTTTCATGGAAAAATGTTTACGTGAAGATAGCAAGACGCCTAGATATATATGTGCATATATATACGTGTCTCCTTGAGTACTAAAATTTTCCATTACATTGATTCCAGACGCTAAGAAGCAGCTTCAAGCATTTGCCACTGAGACCCTTGCTTCTCGGTTCTCTTCTACCGTACAATCGGCATTTACAGTCGTTTGAATGTGGCGTACATAAGACAGATAAAGAAGAAAACTGCAATGAGAATCTTTAAGAAATGCTTTCATTTGGGTGATCATTATGTGTGGTGATTTGGAGTTTTCTTTTGCGGTCTTGTAGAGATATAACAGCGTCTGGTAGTATACGGGTAGCTTAAAAACTATTCCTTATATAAAGCGTTTTGGAAATCCAACTGTTTGGTTCTTTTTAATTGCTTGCCAACATTTTGCTTGAAATCTATTAAGCAATTGATGTCATGAAATTGTAACCTGCAGTTAGTGTATATCTTTGTAATGCTATTTTCTAGTAGAAATTATTGCGAGTTTTTTATTCAGGCCAAAAATTCTTCTAGATAACATTCTTTGTTTTGAAGAGTTGTTATGACAAGTATCATTGTTAGTTCTTTTCGAGATAGGAGGTTAGTCGATGAACATTTGCCTTTCACTTCCAAGTTTGACACGTTAATGGCTGTTTCTCGCTTGAATTCTAAGTCGGGTTAGAAGAAATCGAATATCAAGAAGGTGAAAACTCAGTTGAACGTGATCTTCCTCGTGAACCCTTTCAAGTTTGGAGGGTGATGTGTCATTGATTTGAGGTATTGTTTCTTTTCTTTTTAGAAAACTTGGGGGCTATATTCTAATTCTTAACTGTCTGTCTAATCTCCAATTATCCACCAAGTCAGGGGAAAAGTATAATTATATTGAACAAAATAAACACATGCTGCTAATATAGCGTAAAAAGGAATGCAGAAAGTACATAAGGCCTTTCGAATCTACTTCACAGTAATCTCAAGTCTCTACGAGAAACAAAATTAAGCACAGAAGGCAGATTGCTCTAGTAAAGCAAGGTGTACATGATAAAAAGCCCTTATAATGGGAAATAATTTCCTCTTCAACAAGCTTTCGGCTATCAAAAGCACTGAAGAAAATGCCTTGTTTAGGCCTGCATTAGGAAAAAGGAAAAAGATCACAAGGGCTTGCAATCAGCTGAATAAGAACTAAGCCAACAGAATAAGCTCTTAGAGGGCAATCAAATTGGCCGACCTTGTTAGCAATATTGTTGGAGAGCCAGTCGAGACCCTCGTAAAGCCCCTCCCCCGAAGTTGCACATGTGCTTTGGATATACCTGTGAGAAATGTGAAAAAGGAAAGCCCTTAGCATTTGAAATAAGCCATGTGGATTTACATGTGGACCAAGTTGCAAAAAATCTTCTCTTATTTTCATATAGGCACACGAGACAATACCAATGACGTTGACGGAGCGAGTGAAGTCCAAGCTTGTCAGTTATCTCAGCAGCATTCATAGCATTCGGCAGATCTTGTTTGTTTGCAAATACCAGCAGCACTGCATCTCTCAATTCATCCTATACAGGCATTAGTTCAAAATCAGGCAATATAAAACCTACAATTATCCATCTTGCTTCAGTTAAGTAAACAGGCTTTATAGCCTCTACTAATACCTCCGAGTTCTTGTCTTATATTTATCAAAGCCTTTCTTCAATGTACTAAATACCAACAAGAGGCACATCGTGTACATTAGTTTGATTACCTCATTCAACATCCTATGCAGCTCGTCCCTAGCCTCAACTACACGATCTCGATCATTACTATCAACCACAAAGATAAGTCCTTGAGTGTTTTGAAAGTAATGTCTCCACAATGGTCGAATCTGGATCAATGGAGTTCAGAGTAAACTCAGACAAAATAGTCAAATTTTAAAAACACTGAACTTTTAGTTAAACAAATGACGGCACACATGAAACAATAGAAAGATATAATTAAGAAATTATTCGTGCAATTGCATGTCCCTAATACCATCTTAAATAATCATTCAAGCATCACGGATTGATCCATGTAACTCTGTTCAATCTTTTTATTTCGCATTTTCCATTTTTAATCAAGTGTGGGGCTAGGGTCAGGGCAAGTATCAACTTACAGTACAATGCCCATCAGCTGGCATCCATTTTGTGCACCCCAGAAGGATTGTATAATGGGAGGACAATAATTGTGTTTGGGATATGATCGAGGGAGGAAAAGTAGTAGCCACTTACATAAGCAGGTGACATGTTACTTTTGATAATGTTATAATTATAAGCTCATCGAGCAACATTCGAATAGGAAATGAAATGTAGACCCAAAATTAGTTACCATCTTACCGAGGGGTAAAAATCAACTATTCTTGTTATTTCTCCACAAGATTCTTAATTATGTTTATTGTAACGATTATTTGCTCAGTCCCATTGTTGTTGATTCATTTGCTACAGTCAAACTGTCTTTTTATTGTCACAATGTTTTAATGTGATAACAGTCAAATGGTACGAATTTTAACATAGTTTAACATTTTTGGGAAAACTAGTGCGGCTACCCAACCTTCCAAGTGTGTGATTTGGACGTCCACATGACGGTTTCCATGACATGGGAACCCAAATGCACACTTTTCAAAAGTTAAATACTAAAATTAAGTAAAATGCAGGCAATAGCATTTCACGAAAAAAATTCGACCAGTCAAAGATAGTAGTGTAGCTCCATGTTGCTCAAACTCTTCAAAAAATAGGGGTATGGGATCCTTGCTAGGTCCTTTAATTAAAAGAGGATCATTTTTATATTGTTTTTGTTATTTGGGTAGTGTACATAAAATGATTTCTGATGTGCATTTCACATTTCTATATATATATGGAATTGATCTCCTAAGCACCGGTGCTTATTATACCAAGTGACATAGCATACTATAATAGGTGGTGTAAACAGTTTTGTAACCAACCATTATTTTCCACTACCTATTGTGGCGTGCCAGTCACTAGAGTGCTTAGTGGTGCTTAGGACATATATATATGATGTATCCATGTATCTATGTCAAAATTTTGGATTATTTTTAGCTGCAACCCCATACTGTCGATCTTAGAAAAATATATCCGACTCTTGCACCCGAGTCCATGCAATATGTGTAGCTATTATTTTGAAGAGGGACTAGGACTTCTTAACTAGCACTGAGGCAACTTGAAAAAAGGTCACATATATCAAAGATTGTATGCTTATTTCTTTCAGTATATACCACAGATGAAGCATATTCCCCAGTATAACAAAATGGTTCTAGATAAAACATAAGAAATATTAAGTCAGATGGCATAATAGAAAAATGAGTAAAAACATTTGTGAATGCCATTGTCCAGGACTATAGCTTGATACTTAACTAATTTTTAGCATTGAATCACGACTATCTCAAGACATAATATAAACTGGCTGCAGTGGAAGACGTCAGCTGCAAGCCAAGTAGTTTATTTGAATCTGAATGTGCAGGCTACGAAAACCCAGAGCATCTACATCCAGCCACCCCTTACCCCAAAAAATGATCCTCCCATACACATTTATTACCTAATCTCCAGTGCACATGTATCTTCGATGAATGACTTAAACCTAGAGCGTTAAGCATTTAATGTGGTTCTAAGCCATTATTCTAATCTGTTTACCCATATTTCTGTTTTGAAAGCACATATATAACTTAATGCTCATTTTCCATATTGTTATTGCATTCCAATTGATCTGAAATATGCCAAGACATTTTAAAAATTACCCTGTAATAATGATGCTTATTTAGAGCATCAAGTTCCTCATGGTAACATAAACGAATGAAAAAAAGCCCAAAAAGTTAAGCAGAAACTACAATCAATAACATAACAAATTAAGATAAGATAGGATAGTTCAGTAGAACTGATTTTCTGAGAGCTTCCATGAAGTCATAAATAAATATTGTTATTCTATCACTCTCACATAGTTGGCCCACTCCATTAGGGAATTTTCAAAAGTAAAGACAAGACTGTGAATTAATATTGTATACCTTGTCTTGACCACCGACATCCCAGACAGTAAAGCTGATATTCTTGTATTCCACCGTTTCCACATTGAATCCTGGAGGGAAATTGAAATGAGTTCCTTGTAACTGAAAATAAGTATTATACTATATCTTTATGTCCTTTGATGCTGGGGTGAATAATTACAACAATGGTTAGAAACTACATTAGCAGTATCTGACCAAGTGAATGTCAGGTTAAAATTGTTGGAATGAGGTATAACATAATTAATGAAGAACATCGTATTGAATTGGTCTACTAGTTTTGTTAATAATTCACTGAATTCTCACTTGCCTACCTATATGACTAAGAACTGGGAACTTGGAATTTTGGTTCTTCCCCACCCTTTTGTTAACAACGAGTCATCTCTCTGTGTGGGTGTGTTGCACTCACACATAATCACACGCAAAAATACATGCACATTGCACACTAATTAATAGAATTCAAGTGGTACAATGGAAGCCAGAGGCAACCTTAATACAAGCAAAGAAGAACAGAACATTAAACTAGGAATCAAAGAAGAGATCAAAGAAGAGGACAACTGAACAGAAAACATATTCAAACGGCCAATAAGTACATGAAAGAACATACCAATTGTAGGAATAGTAGTAACGATTTCTCCCAGCTTGAGCTTGTAAAGTATGGTGGTCTTACCAGCAGCATCAAGACCCACCATAAGAATTCTCATTTCCTTCTTAGCGAACAGCCGGCTGAAAAGTTTGGTAAATGATAACCCCATTTCGATTTTTTATCTGTACAAAACAGAAATAAAATTCAAATTACTGCATACCATAAACTCGACAAAATATTGGAGTTCACTAGAATTTTCATTGTTTAACAGATGACACGAAGAAGTGGAAGCAACAATATATAAGAGTCAGTAGTTTATATGATGAATTGAGTATCTAAATAACCCTAGGACTAAGTTTCTTTTGTATTGGCTTCAATTTCGGCTTTTCCCTTTTTCCCCCCCAAAAAGATAGTTTATGTACCCAGCTGATATCCCCCAAAAAAAAAAAAGATAGTTTATGTTCCCAGCTGATATTAAATTTAAATTAATATACGTTTCCCATTTTATAAAAGAAAACCCAGTAATTACTTTGTGTAGTTCATTTAAAATGAAATGATGGGCATCCTGAGAACCCCAGATCCTAGCACATGGAATAGCAAAAACAAAAAATCAACATTGCAAAAAGTGCATTAATAATGAAGGTGGATCTGTCAAACTAATAGGTCATCAAGCATAGCAAAACACAATTATAAATATTAAGCACGAAAACAATAGGCTTCGTGTGATATAATAAGAATTCACAAAGTAATCATTTTTATCTATGATTGAACATGAAACTCGCATGTTATAAATGACCTCCAGGTTTAGCACAATGATGAAAATAGAAAAGAACAAGCACAAATATAAGAATAAAATGTCCATTCAAGCAAATTTAAATTCGATTCAAATACGCATATCAAACAAAGAAGATCAATTGATTCAGACAAATACGCACATAACTGTATCGTAATAAATAATTAAACAGTTACTTTGTGAAATCTAATTCTAAGTCCAGATCTGAAATTTCATACGCGTATGTAATATGGATGCATCCGTAAACGTGAAACATACGTATATGAAAGATGAGAGGCATTACGCGCGAGAAGGCTAAATTGAAGGGAGACGGCAGATCTTCTTCGAACACACACAGTCCTGGGAAATCCAAAGTCGCTTCGATTGTTAATTTCAGTTAAATATCGTGTTAGCGTACCAATGGCATTAATTTTGCTTATTGTGTTTGTTTGAAAAATAATTTTTCAAAAAGGTGGGGAGGTTTAGGGTGCTCTCTTCGGGCTTCAGTTTTGTAGTTTTGAGTTTTGTATTTTGTGTTTTGTGTTTTGTGTTTTGAGTGTCTTTTTTGAAATTACTGAAAATGCGTTCTCTTTATCATTTTTGAGAAATTATTTTTGAAAATATAAAATTGAAAAACGCGTTTACTTTAAAATTTTGAAAATATTTTTTAATAATATTTTATTCAAGAAATATGATTATACAATAAATTTTAATAGTTTCATGTTAATATAGTATTAAATAACATATAAATTTTGAAGTTGGTGAATTTTGAAATATTTTTTGACAGATATAAAAAACACAACCTAAATTAAATTTGACAACATAGTTCAATAGATACTGTTAGAAGTTTACGTGTCATAACAAAACAAAAAGACACTAAACAAAATTTAAACTACATCCACGAAATCATGTACGATGTCTTGAGTAATCATTTCACATTTGTGTAGCAATTTGATCCCTAACTTATCCCATTTTAGTTGTTTGACTAGCATCAAAATGTATGACTTCTTGATCTTGACTTGACTCTGGTATGTTTTGAAACACCATATTCTCCTCTGAATACTCTACGAACAACTTATCTAATGCGTGCTCCTAACGAATAAAGTTGTTTATTGCGCAACATGCAGTAGGGATTTGTCTTTGCCTACTGAATGGATAATTGGTAATCAACTTCAAAATAGGAAATCTTGCCTTTAAAACTCCGATGCAACGTTCAATAATATTACGGCATGAGGAGTGTCTATAGTTGAACAATTTTTCCTTCCCACGTAGTCTTCCCCGCCCAACATAATCATGCAGATGATATCTTTGACCTCGATAAGGGGCAAGAAATCCAGGCATGTTTGGATATCCAGAATCAACAAGGTAAAATTGATCTGCAAAATAAAAAAAAGACTTACATAATGTGACACTGTAAATATATTCATAATAATTATTTGAAGTATAAGAATATACCTCCTCGTGGCATTGGAAAGTTGTTCGAGCTTCTTGTTACTGCATCAACGAACACTCGCGAATCATTAGCAGTACCTTCCCAACCAGAGTACACAAATGTGAATCATATCAAAATCACATGTCAACATCACATTTTGTGTTACATTAGTTTTCCTTCCTCGAAAAGATGTTTTGTCTCGATGCAGGAGCCCAAGCTGCAACATGTGTTCCATCTACTGCGCCTATATAATCCTTAAAGAAATGATATTTGCTCAAAATTCGCTCATGCAATATGTCTTGATTAGTCGAACGGATTATCTTAGTGCCAAATGAACAAACAACTCTTATAACTCGTTTAAACCATTTGTGTATCGTGTTGTTGGAATGCTGAAACCTATCACCAATAACACTGTATCGTGTAATGTATCCTACAATCATCAGAAACATAACAACGCCCTCTTCGACGCTCACTTTTTTCCCATCTTTCAACAACCCTTTCTCTTTCAAAATATCACAAAAATTCATAAAAATATGTTTTTGCATACGAAAATTACGATAGCACACGTCCAAATGTCCATTCAAAATTTCTAGCATGTACATTTTTCCTGTAA
Organism: Olea europaea var. sylvestris; assembly: GCF_002742605.1. Classification (NCBI taxonomy): domain Eukaryota; kingdom Viridiplantae; phylum Streptophyta; class Magnoliopsida; order Lamiales; family Oleaceae; genus Olea; species Olea europaea. Next base: position 3,884,936 of record NC_036252.1, read on the forward strand.
GCAATGATGTTCTCACAAGGGTAATTGCTAAATCCGGATTATTCCCAACCTCATAACAGCTTTAATTGCAATATCATCCTTCTATCCCAACATCTTTTACCCTCTCTTTTTTCCCTATATTACAAGTTTGTACATAAAATCAAAAAAAAAATAAACAAATGCAAGCACCCCAATCACCATATGAACTATGAAAATCAAAATGAATCCTTTAAATCACCGTATGAACTATGGAAATCAAAGAGGTCGAGTAACGTAATCATACAAACAGAGAACACCTGAAATATAAACTGGAAAAAAGGCTAAATTACCTAGTCTACACTGACCATGAGTTGCGATTGTGAAGTTGAGAGTTAAAAAGATTTAGTGCAAGGAATTTTCAAGAACCACTCGGTCAAAATATGAGAAATTTTTACAGGAAGTCTCACCTCTTCACGCAATTTCCTAGCCGATCTGAGGCGTTGAACCGAGGAGCGCAGCCATTCGTGGGAGTTGAAGAATTGAGTGAGATTGGCAGAGCAAACCTAGAGAACAAGAGGCGAAAATTTACGGGGGGAGAGAGACGACAATGAGACTGTGAGAGAGAGGTAAGGGTTGGTTTTTCATTTGGGTCGTATCCCGTGTTTTCAATTTCAGCGTATTTTTATACTGAAAACACTCAAAACACTCAAACTGCCGTTTTGCGTTTTTAGTACAATTTTTTTTTCTTTCAAAAATTCATTTTTGAAAACGGGAAAGGGAACACGTTTTCACCCTTTTGAAAAATAGAAAATAGAAAATGGCTCGAAAACGACAAAGAGAACAGCCCCTTAGGTTCTCGCGTAAGTTATACTTAGAGCTTGTTTGGGAAGAATTTTTTATCCCAAAAAATTGATTTTTTGACTATTATTTCACTATTTCAGTCATAATTTTTGACTTATTCTCTCATAAGTGGACTCCACTTTTCTTCTAACGATCAAAAAATCAATTCTCAAAATTCCTCCCAAACAGAGCCTAATTAGTTTTCTCGAAAAAAAAATTTAAATAAAAGAAGCATCTTCATAAAATTTTGTCGAACGAGTCCATAATGACCATTAACCAAGATAAAATTCAGACGGAGAAGAAAAAAATTACGAGGAGCTCCTTAACCATTTATGTAGTTTGACTAAAGATTTCTGACTTTCAAATGTGAGATTTTGTGAGACTCCGAGTCTCCGAACTATTTAAAAATAGATGAATTTGGACTTCATGTATCGAAAAGATATTCACTTTGTGAGTGGATCCCATTATAAGTCATATATTTTTCCTTTTCTTCGTACGATGAGTGGGGTCGTCGTTCTTGTACGACAATATTTGAATAGATACTTTTTGGTATAAAATATTATGGTTTGTCATGTTTCTTTTTTATCTGTGAAGTTGTTTTAATATTAGCATAATCATTCATGTTGGTCGTATCGTAAACTTTACCCATAGAGAATGGATTGTGTAGATATATACAATTAATAATACATTTCGTTCGAGGTGGAGGCTTTTAATGTCGTTAGCGTGCCAACAATGTGAGTTTTTTTTGTCAAGAGTTGTAACTGATTTGTTCACGAATGATGAATTGAAAGGTGTCTTGAGATATTTTTAGGGTCCGTTTGATTGTAAAGATGAAATTGAATTGAAAACGAATTTCAAGGGATTAAATTGCTTAGAAATCGTTTTCATGAGAATTGTAAATTATTGTGAAAAACGTTGAAATAAAAGTATTTTTTGGTATTCGTTTGGCTCTCTTTGACATGAAAATTGTCAATTAAAGGGATAAATTTTACTGGTATTGGGGATGAAACTTGTTTCTATTGCAAAAAATAAAAAAACTTCAAGAAAATCATCTATCTTTTAATATTCGTTTGACTTTATTTTACATGAAAATTGTCAATTAAATGGAAATATTTTTTTTACAGTAATTCTTATAATTTGTTAATTTTGCCAACCAAAAATGAAAAACGAAAAAAAAAAAAATATATATATATATAGAGTAACCGGGTAAACCAATTCCCACTAAAAACCAAGAAATTTTCAAATTTCAAGAAAAGAAAGAACTTGATTCCATGGAAAATCGAGAAAACCAATTCCCACTAAAAACCAAGAAATTTTCAAATTTCAAGAAAAGAAAGAACTTGATTCCATGGAAAAATATACCCATCAGACACCTTAAAAGTTGGAAAATGTTGTTGAAATTTCATTTTCCATGGAAAATTTTGGTGTATCAAACACACCCTTAAAGTTTCTATGAATAAATAGTAATTTGTTGAAAGTTCGATGAGAGTTGATTAATTTTACCTTATTTTTAAGATATTCGGATTGAATCATTCAATGTCCATGTAACATCGCATGTTTTTTTTTTTTAACCCGTAATTATCATGTCTGGTTAATTAATTTCATTACTATTATTTTGTCGTGACAAGCTGTGTTGTTGTACTGGAATGTACCTTGTACGCCCTAAACTATCGACGTGCTTATTAATTCTAAATTTAACATGCATTTAATTTCATTAAATTTGCATTAAGTTATATGATATTTTATTATGTTGTACACTTGCAATTTTGACTAACGATCTTGACTTGCCCGCGTAACCTTCCATTTTATATTCATATTAGGAAGATTTATTCTACCTTAATTTAATTGACATCCGTTTCGTATTAAGAAAGGATGTTATAACCAAATCAAGCAAGTTATGGCTAAATAAATTTACATGGAAAGATTTGTTGCTTAATTACATAATTAACAGATTGCATGCCACATTAAACGTCCCTATATTAAAGTATTGATTTTTCCTATTTATGCACCTCCTCGCAATTTAAATTATAGCCCCCCGTTTGACCCCCATTACTTGAAAATGGAAATGGGGGGAATAGTATTTTTTAGAAAAATGAGTGGTTGAAAAAGAGGAAAACTTTTCAATTTACGTGTAATATTATTTTATGGAAGATTGTGTACCCACACTATACCACGAACACCTATGCAAATATATATGCATACCCATGTACACGCATATCTATATACATATTTATATGCACAGCAAGATCCACAAGCACACCATTATGCACACACATCTATACACTGTATCTCTATACACACACACACACACACACACACACATATATATATATATATATCTTCAGTGTGAACGTGTGGACGGTATGTATATGTGTATGTTTGTATATGTACAAAAGTAACTAGGCGAGTGCACACGTGTTGTCTGTCTATGTGTGTGTGTGTTCTTGAAGTAGGTAGTAAAATGGTTTAATATTTAGTGATCCTTGAACCAATTAGTGGTATTTTTAAAGGTGGATTTAATCGAAGTTACTAAGCAAATGATAATGCATTAGGATTTGGGGCATGTTGATTTTGTAGGTGGCTAAGAACATCTCTACTTGCCGTTTGAAAAGTTAGTTGCTAAGGATTCGAGGTAAGTAAACCTCTCTTTATTTTCATTCGTACGTTACATGATTAAATATATGAAAGTGTTATCTAATTTGCTATTATGTGAACCTGATGTATATTTATTACATTTTATATTATGAATGCTTATTATGACATATTCATGCACGACAATGCATCCATAAGCATACACGAAGTTTCAACGAACAAAGGTTTCCAAATGCCAATGACTCAGCAAATGTTTAAAGATATGTATTTCGAATGTTTTTGTTATGAGATGTATGTCTATGCCATAAAGCTGTGAGTGGGAAATGGGGCGAGGGGGACCGGTGTGCTCGACCAATGATGAATATTAATGTTAATCGCTCTGCGGTTGAATGATGAATGTTCAATGTTAATATTAACCGCTTTGCGGTATTATTGGTAGATTCGATCGGGTTCCAAATAACATGACTCATTGCATTCTGATTGACTATAGACAATATATCAAGTGAACTCACGATGTCAATGTTAATGTTTTTAAAGAAACGAAAGAATGGGAATACATAATGAGAAATGATTTTTATTTGTAAGTAACTCATATGCATATCATGAGCATGCATCATATACATGAAGTTTACTTACTGAGCGTTAGCTCATCCCACGTTATCTCTCCCAATTTTCAAATGATGAAAGCAAAATGATGCGAGGTGACGACTTGTGGTGACACGGACTCAGTAATATTATATTTAATTGTTGGATTCTTTTTCGGTGATTAAAGTTGACAATCAATTTAATTGTTCTATATTTTGTTTTGAAATAAAGTAAACTTTTATTTTTATCGCCTTATGATTTTATTAAGTACAAATCTATTTCCTAAAATGAAATCAATAATGTTCAATTTGTCAAAGAAAAATTAAATCGCTTTTGTATTTATGATTTCAAGAGAGTTAAAATATAATATCTCCAAATTTAGGAATCTAAATTTCGGGGTGCCACAGTCCACTCTTTAACTTCCACCAAAAAAATAAATAATTTTATAATAAATAGCAAATAAATCCAAGATTATTGACTAACATATTTTTCATTAAAGATAAATTACTCAAGATTTAAAAAATAAACATAGATAGAATATTCAAAATTACTCTATAGATTTTAAACCAAGCATTCACACAATAATTTTATTTTGCTCGTAAACTATTCAAAACTCTATTTTCCTCTCATAATGATTGCCAAACAAGGATTAATTAGTAGAATTCCTCTAAAGCGAAAGATTGAGATCCAATCCCGTGTCTCCACCTTGATCTTCATCTTTAGGCTCCTCTTCCTTTTTCCCCTTTGAATGGCCGCTGGAATCTAATTGAGCTGTAAAATTCAGAGGCGTTTGCGGCGGATCATCCATGAAATCTTCTGGTTGAAACAACGGATTCCAAGCCACCACGGGCGCCGAATAAATAATTAAATAATTTATTAAATATACATAATCAATTAAGATAATAAATTAATAAAATATTTAAATGAGAAATCAAATTAAATATTAATTTTTTATTTAAGCAAGTGATTAAATAAATAATTAAATAAAGAAATTAAATATTAAATAAATAATATACATAATCGATTAAGATAATTAATTAATGAAATATTTAAACAAGAAAGTAAATTTAATATTAATTTTTTTAATTTGAGTAATTGTTTAAAATAAATAATTAAATATAAAGTGAAAAGTGTTTGATTTTTTAATTTGTAAGTTAAGGGTATTTTTGTCTTTTCAAACAAAATTCTATTTTTGTAATTATATAAACTACTTAAGGGTATTTTTGTCTTTTACTCAATAATAGGCTATTTTGGTGATAGGCAAATTTTTTTTGGTTAAAGTGAAAAATTGGCTCTTTGACTTGGCCAAACTAAAAATTACCCCCGAAAATTTATTTACACGTCAATATTTCTTTTGAAAAATATTAAGTTGTCAAATGCATGATCTGATCACTTTAGCTTCGATTGAATATCATTATATTAAATTTCATTACATTACACTTTTCTATCATATTTTCAATCACACAATTTTTTATAAAATAATAATACTCGTAAATCGAAAACTTTTCATTCTTTTTCAATCACTTATTTTTCAAAAAAACACTGTCTCCCATCTTCATTTCCGAAAAATAGGGGCCAAACAAGGTAGATGTGTCATATATTCTTACATTTTGGAAGTGTATTTAATCAAGACTTTTTAAAACGCTATAAAAGTCTTATGATATTCAACATAGACTTTTTAAAAGTTCTTAAAAGTTTTTAAATATCAGATTAAGACTTTTAAAAAATCTTAGGAAGTCAATATTTTTTTTTTTCAAAATGTCAATGATTTCCTTCACAGTTAACTTTTAAGCAGAAAGTACAAATGTAAAATCTTCGCTCACTCTCAAAATTATGAAAGACTTTCACCAAACAAAAATAAAATAAAATATGAAAAATATTTTCGTATAAGCAATATCTCGCCTTCAATATTTCTCTTTTCTCTTTCATTTAGAGCATGATACAAAAAAAATATTCCACCCATCACCTATTAATATCATCTCTTTTTAATAATTTAATTTCCTTCTTTTCTCTCTACTTTTTTTGTCATTTTCTACAAAAAATAAAATAATAATAATAATAATAATAATAATAATAATTATTATTATTATTATTAAAAAAAATCATATCTCTTTTTAATCATCCTTTCTCCAATTGTAGTAAGCTTCAACCCTCTAATATCCAAAATTACTAGGTTATTAGAGAGGACTAACGAGAACCATTTCAATCAAACGCACCAACGCGATATTTTTCACAAATATGAGGGACCATTTAGGGTTTCTCCACTGTCACGAGAATAACTCGACTATTTATGAAGTTAAGTCTTAATTTGTTGTATTCAATTATTGTTCCAACACAACTTTCTTTCTTTCTTTAAAGTTCATCATCACCATTGCAATAATTGTGTTATAAATCATTTATAATTTATAATTGTGGATCAGTAAAACCAAACCCACTATTTATTTTTTCGTCTCCAATCAGGTTTTAGTCTACCAAAAGCAATATAAAATTACAATTATAACCACTGCTTTGGCCATATAATACAGTGGTGGAGTCATTTCCTCTTCTTATGCATCTGCATTTGAGCTTTCAGGTTAGCGTATAAATTAATATTAAAAAAGATTTCACCTCTTTTATTTATTTCTTATTTTTTATATTATTTTTTTTTTGGCGTAGTTTCGAATTTTGTGGTATTTTTCTTGATCCTGCTCATCTCAGATTCACTTGTTTTTATCTCGATCATGCTTGTTGAATTTAAATTGGCTTTTGATTTCTTGTATGATTGACTTGGTTTGGAATTTGGATTGTTTAGTGCAGACTTAATCAAAAGGGTTTACGGTATTAGGGATATTGGGGTTTTAGTTGATCTTTATTTGATTTTGGATAAGTATGTTTCTCTTTGCCGTAGTTCAATTCTTTAAGGTATGTTTGGCTGGGCTTTTGAAGAGCTAAAAGCTGTTCACAGATTAACAAATTGCTTTTGAATATGTTTGGATAATTATATGGAAGGGAGAGCTTTTTAAAGGAAGTTGGCCTAAGTTAGCACCCTTGTGAAAAAGCCGAAGCCCTGCCGAGCGGACTATTATAAAGTCTTTAGGTTCTTACGTCTACTGCGTCCTGATCAACGGAGTTTTGTTTGTTTTTTCGCAACTCCCTTTCTACAAAATTGCAGTCATGAATAATAGCTTGAAGCTTTTTGTTATGTAATAAATGATTCTTATGGAATAGAGGACCTCAAAACGTACTATCCTGTTTGATGGTCATTATTGCGAAAAAATGATGTTTTTGAGTGTGATTTTTTATTTGGAGAATGTGTAGTTAAACGTAAGAAAAAGTTTTGGTTTTACGTGTAAAATATTTTATTGTGTGAATGTGTGGTTGAAAATAAGGATAAGAATTAAAGAGTTTTGTTATAAAGGAAGACAAACAATGTGAGCATTTTAACTTGTATAACATGACTGATTTCTCTGGCGGATATTATGGGAATTAATTTTCTCATTTTTGTTGTGTGAGGTATATTAACGCATCATTTGGTGTTTTGTCTTTATCAGGTATTCAGATATTGGTCTGAACAGTTCATGCTTTGACATTGTTGCAAGCATCTAAATTATCTATAGATGGGGTCTGAAGGACCTGCTCCTCCAGTGACAATCCATGTGACTGGATTTAAGAAGTTCCATGGAGTTGCAGAAAATCCGACAGAGACAATTGTTAACAATCTTCAAGACTATATGGTAAAAAGGGGTTTTCCAAAAGGGTTGATCCTTGGTAGTTTCACCATTCTTGATACTGCAGGTCAAGGAGCTCTTGTTCCTCTATGTCAAACACTGCAATCTGCTGTGAACCAGGACGTCAATGTATCAAATCCTAGGAGAATAATTTGGGTCAGTTTCTCGTTTTGCCTCCTCAATTATATTACAACTGGGTAAATCAGTTTTTTAATCCACAGCTTCATTGGCTGTGAACTGTGTACTGACTTCAATTGTCGAATCTGCCAATTGGGAAGGGATTTATCTCCATTCTTTTCGACCCTGTTTGGTCCCATTTTCTATAACTCATTTTTCCTCCAACTCATTTTCAACAACTCGTTTCATGGGATCCATATTTTTCAAATGCACATTTCATCATCTTTCATGGGATCCACAATTTTTATCAACTTTTCAAATGCACATTTCATCATCTTTGATCAAAATCTATATTTTTAGTAAAACCAACCAGGGGATTCATTGGGATATTTGGTGGATTGTGTTTGAAAATGGCAGTCCTAAATTTCCTTTCTTCTTCATCTTCTTCTTCTTCTTATTTTTTTTTCTGTATTTGAGATTATTTTGATTCTTTACTCACTATAATATCAGCTTATTAGAACAGGACAAGCTGCCTACTTTCTATTTATGAGCTACTTTTTGAACTACTAACTTTTGTCGAAACGTGTCATCTTTGTTACAAAAATTACGGAAAAAAAAAAAAGAAAAGAAAAAAAGCACTTGCAAACATATATTACAAGATTTCAATCTAGGTTGTTTAAAGGGATCTTTAGAGTTGGAACTTATTCATCGTTACTTGAATTTTAATCATCTATTGAATCTTTTGATGAACATGGAAAGTAGATGTAATTAAAAGAGTTCAGGAGTTCAGGTTGTAAGATTTGATGATGAAAGCCCTTGTGAAGCCAAGGCATGAACTTTTCCCCCTATTCTTCTCACCCCTGCTTCTCAACTCTTGACTTTTGGTCCAATTCGAGTCTCTATGATTAAAAGACCCAGTCTTTTCCAATCGACTAAGTTTCTTCGCTGTCTTGATATTTATTTTCAGCTACATTTTGGAGTTAATAGTGGTGCAACAAGGTTTGCCATAGAGCATCGAGCTGTCAATGAAGCTACATTTCGTTGCCCTGATGAGATGGGATGGAAACCTCAGGTTAGACATGACTTAATATTTTCCCATCCAACTTAAGTGATGGATGGAACTGATATTTGTGTTCATATTTATTGCAGAAAGTCCCCATTGTTCCTGCGGATGGTGCGATTTCACGAATACGAGAGGTAGAATTGTTTTTAGTAATGCTTCATTTCAGGTTATAGAAATGGCTTTTATCATTTGTGTGAATCTGTTAGGTTGATGAGTTCTAATTGTAAAATACAGAGATTTTAAAGCTGAATAAGTAGTAACTACTGCAGCAAATGTAGGATTCCTGAGAATATACATCACCATAAATCATCTCTATCCAGCTTCGAATGGTTGTCTTGAACTCATTCGACTCTGAAAGGGAAAAATCATATGAATATTCTTATATGGAGGTTATATTTCACATAATTCATGGGAATCAGCATGGATTTGCTTAAATTTTTTCTCTACATTCTTTTGTTAACTGCTTGCAGACTTGCCTTCCTGTTGAGGATATTACCAATGCATTGGCAAAGATGGGTTATGAAGTGACGACTTCAGATGATGCTGGCCGATTTGTTTGCAATTATGTATACTATCATTCCTTGCGGTTTGCGGAGCAGAATGGAATTAAATCACTATTTGTACATGTTCCCCTGTTCTTGACTATTAATAAGGAGACTCAAATGCAATTTGCTGCTGCTTTATTGGAGTTACTTGCCTCTTTATATTAGATCTTATGCTGTCTTCTCAAAATGTTTATTGCTGGAGCAATATTTGAAATGCAATTTGCTGCTGCTTTATTGGAGTTACTTGCCTCTTTATATTAGATCTTATGCTGTCTTCTCAAAATGTTTATTGCTGGAGCAATATTTGAATATGGACGTAAGAGTCTGTGGAGTACCTTAAATAAAAAGTAAATGCAAATTGTAAAATTTATCTACAATCGTTCGTTGATGGTTGGAATTGACCCTTTTTTTTTTTGGGTGCATTGATTGTTAATTTTCATCATTTTAAGTTGGTCACTCATTGAGTTTATGTTACATGTACACTCACTTTACAATTTCAAGACAGACTATTGTAAACGCTTACGTGAAATCTGACTTATCAAATTCCATTGTGAAAGAAACAATTTTTTCTGGAGAATTCACCATGATATACCTAATTCATGTATAATATCATGAAAAATAGATACAAAACTTTGACTTCTACTTTGCACCAATAATAGGTCTGAAAATGTATCTAAAAATATCAAATATTGTACCGTCGAAGTAAGAAACATTTGGGGATGCAACCATAAAACAGAAAACGGACGTGAATCCGTTCAAGACAAAAACTTGAAAGGCGACCATCAACTAGTTGATCACATATTGTCAAAATCTGCAGGTGAGAGAGAAACAGGGTAGACATGATAACGCTGAAACTTGAAACTCGAACATCAAATAGTTAATCAGATAGAGATTCATTCTTTATCCACATATTAGCAAAAGCTGTAGTTGATTAGATACAGGGTAAACAAAATACCTGTCAAGGTTACCTAATCTTTTGAAAAAAAAAAAAAAGGGAGATACAAACGAACTACACAATGTGAACCTGAGAACAGGCGGCGCGCATAAAAAAATAACTTGATGTTTTGTTCCATATTTTGAGAGATTATAACCCAAGGAAGGGGCATTGCTTTCTGGCATGCTCAGGAATTAACTTCAGCAGGGTCTCAACTGGCACGCCCTTCAACCCTAAAAAAAAAGATTACAGGAACTTGAACAAAAATAAAACAATATTCTGGGAATGTGAGGTAATTTCATCCAAAAACTTCATACCATGATGTTTAAAATTGAACAATGGAGGAAGGAAACGTCCATTTGGGAGGCGCATGTTTGGATCACATAGCTCATTGAAAAAGGGATGAGTCAAGCCAAGGCATCGAAAGGAATCCAATTTGCAAGTTAGAGTGCAAATGATGAGAAGAAAGAGACACCAACAATTTGAGAACGTAAACGTGAAAAAGTTGAACTCATGGTTCCACTCAGCTTCAAATATGGGATACTTTTTCTACCATCCCTACAATAGTGGCTACACACAGAAGAATCAAGTACAGATTAGTCAATTAGTTCCAAAATTATTGGGCCTTTTAGACAGTCTATTTCAACCATCACATGCATTCTTTTATTCCTGTTCCAACCAGATGTTGGAAACTATGAAAATATCAGTACTCTAGAAACAAATACTTAAAGGTGATTGCAGCGTGGGAGGAATGTTCCTACTAAATGAGGCATAGAGAGAATTTTGTTGAAAGGAAAAAAAATGAATTTCATATACTCACTCACAGCTGTGCAACGTAAATAAGGAGAGTACTGCAGCAGTCTAGAAACAAGATCAACAGCTTCAGGAGGAATGCGTTTATGGAATATCTGATGCAAAGCAAAGCAAAGAATAAGAAGGTGACTGAAGGCAATTACAGGAGTCCTTTTCTCCACTCTACCGAAAATGGTGAACAAAGAAAAAGGAATCAATAGAAGATACATTAAGCATGAAATCCTAACATTACCTAATATTACAAGTACCTTGTGCCACGGATGAGCTTTGATTTGTGGGAATTTGAACTCAGTATAGTTAGGATTCATGCATTTTATTTATTCCCTTGTTGGTGTACCCAAAACCTGAAAGATATAGTTTGTTTATAAGGGAAGAACTTACAAACTAGTAACAAACCATTGGTAAATCCGTGTTAACCATAGTTTACAAGTCATATAAAAAACTTAAGCTATTAAAAAAGAGACGTGTATCATTTAAATGCTGTCTTCAACATCTGTCAGAATAAACCATCTTTTTTAATACAACTACAAAAACAAGTTTGAACTTTTTCACAGAATGATATATACAGATGATCATTTGAACAAACCTTGGAGTCCCGTCCAAATTAATGTTCACAGGGAAACATTAAATGATATTTAATTCGAAATATGCCACAACTTTAATTGTAACACACCATCAATCACTCATCAACCAATAAGTCATCTTTCTGATTGCAACTACCAAAAACATGCTGAATTTTTTCACAGAACTATATGCATATACACAAAGCACTTCTCTCCTTCGGTTAAACAGGCCAACAGATGAACTATAAAGGGCCGTCCGGCAAAAAAAATTATTATTATTTATTATAAATAATAATAATAATAATAATAATAATAATAATAATAAATACAGAGGAACTGCAGTGGACAAGTAGCTCTTCGTTACGTGTAGATTAATCTTATCTTGCACCAACTTATAAACTTTATGTAATCTCTCTGACCATTAGTGAATGGTTCTTTTTCCCTTTCAGGACATCCAGCTGAAATAATTATTCCCTTACAACAAAATTTTCTTATTTGTTGCGATGTACATGACTGACCAACAAAAATTATTGGGTATCAGTTAGTAAGGAAAAAATGAAAAGTTACATCAAATGCCCATTTTCCTATTTGAATAGTGAGCAGTGGGATTAATAAGAAATAGAATAGCATACATGTACATATCATTGTTTTGAACCCCATTAGCATAAAGCATATTAAAGATATCTAACAATACAAGCGTTTTTAGGCAAGTTCTACCTATGTAGAATGTAGAAATAAAAAATGCAAAACAGAAAAAATATAGAACCATGCAAACTAATATAAATTGTACCAACAAATTTTGAGGCTTGATGTCCCTGTGGCACTCTCCAATACCACGATATATGATAAAGCTCTGAAAATCTGCCAAATAGAAATATTTATGTTCTCTAAAACTATTAACCTTAGAAAAGAGCTCAAATATATACAACTACTCAGGCAGAAAAGTATGACAAATGCCCTCAAACTTCTCATTCAAAGAACAAACTATGAAAGTTGATCCACCTACAAGTTGATTTTGTCAAGGACATTTACAATTTTGAAGTTTACTAACCAATTATCATGAAGAACATAAACATAAGATTCTACTTAATAAAAAACTTGAATAAGATTTAGGACAAGGAAGTTTCATCACAATTGACAGTGAATTAAAATGTGAATATAAAAGCTGTTTGTAAGAGAAGACAGAAAATTATTTGGCATCCAAATTTTGTTTTCAAGACTACGAACATGGGACAAGCAGCAGGCACAGCTAGGATCAACAAATTACCTGGTAAGTGTACAGCTTTACATATATCAGTAGCATCCTTTGGTTCAGCATATTATAGTGTTTGATTACACGATGAAGAGTTTCAGGGACATATTCGAGTACAAGGTTAAGATATAGTTCATCCTTTTCAGTAGTAGAGAAGAAGCAATGCTTCAAGGACACAACATTTGGGTGGTCAAGAAGACGCATGGTTTGTAATTCTCGGTTCTTATACCTCTTATCTTGAAGAACTTTCTTTATTGCAACTGTTTATCCCGTCTCTAAGCATTTTGCCTGGATAATGAAGATCAAACAATGATATTTGTGATTGTCCTTTGAGTAAGTATAATAAATGCATACGCCAATACTATCAAAAAATCCAAGTTAAAGCAACAGAAGAACTTACCTCTCTTTTGAATTCTGAAGTTGCATCCTCTAAGCAATCCCAAGGCTCTAAATAGGAGTGTGCTCATAGAAACCAAGAGTAGCATTTGGTAAATGGACACGGTTGTTAAGAATTTGTCATCCCAGTGTGTAATGAACTGAAATTTCAATGAAGTTTCATATTCTTTATATGCATTCTATGCATGTATTTTGTTATGCTGTTGATATGAGAATTCGCCCAACAAGTTCCCATTATAGATAATAAGTGCATGAAGAATTGGCTCATAACACAAGATGTAAAACATCTTAGACTTGAGAGTATTTTTTCAAAGTTGGTGGTGAGCTAGGGCAACTCGCTCGACCTCCATAGGACGGGGTGACTTGTCCTGGCAACTAAAATGGGAATTTAGGTTTGACATACTAGTGTGTTCCATCACACGGGTTACGTTGAATGGAACCCAATGAGATAATATTTCTATAAAATACTTCCTAGGATGGGTTTCATTCGAGTTACCATATTGTGAACAAACTTAATCTTGAGAGAATAATAGACTCAAATCATTGGAGTGATTGACAAGACCACACTACTCTGAAGGAGCAACTTTCGTGTAATTCATACTATGTTAAATCAACATTTGGCAACAACCGATGCCAGATTAAGATGAGGAATCATCACAAGCATGGTAAAGAGGAAGAAGTCTAAAAGAATGGGTTATAGTCGGGTTAGCAATGACCGAGTGGAACAATCCGCCAAAGATTTTATACAGAAGTTGCCCGTCAAAAGACAGGGTCTCTCATGATCTTGTAGTTGAAGAGAGGTCAACGACGATCTCTTTAGATTCCATTCCAACTCTTTTTAATCTTTTCTCATTCAACGGTTCCTCGCAAGAGCACCTGAAACGGCAGGCATTATGTCAAAGTATTCTGTTGGTCACCCTATGCAAGGATATTGCCAAACTTTCTATGAAATAAATGATTCTCATTGAATGAATCTTAACTTATAGGGGTCCAAATATTCAACAAGATTATTGTCAATGAAATATAATAAGATTATTGTGTTAAATTATCGATGAAAGATAATTTCTGGACTCGTCCGCACTCTATTCTAGAATTAAAAAAAAAAAAAAAAACTACAATCGAGACCTTACTAATGGGCAATACTTCGATATCTTGGACAATAAGTCTATGATATTAGGACCATATATTCTCAATATAGACACCGTGATATCTCTTGAATAGACATGATTCCTCTGAAGCGAATTTGAGAGTTGTGATCATTAAAATCCTATGCAGAGTAATTTTAATGAAAGGAGACTAGAATTTAATATTACTTTTATTGCAGTTGGATTGAATTTTAAATATAAATAGGTCTATGTGAACACACGGTTGTGATTAATAACTTGAAAAAGGCTGCAACATCAAGATGTAATCTAAATTGTTCAGCAAGACAACTCGTAATGATTTATGTCAAGTACACGATAAAGTTACACTGCTTTTATAATTTGTACACGATTGTAAAGTCATTCGTATTTCTTTAGGAGAATGAATATCTAATTAATAGGACATTCATGAATAGCAATAGAATTATTTTCGTAGGTACTGTGACATTTTCTTGGAGCTTGAATTTTCCTATGGGTTCTAGAATTCCCAATCAAACTACTACTAGTAGTCACTCAAAAATTGCAAGATGTGGATTTTATTGGGTCTCTGTTAATATTAATTTGGATGCATGAATAAAATCATCCAGACCTCAAAAGAGAACCAAGATAATCTTAATGAGAAATGAGAATATATTTATTCTAATTTAACCGGTTTTAGATATTCCTATCTGTTGAGCCATATTATTTCAAAAAAATACATTTTTAAACAGTAATTTAACATCATTTCAACCATACATTCTTCAAAAAAATAATATTACACGCAGATAAAAAACTTTTCCTTATTTTTTAACCACACACTTCTCATCAATACATTATTCAATAATGCATTATTATCAAAATAACGTGGCTCAAACACCCCCTAAATTAGGTTAGGTTGTTGGCGATAGATATTCCTATTTTGGATACAAAATAAACCATGTTTAGATGGAATTTTAGCACGTGGGAACATATCACAAGAGGAAACTAGCCAATGCTAAATTCCCAAAACACAATGGTCCCCTCATTTTCCTAAAAAAGAGAGAAACAAGAAAATCCAGCCACCTAATTGAACTTCTTTGTGAGAACAGAATGATTGAGAAGCCAAGCTATATTTTAATGAACAACTTCTTCTAAGAAGTTTTCACTTTGTTAATTGACCTATCCGCTACCCTTTTCTCATGAAGGTTGCGAAAGCACGTGGATTATTTCATACATATATACCAGCCATAAATCCTAAGATAACAACTTGCACTTGGCTAGCCTCACAAGAAATTGACTTGGAGGCTATCTTTTTATTTGAACCAGAATTTTGACAAACTAATTCAAACTTGGTGTGCAGAAATTCAGCCAGTGTTCTGGAGGAGGTTTAGGGCAGAATTTTTCTGTTAATAATCCCCATATAAACTCCACTAATTGCATAGCTTGGACCCTATAAATATTTGGAACATCGTTCCACAAAGGTGCGAACACTCCAGAGCTAGTTTTACAGAAGAATTGGCTGGAAGACTAGGTTTTTTGGAGCGCTGTAATTTTTTTCAAACAGGTACCTCTGTGATGTAGCAAAGGTTGAGAAGTTCAAAATCTGTAAAAGTTGAAGAAAGCAGCAGAAGAAGCAGAACACATGCAGTAAAGAAACAGCTAGAGAAGAAGGAGAGGAGGAGAGAAGAGAAGAGAAGAGAAGAGAAGGGGGAAAAGGGAGATTTCTGCAACACTCAATGTTCAATTCATTTCCATCAAATCTGTCTCCCTTGCATAGAAAGCTGCATACTTTTATACAATACAAAGCATAACAGGGCTTGGGCCAGCCCAATACATGATACAAGCCCAAAAGTAAAATAAAAGGCTTGGACAAGCCCAAAACATAATACAAGCCCAAATTAAATACTAACTAAATAGTCCAAACTAGATGTCCTCATCACTCCGACTTTGAGGTATATCTTTTCCCTTCTCTAAGATAATTGGAAGTTACGATCTTGTATTGAATATTGCTTTTGTTGCGACTTGCTGGTGCAATAATCATTGTTTAAGAAGAAACAGAAATGACAAATTCTCATAAGCTGACAGATTTAGGGGTAGCTAAAAACGAGAATAGAAGCTAAAGAAAATTACCTTCTTTGGCTGGCCACTTCGACCACCAATACTTGTTAATATTATGTGGCCTGGCTCAGTCCCATTGCCGTCAATAACTATTGCTTCTATCTCCTACAATATCAAACATCATGAATCAAACCAGGAATAGTCAAGCTCAAGAAAATATGAATTCTTGTAAGGAAGTGTAACCAGAAAATGCCAATTTTTACACCTCCCACGTCCATACCTTGTCATCCCCGATTTTCATATCATTCATCTCCTCAGGCAACGTATCTACCCCCACTGCATGGCTGCTGGATTCCCTTAAGCCAGAAAATAGGTGCTACGCCTACTGAAGTCATTTGCTAATCCAACAAGCAGGCTGTAATATCTCAGTAAGTCATGCACCCGCTGAAACAAAAACACGATGTCAAGTGTCAACTGCTCAGAAACTGGATTTACATATTATTATTATTATTATTATTATTATTATTATATAATGAAAGTGAGTCTCTGTTTCTATTAAATCATCAAAAAGTCGTTAGTCATATAAAGTGAAGAATAGCATGAATAATTGGAGTTCTCGATTTTAAAAATCTATAACATAAAATGAAAATCTTACATGAAAGCCGGCAAGGCCTATACATACATAACTAAAACTTCATCTAAATAAGATTGTCAATATCCCACACCACGTACTCTGCCTAAGAAATGGAATAGTAGATAGGAAGCCATACAATTATCTTATGCTATTTTTCTTTAAACCAATAAAAAAAAAAGTAAGCTTTGCCTTTCCCCCTCCTGAAAGTCATATGAAGTAAATGTTTTAAAGCAAGAGGCCGAATGAAACAACAGCACAAATGGAATTCAAGATTATAGAATCTAAAAGTTGAAATATAAAAAAGAAAAGGACATGAAAAGATAGCCTCTTTAGTGACACTGCTAAATTTATAAAAAGCTCATGAACATAACATTTACTCTGCCTAGGAAATACAACACAAAACATAGAAAGGCACACTTCAATTTCTCGTTATCCTGTCCAACAAAAAAGTACAAATTTGACTGTTTTGGGGAATATAACATAAAGATGAAGCATAAATCACCAGTCAATGCCAAACAAAAGAAGCTAAAGGTTAGAGAATCAAAAAAAGAAACTCAAACTGAGAGAAGGGGGAAAAAATTCAAAACAAGGACTTCTGGTTGAACTGAAGTTGATCAAAATAATAATTCAAATAGCATCCAACAAAAACAAATTTCAGATCACAACAATCCTAAGAAGCACAGATACAAACACGTGACAATGACAAGACAGGACAATACATATTTTTCAACGTAGGACACAAAAACGTGATTTTAATTAGTGTTATCTTTATTCTTTATGAAAAAAACAACTCAGCTTTGGTATTTAAGTTATCCTGAAATTTTTTCGTCTTTCTGAATGATAAGGAGAGAGAAAATTTTATCAAAAGAAAATGCCATTTTGGAGTTTTATCAACAATTTGCTTATGTAAATGGGGATCCGGTATTTTCTGAATCCTCATGTAAGGAACTGCAAAAGGAGTTCTGTTCATATCACTCATCAAAATCTGTTATTCGATAATGTTTATCCAGTAGACCCCCTGCTAACCCGAGAGAACATTCAAATATTTGTCCAACATTCATTCGTGAAGGAACTTCTAAACGGTTGAAAACCACACAGAATAATTTGAGCCAAATGAAAAGAAAAAAAATTAATTAACAGAAATAAAATCAATTAAAATAGAAGCCTCTCAAGTCATATCCTCTAAATTTTGACCCAGTTTGCCATTTAACAGCCATTGATAATCCATTTGATAACTAGCTATGCCTTCACATACTTAAATTAACTAACATGTCTGTCCAAATTTCAATTTGGGTGCAAGGCCTTGCTCTAGATATTCAGCAGGGTAAGTAGAACAACAGAGTATAGAGAAGAGAAGTAGAAGAATAAGAATAAGAGGGAAAAAAATACAAGACGTGAAGCAAGGAAGAAGAAAAGAGAATTTGAGAGAGAAAATCAACATCAATTCAATGTTCCATAATCAATAGTCTGTTCATTACAAAACACTATGCCTTATATGCATAATAAATCTTGTGATGAATGGAAAATTACCGAATCCAAAACAAATAACTATGGAAAGGACATAGGGAAATCTAGTAGAATCAATCAAAATCATTTCTTTATTTTTCTTCCTAAGGTGTATGTGTAACATGTCTCCATTGCCAACTTTACTCATGATCTCAATCATTTAAAAATTTCACGTCCTCTTCCATTACCCAACATCATCTCCTCTTCCTTTGTCAACTACCCCTGCCAAGTGACTATTTTAAAATGGGTTTCTCAAGTCGAATGCATGTCCAATTCAAATGGAAAAAAAAAAAAAAAGGAACGAACGAGAAAGGGATATTCCCACAGGCTGTCAGAGCACATCTGACATGTGTCAATGTCCAATACATGTCGGTCACCGACATTCCACTCTAATGGCGTGTCGATACTTAGTAAGAATCTATATTGCCAGAGTTGAAAGAATATCAAGGAAGTTAGCCAATATTTATGCCACTGTTCTAAACTAGAAGAAGAGCAAGTTGGTCAATAAAAGTTAAGCATCCAATGATAAAACTAGAAATATCCTAAAGAGTAAAAGACATGCCCTATTTAACTATCCTACTTTTTGAGAATCCATTTTCCACTTGCTTAGTCCAAACATTAGTTCTCATTTTCCATTTTTATTTACAAACTATTTCTGACACCCCCTATGATTGTATCAATTCATAATTTTGGCCAGTTAGATCTGATCTTTGCTGTAGGATCAATTTAGTCATTTTTTACATAGAACTTAGTAGGCAACCAAATAGAGTTGGGTACTGTAAATACAATACACACACACACACGTGTATATATATATATAGGCCCTAGAGATAGAGGATAGAAGAAAATAGACAAATGTTGAAATGAAGAGATAATTTTATTCAAATATAAAAATTGATATGAAAAGATTGAAATTTGAAAATTTAGGAATACAAGGTTTTTCTCAAACTTTCTAGAAGCTGATTTATCTCCCACTAAATCAAACTTGGAGAGATCTTGAATTGTGATCGTCTTTTATAGTTGAATTCTTGAGTTTCGAACTTGAAATTTTCTTCAATTCTTGAAAGGAATATTTTCTTTGTAAAACAATAATTTATGTCCAATCTCCCACTTTATCTTCAACTTTTGAAAAGTACTTTGTCTCCATCTTTCCTACCTTTTGAATAATTGTCTTTAACTTTATTAAAGTAACTTTAATAAAGTTATCTTTTCTTGAAAGTTGGTAAATCCTGACAGGAACAACTTTTGAGGTGGCAAGCACATTTTGAAAATGATCTCTTTTGACTTATGTGCCCTACATTTTTGCTATTTTTTCAAATAACTAGATCCATATAATCATTTTGTATTCTTTTGTATTTCTTGATCAATTAATTCGACAATATCAATTTCATAGTACATATCTTCATTATTATAAGCATGTCTGATATCGATCCAAATTAAGAAGGATTTTCTTTTGGCAGATTTTGATTTCTTTGAAGCCGTTTCGGCCAGAGATGCAATTTTTTCAGAACTTAGACGTTTTGCACTGATTGAACATGGCCATTAGTCTGGATTTTTTAGTGAGAAAATCGACATTTTTCTCTATATCTTGCTTCGATATTCTATGAGAAAATTCTTTTGAGTGCCGGTTCACACACTACTGTGATACCTAACTAACTATTCTTGAGTAGACTCTTTTGGAATCTGTTTAACACTCCACCATATCCTATGTCAGACGAATCTGTCTTAACAATAATAGAAGCATTGGAGTCAAGGGTTGATAAGCAAGGAATATTTTTGATAGCTTTTTTTGACTTTTTGGATAGTTGTTGTATGCTCGTGACTCCATAGGTCAGGATTTTTTGTAGGCTTTTGAAAAGTGGGGAACAAATTTGACGTATACTTTTAACAAGAACAGAGAAATATTGATATTCCAAAAATATCAAAGAAAGATATGGAGAAAAAAGTAGATTTTCTCAACCATGGGTCAGGATTTTTTGTAGCCTTTTGAAAAGTGGGGAACAAATTTGACGTAGATTTTTAACAAGAACAAAGAAATATTGATATTCCAAAAATATCAAAGAAAGATTTGGAGAAAAATGTAGATTTTCTCAAAGAAAAATCAAGATTTATGGCTATGTTCAATCATTGCAAACGCCAGAGGAATTAGCAATTATTTCTGAAAAAATTGCATCTTTGGCTGAAACTGTTTTAAAGAAATCAAAATCTTTCAAAGAAGATTCTTCTCACTTTAGATCAATATCGGACCATGCATATAATAAGAAAGGCGTGTTATAGAATTGATATTGACGAATTAATACTCAAGAAACTCAAAAGAATACCAAATGACTATATGGACCTAATTACTTAGATGAATTTCAAAAATATTGGGCTCATAAGTCAAAATAGATTCTTTTCAAGATGTGTCTACCACCTCAAAAGTTGTTCTTGCCAGCTTTACCAACTTTCAAGAAAAAAATAACTTTATTAAAGTTACTTTAATAAAGTTAAGACAATTATTCAAAATGTAGGGAAGATGGAGACAAAATACTTTTCAAAAATTGAAACCAAAGCAGGAGAAAAAGTTGGACATAAATTGTTGTCCTATAAAGAAAAGATTTATTTCAAGAATCGAAGAAAATTTCAGGTCCGGAGCTATAGAATACAAGTATAAAAGAAGATCAAAATTCAAGATTTCTCCAAGTGTGATTTAGCAGAAGATAAATCAACTTCAAGAAAGTTTGAGAAAAACCTTGTATTCATAAATTTTCTTAAGTTTTCAAATTTCAATTTTTTTTTTTGTATTTCAAATTTCAATCTTATAATATCAATTTTTATATTTCAATATAATTATCTCTTCATTTCAATATTTGTCTATTATTCCTCTATTCTTTATCTCCTGGGCCTATTTTGGTATGTACATATATATATCTCTATGTGTGTATATATATATATATGTATATGTGTATATGTATATACATACATACATATATATATATATGTATGTATGTATGTATGTATGTATGTATATACACATATGTATGTATATATATGTATATATATATACATACATACATATATGTATGTATATACTGAAGGAGTTAATTCAGCAAGCAACTGACAAAGCTTCTGAAGTCTTTCAGGTTATGTGAAACATTCAAGACAGTCTCATACTTGTGGGATTTCATGAATGTCACTTGGTTTCTTCTTTTACGTATTTTTTCCAGCGTTTTTCGTGCCATTACCAACTGATATCCAGTGGAATAGTAAACTCAATCTTCCACTAAAACGCTGATCCTCGGATCCATAGACAATGCAAAAACAGTTCATAGTACTAATTCCCTTATGTCCATTATATTTCTATACCTTAAGCTTACAGGCACTAACCCCTGTCCATTTTGATCCCCAATGTCCCATATCCATATTGACTTGGGATCTGTGAGTTTGTTAAATTATGGTTCAACGGAAATTATGTACCTAAAACATATATATTGGTTTAATTTTACCAATTAATTTCTTAAAATTCCACATTGATTGTAGAACAAAAAAGTTGGGCTCTAGGAGCAACTATAAAAAGTAATTTACCAAGAGAAGAAAAATGAATGTGGAGTGGAGCTTTTTAAGATATAAAAAGAACCCACCTAGTTGTGGGTAATTTTACTATTGCCAAAATTTTGTATTATTCCAGTGATTATATGGTGTTCAATGATGAAGACAATATTCACCAAACATTTGTTATGGTTGGAGCTCAACTTCAACCAAAACTTAGCTAAATTACTCTCTGGAACATGCATCAGCTGAAGCCAGCTGATTGATAACCAATTCAAAGAAGAAAACTAGAAATTGGGGTGGGGAAAATGATGATAAAAAGAGGACAACATAAAATTCAGATTGAAAGACGAAGAAGAATAGACAAGCAAGGAGAAAGGGGGGAATTCGGTTTCGCACCAAATCTTTCAATATTCATCCCTCACTATATATAGACCTAAACAACCCTAAAAGTAAAGGGCTTGGGCTAGCCCACTAATAACACAAGCCCAATTGAATAAAATAAAAGTAAATGGCCCAAGCCCCTTACTTTTAGGGTTGTTGTTTAGGTCTATATATAGTTGTATCTCTTCCAAATGAATATTGAAAGCTTTGGAGCAAAACCTAATTCCCCCCTTTCTCTTTGCAGTCTATAACATCAGAGTTAGATACTTTTGTATTGCTTTCCACCATTTGAAATTCCATTGGCTCAACCCGCTCTACTTCCTCATTTTCAAACTTCTCTCTCTCACCTATCTCTAGCTCAATCTCTGTCTCTCTCGGTTTTAGCATTTAATGCCTCTGATGCCTCCCTCACAGCCACTGTTTCCACTCTTATATCAGCCACTAGAACCAATTCTTCTATCTCATTTTCATGATCATCCAACAAAATTCTTGAACCATCATTATTTCGGGATTCTTCTTCAATAGTTTCTGAAAACCTTCTGCAAAGCTTATCAGAAAACAAGCTCCAGTCTACCCCAGGATGACTGGAAATGAATCCATAAAACCATATGTCTGCCTTCTCCTTCAAGTTCATCTTTGCAACTCCCAATCTAAGTTGATCAGGAATTTGATGGAGTTGAAATTATTCCATAGCTTCCCTAAACCATTCCCTGGGTCGTTCTCCCCCAAATTGGGAAAAATAAATTCTAGTGAATCTACTATTTCCCTTGAATTCCCCTGTCGGACGAACATGATTCTCGTTACTACTAGCCCATTGTGTAGTTATCACACCCCCAGAACTGAAATTAACATTAGGCACCTTTATTCCTTCATTTTTCTGATCCATTTTAAGATTTGAAGACATTTGGGTCATCATGGTCACTAGATTTTCAAATTTTTGATTCAATTCCAACATAGCACCCTCAAATATCTCTTGCCTATGAACAAGTACCTGGAGATTTTAATTTGTGGAATCCAATTTATTCTCCAATCTGCTGGTAAGAGCTCTAAAGGATGTGCCTAGATCCCTTATCTCCAAATCTCGTTTCTTCCAATCTTCATCAACAACTTTGGCCCTTGTATCCATAACTAATAAATGCCCAGTTAAATTTGCCTGCTATGATACCATTTGTTATGGTTGGAGCTCAACTTCAACCAAAACTTAGCTGGAACTTGCACCAGCAGAAGCCAGCTAATTGATAACCGATTCAAAGAAGAAAAATAAAAATTAGGGAGGGGAAAATGATGATAAAAAGAGAAGACAACATAGAATTTAGATTCAAAGAAGAAGAACAGAGAAGCAAAGAGGAGATTGAAAGAAGAAGAAGAACGGAGAAGCAAAGAGAAAGGGGGAATTCGGTTTTGCACCAAAGCTTTCAATATTCATCCCTCTCTTCCAAATGCAGAGATACAACTATATATAGACCTAAACAACAACCCTAAAAGGAAAGCTTGGGCTAGCTCAATTAAATAAAATAAAAGTAAATGGGCCAATCCATGATAACATTGTCCTCTATTCTTATATTGCAATAGAAATATTTGTCCTACGGCTACTCAACGCCTTCTTTTTATGAATAAGAGAAACAACAAGAACAAACACAGTAGAAATAATAATACATCCAAAAAAGAGAGAAATTACTCAATTTCCACAAAAAAAAAAAAAAAAAAAAAAAAAAAAAAAAAAAAAAAAATAAAAAAAAAAAAAAAAAAAAAAAAAAAAAAAAAAAAAAAAAAAGCAATGAGGAATTAACAGAGAAGAAGCAAACTTAACAACTTCAAAGCAAGTAATTACGGTGATATCAGCAAAATAAAGGGAAAAATCCACATAGATCTAACAAAGAAAAAAATAATTCTACGAACAGATTTCACCGTTGATCTACAATTGCCCCGTCAGAAAAAAAAAAAAATGAGAGCTCCAGAAATCTAATCATGACAAATTTAAACAAAAATCGTAACAGGTAAAGACATAACAGCATTGAGAACAATTAATTAAAAACGATAAAGTTAAGTAAGGGAAATGTACCGATGGAATTAGAATCTGAAAGAGGAGATGGAGCAGGCACCGACAATTATCGGTTGCTCACTCTGATTATTATTATTATTATTATTATGCCAAGTTATATGGAAACACCATCACCATCGGCGTATTTTTATGACGGGCCAGTCAAGGGATGTGAAATTTTTTGAGGCCTACCTTATGATAAAAATGTTTTTGAGGTCTTTCTTAGATTAAAATGTTCAAATTATCTTTGTCATATTGTTGAAATATTCCAAATGTTCTTAGTGTATAATGATCATAATACCCATTTTTCAAATAAAAATTATAACCGTTAGTTTCATCTGTTATTCTATGAAATTTCAGATTTTTCCTCTTCTTTTTCTTCTTCTTCTTTAATTTATCCATAATCTTCTACTTCTTCTTTTTTCTTTCAATCTAGTTTTACTTGAAGTATAAAGAAGAGCGGGATTTTTAAAAAAGGCAAAGTCAAGCCTTCAAAACTTTTTGAGGTCTAACTTACTCCAAATAAGGTTTTAAGGCCTCTTTTACGCTAAAATGTCTAAATTTTCATTTTCTATATTGTTGATAAGCCTTAAATGCCCTTTACATAAATGACTATAGTATCATTTCTATAACATTTTTCAGAAAAATTGAACGACGAAAAACGACTCTAGTCGATTTAAACGACTACAGTCATTTATTTCTCAAAACGACTCTAGTCATTTAAAACAATTTTAGTCCTTTTATGAGAAAAATGACTGCAATCGTTTAGAATGACTAGAGTGATTTTTTTTTTATAAAAGCCTCTGGTTATGATTTGTATGGTCGCGACCAACTCATGACAAATAGAAAATTTGTTTAGATCACAATCAAAAACATTTTTTAAAAGGAAAATGACTTCAATTATTTTAAACAACTGTAATCGTTTTTCATTTATCACTTTTGAGTTTGAATGATATCTCACCTTTTATTATACGTAATAGTTTAACTTATTCAAAATTAATTGTAAGCCACGTACTTAAAATCGAATATGGTATACTTGAACAATATGTAATGGAGCACAATAAACTGTATACAACAGACTTCATCTTCTAATACGTTTTTAAATAAAATAGATTGAAATCAAATAGGGTTTAAAAGGTTCCTTATTTGATTAGTCTCTCGTCTTTCATTACACATGAACTTATCGAAAGCAATTGTAAGTTGTATGCTTAAATACTGATATGATATACTTGATCAATGTGTAATGGAGTACAATGATGAGTTTCCCTTCCTATATATTTTTAAATGAAATAGGTTGAAATCAAGCATATTTTAAAATTTTAGAAGTTTGAAAGACATATTTTCTTTCATTAAAAATGATAGTTTAACTTGTTCAAAATCAATTGTAAGTCATGTAATTAAAAATCGAATATGGTGTACTTGAATTGTGTGCAGTGAAGCACAATGAATTGTATGAAACGATGTTCATCTTTCTATACTTCCTTCTAAATGAAATAAGTTGAAATCTAACACAATCTGAAAGTTTAGATGTTTAACTGGCATATTATCTTTCATTATACATGATGAGTTAATTTATCAAAATAAAAATATAAGTCGTATGCATAAAAATCGAATGCGATATATTTGAATAGTGTGTAGTGTAATATGATGATGAAGTTCACCTTCCCATACGTTTTTACACGAAATATGTTAAAATCAAACACGGTTTAAATGGTTAAAATTTTGATTGTCACGTTTTTCATTTTAAATGATGTTTTATCTTATCAAAATCAATTGTATAAGGCATACTTAAGATTGAATACGATATACTCGAACTGTGTATAGTTGAGTTCCTATACATTTTGAATGAAATAGGTCGAAATCAAATACATTCTAAAAGGTTAGAAGTTCAATTGGTTCTTTCATTATACATGATGGTTTAACTTATCGAAATCAATTGTAAGTCATACACTTAAAAATTGTGCGGTATACTAGAGCACGATCCCATGTGTGTGTGTATATATATATATTACAACGTATGTTTTATGTTATGAGTTTTTATCATAATTCATACCAAATTTGTGTTTTATGAATGTTGGACATTTTTTTCATGCTTTTTTATTTCATATAACAAATGATGAATGAAAAATGACCCATGCTGTTTAAATGACTGCAGTCATTTTCTCTTAAAATAACTACAGTTGTTTAAAATGATTGAAGTCGTTTTACAGATTTATATCTCTTTTTTCATTATTTACTAGTTTTTCTATACTTTTTTAAAATGAAATAATTGAAAGTAGGATAATTTGAAACTAATTATGATATACTTGAACATTATTAGTGGAACACGATGAATTGTGTACAACGAAATTTGTCTTCCTATATATTTTAAAACAAAATAGGTAGAAATCAAACATGGTCTATAAGCCATATACTTGAAAATCAAATACATTATATATTTGAGCAATATTTAAAGAGTACAATAAATTGTATATAATGAAGTTTGTCTTCCGATACATTTTTAAACGAAATATGTTGGAGAAACGGATACCAAATTGAACAAATTTATCAAAAATGACTATAGGTATTTCAAACAACTTGAGTTTTTGTTTAAAAGGATTGGAAACAGCCAAGAGTTGTTTAAAAAGATTCCAGCCTTTTTCCTAAAATGAATCCAGTCACTTAAACGACTCCAATCATTTCATAAACAACTATGGTCATTTTTTACTAAACAAATTGGAGTTGTTTAAACGACTTGAGTTGACCTATAAATGACTATGGTCTTTTTTTTATGAAATGGCTGGAGTCGTTTTAAACCACTGCAATTGTTTTCCTAAAACACCTAGAGTAAACAACCAACATTTTTTAAAAAATTCAACATATCTCCCTTGTAACATGAACTAAATCAACTTGAAAAAACAAACAACTATTCACAACACAAAAAAACCCAGCACTCAACATACACTATAAAATTATAATTTCAAATTACAATATACACTTATAATTCACAAATATACAAATACATCAAAAGATCCTATAAATCAGAATCAAGTGCGAAAATATCCATTGATAATGCTACTTATTCATCAAGTGGCGTCCATCCTCACATGGAGTGGGCCCACTTTGAATAAATTATATTTTATTTGAAGCGAGCCCCTTCCATGTGAGGGGTTGGACACTAGGGTGGACACCCAATAGACATGTAGCATGACCCAATATCGACAACCATCTTTTCCCTCAATCTATTCATATGGAAGCAATTGATCTCGTTCTACTGAACAATCGATGCTCAAGAATTCTTTATATTTTACTATATACATACCACAATCACCCCTGAAAAAAAAAATAATGGTAAACAATGTGAAATAACCTATTGAATATGAATAAGTGAAAAATATACATATGTACATTTCTACCATTTCCTTCCAAATGACAAGATTATTTATAGTGTTTGCTTTCTATAAGGAAAGATGGCAAGCTATATAACATGAAATTTCAACACTCTTCCAAGATTAATCTCTTGCAAACCATGACTTACAATTAGCAACCAATTATCAAAAAAGAAATAACAAAAATGGGTACATGTTGCCACATATATAGCATGGCCACGGTCTTTAATTGAAAAGAGACATGTTCGATAGATAAAGGTCAAGTTGATAGCAAGACGAGATCAGCTAGTTTCTTTGTGCTTTCTCTTTTTAGTTATATTATGCAAATTTTGAGCTAGATAAAAGTCAAGTTGGAAGCCTCAATGCAGCATGATATTAAAATAACTTTCAACTAAACAAAGCAGCAACCCACAAATAAATAAAAATAATGATACGATACACCCACATTTATTTGAGCATATATCTCAAATCATGTAGCACAAGGACTGATACTATCATATCCGATTTATTAAGCAAAATAGACATTGTTTTAAGAGATAATTTATTTTGAACTGAATAGCTAAAAAGCTTCAAACATTCTAGAAATCAAGGAAAGCACTATATACTCTGAAACCTAAAAGAATTTCTTTCTTTAACATTGACAAATCCAATCCCGACAAAACATAGAACAATGAAAAGCATCAAAAGTCACAAATGTTCACGGTTGAATTCAAATTCTTAGGCAACTTGGGAAGATGAGATCATAAATTTAAAACTATTTATTCGAGGATTTTACCAAATTAATGGCCTATTTATTCAAGGATTTTACCAAATTAATGGATTTTACAACTTCCAAGTAATGACATTTCAAACAGGTCATAAATTATTAATAATAGACGTTATAACTACTAAGGCATAAGCAATATGCATGGAAAACCTTAGACAGTGAAATTTAAGCTCATAAACTGAGATATGGACGGAATGTAGAAAGGAGCGAGAGATTCAACTAAAAGATTCGTTTATGCATACCTTTAGTAGATGAAATTTAAATGATAGTAAGTTAACCATCATCCTTTCAGAAACACAGGATATTTATAGTGTTGCCACATGGAAGAGTGACAAGCAACTGAAAAGGTATAAATTAATATAACGAAGAACAACTACCAAAATCCAACTGCTACTTAAACCATAAAAGATTCCTTGAATGAAACCAAGGCCAAGCTTTTGCAAAGCATAATTCCAAACTTTTATTTTAAATCAATAACCAGAACATAGAACTCACATCATGCAAGCTAAAATTGAAAGTTCAAAATAGATCTTAAGCTAAATAAAATAAAAATAGAATATGTGAACATTAACACCATGTGCAGCCAGAAAAATATCTGAATGGCATGCATGATGTTAGAGATATTTAGGAGAACATGTGAACATCTTTTGAATGTACCTTGTCAACTACCTCTAGCAAGAGCAATAAAAAATGTAGTCATTTACAGAAAGCTACAAATACAAAAACAATACTAATTTAACAATTTTTCAACAGAATGAAAAGACAAAAAAAATAAAAAATAAAATATGTCAACATATTCTGAATGAGCCAGACAAGCACAAGGACACAAAGAAAAAGATGAAAATTTGAAGAAAAATTTTAATATGGGCCAATGCATCCACGGATTCAACAAATCAAGCCATAAAATTGTAAATTATTGATAATTCAGATTACAAAAATATAAATGATTCGGACACGGACAGAAATCAACACGTCAAAATTGTAACAAATAAAATACGGTCGAAGAACAAATGATTCGAATGATTCAAGGAACAAAAATAATACTAAGCAGACCTAATAGTTTATGAAACAAATGATTCGAATTTACCTCAATAAATGTGAATTTTTGCTTAATCCTTTTGTTTCGCGCGGGTTAGTCGCTAACAATTAAAAAGGATCAGACGATTGTGTAAGGGACAAACCTCTTGAGACAAAGTCCCAAAAAGGGGTGTTCTTTTATTGGCGATGACTTTACAATTGGAAATGAAAAACAACGTGCCTCCAATGGGCGCAAACACACGAGTTTAAGTCTAAAAACTAAGGAAATGAAAATTACATGTTCTCTGTTCGAGAATTTTGGATTCGGTCCTTTACTTCTATGTCCTTTCTCCCTTTTATACTTCATGGACGATCTCTTTGTGATCAAACGCCCTAAAAACTGCTTGATCGTCCTATAACTGCCCACTTTCTTCGTAATGGCCAACTTGTCATGAAAACTGCTTTTTTTAACTGCTGCCATTACTCTTCATTGTTCAACCGCTTTCGATTGAATTCCTTGAATCGTGGAACGTGATAGGGTTGCTTTAATAACTGCACTTCTTGATAACCACGACGCTTTATGTTTGTTAAGACCTTGAGCGACTTGAAGGTTTGGGCGAAAATAGAGTAACAGTTCTGGGCAATTGTATGACACTCCATTCGCTCAGATTCTGGGCGACTTGCAAACTTGGGCGATGGCGTTGCTGCGTTCTTGGGCCTCCTTATTTGGGCCTTCATCTTGATTTGCTCGATTGGGCTTCGTTCTTTGGGCTATCTGATTTGGGGATCCTCCAATTGGGCTTCACTCCTTGGGCTGTTCGATTTGGGCTGAATTTTTATGTGTCAACAATTACCCCCCAATATGGCAGAATTAATAATAATTATTAAATTTTGCCATATTCACTTTATGTTTCCAGCAACATTCGAAATTCCCAAAAATTTCAATCATTGTTTCCTTCTATAACTTGAAAAGGTGTGTCGTTTTGCAAACCCTTATAACCCCTAAACACGCCATTTCACTGCACTACTAAATCACACCTCAAATTTTTCGCGTCTCTCTCAAGATTTACTATTCATCATTTGCTTCTCTGCTACGTAACCCTGAAAAATTCCGTTCCATCTCAAATGGCTACTTCACAATCTCAAGTTGGCGACTCCTTTAGTTTCGATGACTTTCAGAAACTCCTGAGTCGTCCATACATAACTCCGAGTTTCCTCGCGCCCACCGACGTTGAACGTAATGAGTTCTACTTGGGTCCTTTCTTCAACAATGTAAAGGTAGTTGAACAGGTGGCGGTGGGTCAGCTGTTTCCTTGCACTCAAGGCCCTCCACTTCGCGAAAAAGGTATTCTCTGATGTAGCTTTCCGTAGGTGGCATGCTCGCCTTGTGGGTCATGGTCCTACTAAGGCACTTTTTGATAGTGCTAGGATTTCTGATTTGTTAGAAATCTCTATTCACCCCCTACTTTTGATTCAGCACTCTTTTCGATTGCTTTGAGTTTTTGGTCTCCTGAGTATAACACCTTTATTTTCCCTCTTGGCCCCATGTCTATTACTTTAAGGGATGTTGGGGCCCTGGTGAATCTACCACCTTTGGGCGATACCATTTTTCCTGGTATCTTAGTTTCTGGCGGCGCCCCAAAGTTTGGTAAAAACTACACCGATTCTTATTCAAGCCTGCAAACCCTTCACAATCATTCGAGCGCTGAGCCTTCCCATGCTGAGCAAGTGGCCTTCCTTCTAGTTTGGCTTTGTAAATATGTTTTGTGTGTGCCAAGCATAAAGCCCTCCCTGAGTTATTTACCTATAGCGCACGAATTGGCGCGTGGCAGGCCTTTGAATTTATGTTCTTTGTTTTTGGCTGCCCTTTATAGAGGCATGGCCTCTCTTCAACCTCAATTGAAGAATGGTGCATCTCCCACTGACAGTGGACCTCTTTGGTTTACTCAACTGTAGTTGAGATCCTATTTTCCATTGCTTGGTGCTCCATCAATCTCTCGCTCTTCTGCTAACTGTTATGGGCTAGCCATGGAGCCCTTAACTCCTATAAATATGTCCAGAAGGGACATTTTTTCATTCTTTTACTCTTTAGATTCAATCCCTTCCTTTTTTCTTTTTTCTCCTTTTTTGACTCCAAATTATGTACATCCCCCTTCCACTATAGATAGCGCGAGCACCTCCCTGCTCATTTGGATCTAGTTTTTAACCGGGAGGGAGCTATTTCATGATATTCTAACTGGGACCAATGCCAAGGCGGGGGTAGAAATTTATGCTCCCCAATTTTTTGCTCGTCAGCTTAGTTTCGGCCAAACTTGGCCTATTCCTCCTTGCTATTTAAGGAACTTAGTTGACCGTTTTTATACCATTAATAAGGCGGAGGTGGAGGCTATAGATGCTCGTAATCTTCTTTTAATCAGCCATTTTTCATTAGCCCCTTTCAATTCTAGCCACGCCATTCACCCTCTTTTTGAGCAACTCTGGCCGTCGGTGAAGCGCAGATTATTTGCGACTGACGCCAATCGTGCCTTTCATTCATTAGACCAACCGAGCATTTCTTCTCCTCCTCCTGTTTTGGTCACTCCTTTATCCGTTCGGAGTCCTTCTCCTTCTCGTCGCACTAAACAGTCTGCTCGTCCATCTTCTTCTCTCCCTGCCAAGCCTACTACGGCCAAGAGTGCCCCAAGCCGCAAACGGCCAGCTTCAGCATATCCCATTCTGGAGGATGATGTTGATGATGATGATGATGCCCCTCTTCTCGTCAGGAGGAAGGTAATTAAATTGGTTTACTCACAAGTATACTTTTCCACATTTGAAACTTTTCTGTGTGCTAATGATCTTTTGGACTTCTCAGAAAAGCTCAGCCTCTCCTTCAAAGGCTTTAACGTCGACAGCTCCTGCTCCATCATCCTCTGCCGAGACTACTTCATCCAAACCGGTTGATGAGGGGGCTACACTTAAAGAGACATCTTCAGTTCCAGAGTCCTCATCACAACCCATGGATGAGCCACCTTCTTACCAGGGCGTCAACCCCCCAAACATTGAAGCAGAAGGTAATTCAGTCTTTTGATATCTTACCTTTGCTTGTGCTGTTGGTTCCTAATTTGTTGCTCTTAAGTTTTGCAAATACTCCTGTGAGTCCGCCCGTTGTGGCAACATCTTCTCGCTCAGATAAGGGGAAGTCCTCACGAATGGAGGAGTCGTTGGTGGCAAGCTTGGCTGAGGGCATGCCATCTTCTACGATTGTTGACGAGGTAGTCTTTGCTTCACTCCTATTTCCATCTTGTTCGTTGTAGTGAGGATCTTTAATATTGGCAATTTTCTTTGCAGGATGCTGACAAAATTGTGCGTTCTATCCAAGACTTATTCGCTTCCTGGTGGTAAGTCCAGACGTCTCGCCCTGCTCCATCTGATCATCCTGCTGCTTCTTCAGAGGAAGATTTGAAGTTCCTCAAGGAGTCGATACTTGAGTACGTATCCTTCGGATATGGATATTGGAAGGGCTAGTGCCGCCAGACACAAGGATAAACTTGAGCACTTGAGTGCAAAGTTGGAGCAAGCATTGACGCTTCCGTCACTCAATCTTTCTGCTGATTTTAAAGCGACGTTGAAGGTTATCCACTCCGAGGTCCTTTCTTTGCTAGCTAAGAATGCTGAATTAAAGGCCAAACGTACTCAATATCTTCGAACCATAGCTGAGAAAGAGTCTTTGCGCATGGAGATTAACAAGGCTGAGGATGAGTTGAAAGAAATCTCTTCCGAAGTCATGGTTGAAGACTCTTAGATAGTTAATTTGGCTGCTCAGATGAAGGAACTTCAAGCCAAAATGGACGACTGCAGGGCGAGAATGGCTGCTAAAAAGCGCAACGTCTCCCAGTGAATTGAGCGAACTAAGTCCTTGGTCGAGCAGTACAAGAAGTTGGAAGTTGATGATGAGGTCGCGGCTGAATTGAACATCACTTCCTCTCAGCAGAACGATGATTGAGAAAAACTTAGGGAACGAATTCGTTCAATATGGGGTGGACTGTAATTAAGACATATGATGTCTTTTTTCTTTTGTAATTTGATTTTTTTCCTCTTGTAACTTTGTTTATCATTAATGAACATTAACTTCTTGTGCATTTACTTGACGTTTGTTTTTTAGTCGTCAATTCTTTAACTGCTTTGTGCTAAAAATCTTGTTCATTTTCTTTTGATATTTTCACCACTTTTCCCAAGACTTTGGGCTATTTAATTCCGTTTATTAGACAGAAATGTGGCTGTTCATATTCTGTCTCTTTGTCTCCACCCCCTATAAATGCTTTGCGTTTTCCATCTTTCGTCTTCATCTTCATTTTCTTCTTCGAAACTAATTTGTTGCCATTGCTTGGCATTCTGACACTCAATCCGACCCAAAATGGACTGTTTAGTCCACCCATTTTACTATTTACCTTGATGTCACCTTTGGTATGGGAGGTATAGGAAATATTTTCTGGCCAGCAGCGAAGTTTTTACCTTCAAAATTCTTCCCATCTTCTCTTTGTTCTTTACAAGGAGTCGATGATAGAAGGGAATTTTTTGGCTGCTTGTGGGCCACGTTGCTTGCTGAGAGTGCTTCTCAGCTTGCTTGCTGAGAGTGCTTCTCAGCCTCTTTGCTTGCCATTGCAGCGATGCATTTAGGACGGTGGTGAGGCCAGTACACCCTCTTACTCGGCGATCCCACCATTGCAGCTATGCATTTAGGAAGACGGCGTGAGGCTTACTCAGCGATCAACCGGGAGATCAGCTTACTTTTAATTGTATTTCGTAGAGCATCCATTATTTGTATTTTGTATTCTTGTAATGAACGTTTGATAATAAAGGACTTCACTTGAACGTATTTCGCTCTGACTTTGTTATCCTTTAATCGTTCAACATATTATGATTTTATCTGTTCAAATTCCCATAAAGAAGGAACATATTTTTTCAAATATTTACCGTTAATAAATCTCACGTGCTTGGTGCCGTCTAAATCTTTCAAGTGATACGCTCCATTGGGCAACACACTGTTTATTTTGTATGGTCCTTACCAATTGGGCGACCACTTCCCGTACTTTGGATCTTTGATATCCAAAAGGAGTATCGTCTTCCAAACTAGTTCACCCAGGCTGAACGACTTGGCTATGACTTTTTTATTATAAAACTTAGCCAATCTTTGTTTTTGCACTTGTAATCTATCTAAGACGTCCAACTTTAATTTGTCTAACCCCAATAAATTTTGAACTAGCGATTCGGCATACTCATCATCATTCAACTTATGTTGCAAGCACACTCTTATCGATTGCACGTTGATTTTCATAGGCAAAACGGCCTCCTGTCCATAAACAAGTTGGAAAGGAGTAACTTTGGTACTTGATCGAGGTGATGTTCTATAAGCCCATAAGGCCTCGTTCAGACATTCGTGCCAATTTCTGGCGTTTTCATTTATCATCTTTCTGATGATATTTTTTAGAATCTCATTAGAAGATTCCGCTTGTTCGTTGGATTGAGCGTAGTATGGTGTGGAGTTTATTTATTTAACCCCAAACTCGCTCAAAAATTTGTTCACTTGATCCCCATTCAAAGATGTTCCGTGATCTACCATTAACGTTTGTGAAATTCCAAACCTATAAATAACGTGATCACAGATAAACTCTATAACATTCTTCTGGGTGATCTCTTTCAAAAGTATCGCCTCTACTCATTTGGTGAAACAATCGGTTGCAACTATAACAAAAATATGTTGTTTGGACGATGGGGGATAAATCTTCCCTATTAGATCTATCGCCCAACCCTTGAACGGCCAAAGTTTAATAATAGGTGTCATCTCTCATGCTGGCGCCCTTTGTATTGGACCATGCTTTTGGCATGCTAAACAACTTTTTGCATACTGAACGCATAGTTTTCCCATCTTTGGCAAAAAATATCCACTCCTAATAATTAACCATCTCATCCTTTGGCCAGCTTGATGAGCTCCACATATCCCTTCGTGCACTTCAGCCATGATCGTCTTGGCTTCTTGCAAACTTACACACTTTAGTAATACACCATCAGAGCGTTTCTTAAACAACTCTTCATCTATTAGTGTGTAATTCAGCAAACATAGCTTCATTTTCCTACTAATCCCTCCATTAGGTTCTTTAAGGAACCCTTTAATTTCTGTTCTCCAATCCACTGCATCTCCATCTTGTATGCAGTGAAGTTCAATTTTTCTCGCCCTTCTTTGAGTCACCGGCAATATGATTTCATACTCACAAGTAGACTTCCAATTCAAGACCTTTGAGTACCCTGAGGCCATTTGGGCTAACTCATTTGCCACGTCGTTATATATCCTATTAACGCATTGAAGTTCTACTTGATCGAATTCCTCTAATAATTCTTGGGCGATCTCATATTGACTTATGATGGAATCACTTTGGCATTTAAAATCATCGATCAATTGATGTATCACCAATTGAGAATCGCCCTTAACGATCACATTTCTTATTCCCATATCTATCATTAGTTCTAGGCCTACAATTAAGGCTTCATATTCGGCCTGATTGTTGGTG
>NC_036252.1:3921347-3949728 GCF_002742605.1 Olea europaea var. sylvestris
TTAAAACAAGAAAGGTATAAAGAAAAAGCAAGATATTATGAAAAATTAAAAGAACTAACAAATATTGAAGTTATAAAACAAAATTATGATAAAATGATAAGAAATTATAAAAATGCTCAGTATATAGCATTTTATTATAGTCACTCAAAAAATCAATAAAAGAAAATGTCAATCAGTGAACATATGGAAGAATTAAAATATTTAATAAGAACATTAATAAATGATGTACAAGAAATAAAGAATGAAATAAAAGAAGCAAGAAATGATATAAATATATTGAAACTTGAAGTCAGAAAGTTAAAAGAAAATGAAGAAAACAATAATAGAATATATAAAAAATTTATAGAAAAAGAAATAACCAGAATAGGGAAAAAACATATTGAAAGAGAAAATATAATAATAGAAACAGGAAGCATGAATGATGAGTTTAGAAAAAATATATTACCTAAAATATTAGAAGAAGAGGAATCTAGAGAAAAAATGTTAAGTAAACAAAAAATTAAAGAAAATCAAGATAAAGAAAATGAATAAAGAATTAGATCTACTTATAGATAATTTTGATCATTTAAACTTAGAAAGTATAGATGATGAATATCAAATTTTAAAAAATATTGGAGGAGGACCTAATCCCATAGGAACCTCTAAACAAGAATCAATAGATCCAGATGAAAGTCATGCTCCGATGTATAATAAATCATATAGACAATTTTATGATAAAATAAGAGATAAACAACCGTCTAAAGGAAATAAATATAGTAATAGATTTGAATTAAATAATAATTATGATAAACCTGTTAACTATGGAGGAACAAAATTATATTTAGATTGCAAAATAGACACTAAGAAAGCCTTAATAACATGGGCAGACTCAATGATATTATTCTTTTTATATAATAAAGATAATACATGGGAAAATATTGAAAGAATAATAAATTTTTTAATTGCATCTTTTGAAGGAAATGTTAGAAATTGGTGGGAAGGAATTAGTAGTGATACAAAATCATTAATAAAAAGAAATGTACAAACAGAAATAATAAAGTCAGATAAACTAGTAATAGAAAGATTAGTAGAATATATTACAGATGAATTTTTAGGAGAAAATTGGTTAAGAAATTATGAAGAAGAAGCAATACAAAAAAAAGATAATGCAAGAGTTAAGTTAATTAATTTAACAATTTGTAATATGTGAAAAATTAAAGAATATACTTGTGAATTCAAGGATTACTATTATACTCAATTTTATAGTAATGAGAATCAAAAAGTATATCAAGATATGTATTACAATAAATTACCAGGATCATGAGCAATATATTTTAAAATAGAATTTGAAAAATATATTAAAGAAAATATAGGAATACCTAGAACACTAGGATCAAGAATAAAATTCTTGTTTGAAAGACTTGCATATATATATCAATAAAGACAATTATTGAAAAATCAGGAAAATTAACTAGAATATGCTGTGAAGATATGAAAAAACCTATAAGATGGGGATGTAATTCTGAAAAAAGAAATAAAAGAAAGCATAAAAACAGAAAGTTTAAAAAATATAGAAACTTTAAGAAAATTACATAAAACTTGGAAGGAAATATTATAAAAGAAAAAATAATATACAGAAAAATAAACCTTATAAAAAAGATAAAAAACAATGTGTGGAGAAATATGCCATATAAGTCCTGATTGCATAAAGAAAAAAGTGAGAATATTACAAAAGGATTATTTTGAAATAGAAAGTGAATTAAGTGAAATATCTGATATTGAACATTATAATAATCAGGAAATATTAATAAATGAAGCATATTCAGAAGATAATAGATCAAAATCTGAATAAAGAAATTGAATAAATAGAAAATAATAACATAAAAATCCAAGAATATGAGGGAATAGAAGGTTATAGATTAAAAGTAACTTTTGATAATAATAAATTTAAGAAAATACAAAAGTTATCCTTAGATTTGAAATAGGAAAATGGAAAATTCTAGATAAAATATGGAGAAGAGAAAGAATAGCATTAAATGAATATCATAAGATTGAAAAAACTATAGATGTCAAGACAATTCAAAGAACACATAAAATAAACATTTTAACAAAAAGTACAGTATCAGAGTTATTATCAAAAATAAGTAAAAAAATATAGTGAAAAAATTCAATATGTTTATTTAGCAGGAATACAAATAATGTTTAAATCTTTATTTAAGGAAGGAATAGATTCATCATTAACTGTAAGTTTACATGATGGATGAATTATAAATCTTGAAGATGGTCATTTAGGAACTATAAAAAGAAATTTAGCATGTCAAAAGTTAATATTTACTTGTTACCCAAAATATTGTGTCTTATTGAAAGATAAAAACTTTAATGAAGTCTTAGAATTACATTTCAAATTACATAGAAATGATATAATGGAATTACATAGAAATGATATAATGGAACTAGGAGATCAAATTATGACTATGGAATATAGGGCATTATATACATTTACTAATTCTAATTATAAGAATATTTATTCCAATAAATCATACATAGAAATTCATAAGGAATGCAAGGATATTAGTAGAATAGTGGAACCAAACAAACAAATAAATCTTATTCCAGAAGAACATGAATTTAATAGAACTAAAAATAAGCTTGAAATAACAGAGTAAAGAGAAGAAGAAGATTACAAAATAACATTTCACAATGGAAGATTGATAAAGAAATCAAAGAGTCTTAGACTACCTAATAAAAATGAATATTTGGGAGAAATTAGCGGTATAAAAGAAATAAAACCTCATGGAAATATTGGAAATATGAAAATAGAAGAAAAATATTTCAACGGTAAAAGGTATATAAAAGGACCAAATATATTGATAGATACAGGAATTGGTGAATGTTATATGACTGCAAATAAAAATGAAGGATTAATGACTTACAAGATAGAACCATATGAATACAAGAATTTTGATGGACAACTATATATTACAGAATTAAATGTAAAGGTACCAATAAAAAAAGGTGGGATTGATCTTTTAGTACTATGTTATTTGGATGAAAGTATGGATATTGAACCTCATATATTATTAGGAATGAGTTTCTTAAATGGATTAGAAGATTATAGTATAAAAAGAGAAGTATATAACTCATAAAGGACAAACTACATTATGTAAAATAGGAAGTGGATGAATAATCAAATAAGTTTTTCATTGACAGTATATATACAAGTTACTATAATAGAAACAAACATAACAACTTGTACCTTAATTGATACAGGAAGTGATATAACAATTTTTAAAAATTTCTTAATAAAATCATGGAATAAAAATAGTAAAATAAAAATAACAGGAGTAACTGGAGAAAGTACTCAAATAATTGATAGTGCTGAAAAAGTTAATATAATACTTGGAAGTAAACAAGTTATAATAAATAAAGTATACAATTATAATAACCTAGAATGCGATACATTATTAGAAAATGACTTTATCCAACAATTTCAATACTATAAATAAAATAATTACATGATAATGTTACAAACACCTTATGCACATCTATTAAAAATACCAAGAAAATTTAGACCCTACAGAGTTCAGTCAGCCCAGCATGGTGATAAATGGAAAAAATGACCAATAGTACAAGATGAACTAAAAAATAAAAAAAACTATCATATAAAAAGATCCTAAAAACAGAAATAGAGATAAGTATGGAAAAAATCATAGAACAATTAGAAAAAATTTATGGAGAAAACCCATTATTATTTTGAAAACCATATCATCCTAAAGCTAAAATAGAATTAACAGAAAATGTTATAATAAGAATTAGATCAATGATGTATTCCTTACAGGATAGCAATAATTTAAAATTCAAATAAAAGAACTATTAGAACAAAAGTTAATTAGACCCAGTAATGGATCTTACAGTAGTCCAGCTTTTATGGTTATGAAACATTCTGACCAGATTAGAGGAAAAGTTAGAATGGTAATAAACTATAAGGAATTAAATAAATATACTAAATTTGATGGTTACTTTTTACCAAATAAAGAAGTCCTAATAAATCTTGCAAAAGGAAAACAATATTAGTGATTTTCTTATTATTTATATAGATAATATACTAATATGCTCTAATAATAAAAAAGAACATATGAATCATTTGTTACAATTCATAAATGAATACAAAAAGGAATGAATTGTACTTTCTAAAAAGAAAAATTGTACTTTCTAAAAAGAAATCTATAATTGAGAAACAAAAAATAGATTTTCTGGGATTATCAATAGATAGAAAATGAATAAAATTACAGACTCATATATCTAAAAAGATAGAAAGCTTTCCAAATGAATTAAAATCCAAAGAACAAATACAAATTTTTTTAAGATGTTTAAACTATGTTGAAAGATTTATTGAAAATCTCTTAAAAAAGAGACAGAAAATACAAATTCTATTTAGGAAAACAAATACTAAAGGTTGGAAAAAAGAACATACTGAAATTGTTAAATCATTAAAAGAAGAATGTAAAAATTTACAAAATTAAGGTTACCAGATGAAAAAGATAATCTAATTGTTAATACTGATGCCTCGGATAAATATTGGGCAGTTATATTAAAAACAGATTTAAATGAAATATGCAGATATTCAAGTGGAACTTTTAACCAAACAGAAATAAATTATATTACTCTTGAAAAAGAATTGTTAGCAAATATTAGAGGAATAAAAAAGTTTTCATTATTCCTTTTATCTAAAAAAATTATTGTTGAAACTGATAATTCTCAAGTTGCAGGACTTACTAGAAATAAGTTACCTATGGAACCTCAATATAGAAGGTTACACAGATGGCAAGCATATTTATCATTTTACAATTTTGATATTATTCATAGTAAAGGAATAAATAACTATCTTGCAGATTTTTTGAGCAGGAATATTGAATTTGGAGATGGATAATATCAAAAATTCATTAATAGACGTCAACAGACGTATGAAATTCCTCATGGAAGAATCAGAAGATGTGAAAATTGGAATTGAACAATTAGAGCAAATGGCAGAATCTATCCAACAAAATGTCAAATTGTTGGTGGAAATCTCTAATTCTCATTCCAAATATACCAAAGATTGAATGACAAAATTGTTGATATTACTTCACAATTCGAGTCATTAAATACCAAACAGGAAATACCAATTGATACAATCTCAAAAATACAAACAGGTAAACAGCCAGGAAGCAGCAGTGGACCCAGCAATATCAAACGAGACATAGCAAGTCCCCGAAAGGTGACTATAAAAAATGGTGATGAACATACAAGAGTTATCAGAATCAAAACTGATGAAGATGATGATACCCCTTTATCATCAAAAGAAGAAGAATATATATCATTTGCCAAAATTATTTATGAATTGGAAGAAAATGAATCATATTTTATTGCATAAGGAGATCATGTTTATCCCAAATTAATAATTACCAAAGATACAAACCCTTTCATGGTCAAAATGACGGCAGATTATGGATTTCTGGATTTGATCTATCCAGGAAAAGATTTAAAAGAAATTGAAAAATTTGATGACATATTCAGGGCAGAAGTTTCAAAAATTGCCCAAGAGAGATCGATTTATATCAAATTTTATTCAATAAGTCCCGAGGTTGATGGAAGGATATATTATCCCGCTGAACATATTCTCACAATTGGATATGTTGGCCGAGATTTTCAGATTGAAGTTGGCCGAAATAATAAACCATTGCCTAAAATCAATAAATCATAGATAAAATCCCGAAGAGTTTTGGGGATGAAAGTTCTTTATAACATTGCAAAAAACTTATATGATAAAAAATTCAAATGCTTGTGTCAATATGAAGGATGGACACTCCTTACGAATAATGAAAAAGAAAAATATACTATTTTGAAAGAATATATCCAGAAATTTGATACTCATCAAATTAATAGAAGTCCTACAACAATCCAAGAATCATGCAGATTAAGGGAGTGCCCCACATGCAGACAATATTAAAAAGATCGACAAAAGATGAATGGAAAGGGACCTACCACTACCAAAGCATCTAGCCAGTTGCATATAGAGCCAAATATGGAGAGGCAATAATAGAGGAAAAGATGTCCCTTTAATGAAAAAGCAAAAAATGCATGTGAAAATGTAGACCCCAGGAGGAAAAGAATAGAGAGGCATGTGAGCCTTTTCAAATTCTGATGTATGCAATGATGTAATAGATCAATAATAGCAAGTTTGAGTTATGTATAAATAGAGGTCTTTGGGAAAAGAATGAGACATCTCGAGTTAGAAACCATTCTCTCTCCTTAAGCTTTCTTTAAAATCAGTTTTTCTGGAAAACCCCTTGTATACAATAGAAATCTTGTATAAATTATTATAGAAATAAAATCCCAATCTTTTGATATCAGAAAAATATGAGTTTCTAAACTTCCTATCCCATAGATTTTTGACAGATTGAAGAAGATAATCTCTTTCTTACTTTAACAAAGAGAGAATTTTCTTTACTTAAGATCCTTATTCTTAATTCTAAAAAAAGATACAGTGAGGGTAAGAAGCTGAAATAACAGAATTTCCGTTAAGGCAAAAAGCCGTTTGAGGGAGCAGTTTGCAGATTTAGAGCCTGAAGGTCACTCGATTCTAAGAATACAGATTTAAGATCATAAGTAAGTTAAAATTATTGTCTTTGTTAAATTTAGAAAGAATTCTTCTAATATCTTGAAAGAATCGTAGGGATTATTACTTTTCATGTTTGCCAAAAAAAAAAAAACTTATCTATTGTGTTATTATTATTCATAAAACTTGTAAGGAATTATCTAGATGATGCCAGGCTATACAATTAAAGGATTAAATAATCTGTTAGAAAGACTATTAGAAAAAATAAAAAATATTTTTTCTCAACTAGAGATTATGGATATATCATTTAAGGAATATGACAATTTTAAATAATTATATGACAATTATATTACAGATTATGCTTAAAAATTAAATCAAAGGATGGAACTACATATTAAAATTCGAAATGAGAGAAATAGAAGAATTTTGGAACTATTCCAATAAATTGGGATATTTTGTGCAAAATATGGCAAGTCATTTCATTAAGGGTATTATAGACATTTTGGCAAGAATGAATAGTGATAGGCCATTTAGAAAAATCTTCCAAATATTTTTGAGGTCTTTTTTAGGTTAAAATGTCCAAATAATCCTTGTCATATTATTGAAATATCCCAAATGCCCTTAGTGTATAATGACTATAATACCCATTTTTCAAATATAAATTATAACCGTTAGTTTCATCTATTATTCTATGGAATTTCAAATTTCTCTTCTTCTTCTTTAGTTTATCTATAATCTTCTACTTCTTCTTTATTCTTCTTTTTTCTTTAAATCTAATTTTACTTGTAGTATAAAGAAGAGGGGGATTTTTCAAAAAAGGTCTAGTCAAGCCCTTCAAAACTTTTTGAGGCCTAACTGACTCCAAATAAGTTTTGAAGGCCTCTTTTACGCTAAAATGTCTAAATTATCCTTTCCTACATTGTTGATAAGCCTTAAATGTCATTTACATAAATGACTATAGTATCCTTTCTATAACAATTTTTAGAAAAAATGAACGACGAAAAAAAACTCTAGTCGATTTAAACGACTATAGTCATTTATTTCTCAAAACGACTCTGGTCATTTAAAACAACTTTAGTCCTTTTATGAGAAAAACGACTGCAGTCGTTTAAAATTACTAGAGTTGTTTTTTATTTTATAAAAGCCTCTGGTTATGATTTGCATGGTCGCGACCAACTCACAGCAAATAGAAAATTTGTTTAGATCACAATCAAAGACATTTTTTAAAAGGAAAATGACTTCAATTATTTTAAACAACTGTAATTGTTTTTCATTTATCACTTTTGAGTTTGGATAATATCTCACCTTTTATTATACGTAATAGTTTAACTTATTCAAAATTAATTGTAAGCCA
Source organism: Olea europaea var. sylvestris (assembly GCF_002742605.1). NCBI lineage: Eukaryota > Viridiplantae > Streptophyta > Magnoliopsida > Lamiales > Oleaceae > Olea > Olea europaea. The sequence goes on from NC_036252.1 coordinate 3,929,279, forward strand.
CGTACTTAAAATCGAATACGGTATACTTGAACAATATGTAATGGAGCACGATAAATTGTATACAACAAACTTCATCTTCTAATACGTTTTTAGATAAAACATATTGAAATCAAATGCAGTTTAAAAAGGTTTCTTATTTGATTAGCCTCTCATTTTTCATTACACATGAACTTATCGAAAGCAATTGTAAGTCATATGCTTAAATACTGATATGATATACTTGATCAATGTGTAATGGAGTATAATGATGAGTTTCCCTTCCTATATATTTTTAAACGAAATAGGTTGAAATCAAGCATATTTTAAAATGTTAGAAGTTTGAAAGACATCTTTTCTTTCATTATAAATGATAGTTTAACTTGTTCAAAATCAATTGTAAGTCATGTAATTAAAAATCAAATATGGTGTACTTGAATTGAGTGCAGTGAAGTACAATGAATTGTATGAAACGATGTTCATCTTTCTATACTTCCTTTTAAATGAAATAAGTTGAAATCTAACACAATCTGAAAGTTTAGACGTTTAACTAACATATTATCTTTTGTATAGTCTTAAATGAAATGGCTGTGGTCATTTAAAAAGACTAAAGATGCCTACAAGCGTTCTTTTCAAAAAAGACTGGAGTCTTTTAAACGATTATAGTTAGTTACAACATTAAACAACCAACATTTAAAAAAAAAATCGACATTATCTCCCTCATAATGTAAACTATATCAACCTGAAAAATAAACTTCTATTCATAACATAAAAAAACTCCACATTCAACATAAATTATAAAATTATATTTACATTCAGAACTCATAAACATACAAATACATCAAAAGATCCTAAGGTTCATAATCAAAGGCAAAAATATCGGCAACCATTTTTTCCCTCCATCCATTCATATAGAAGTCATTAACTTGTTTTACAGGACTGTTGATGCTCAAGAATTCTATACATTTTACTACGTACATACCACAATCGCCCTTAAAAGATAATAAATCATGGTAAACAAAGTAAATTAATCATGGCAAACGAAATGATATAACTAAATTAATATGAACAAGTAAATATTGAATTGTAATAAGAAAAACTTACGAAATGGCTTGTTTAATTGTTTTTGTACTTCTTTCTATGACCAGAGTATCTGTCTCCAAATCAATGTTGATTTCCTTCAAAAGTAGAAGGACAATGATACTAACAGCCTTCAAGTCATTTTTGAGTTCATTGTTCGTAATGCAACCTTTATCAGGATCATACACACATATTATTGCTTTGCAAAATCTACCTCAATTGCGAGCCAATGTCTACGAGTACATAACGAAAAATATACATGTGTATATTCTTGCCATTTCCTTCCAAATGATGGCCTTACCCCAATGATATACTCCATTAGCTCTACTGGAATTCTGAAATGATCTCCTCGCTCATGTAAATCAAGCATAACAAAGGTCAAGAGGTTATTAAATTGCACGTCCAAAATAGCTCGCGAATCACTAAATGACTTGGGATATTTGGTTGCCCGAGATCGCAACAACTGCAATGCCATGTCAACATACTGAGAGTTGAATATATAGTTATATACAAGATAATGGAATAATACAAGTAATGAGTTAACATACTTATGATAAGTATATTTTATATACTTATTCGTGACTCTAAAATAGCGATATTTAATAGTCTTTTGGCGAAATATATTCCTAAATTGTTGTTTTTATGTTTAATAGGTGGATTTCTACGAATAAAAAAGAATGAAAGGAAAGAAGCAAAAACGGGCGGAAATAGCAAAATCCCAAGTACGTGGGTTAAATTGGCCATTGGATACAATTTTTGGGAATCTAAGTCTAACTATAAAAAGTGGATTGATTTGCATCGCTTCGAAAATTTAGTATTGGGAGAAAAATAATTGATTAAATGGCCTTCAATTGGACTGGCCTTGGAATTCAAATTTAATATTATTTTGGACCCCTAATTGGGCTACAACAAGGGTTTAATTGTTGAGGTATATATATACAAACACATGTAGAAAAAAGAAGGGGGAGCAGCCTGGGGAAATATAGAGATATACATTGTCGACTGCTAAGAGAAAAAAAAGGAAGAGAATTCTGCCTACTGCTGAATTAAAGATACATACACTTAAGGCTGGGAATTGAGCTTTGGGTGGCCAATTTAATATATTGATACGCACAAGAAACGGCAGTCTGGGAGAAAAAAAAAGGGCAACCAATACTCTATATTATTTACGCACACTTTGGGGCTACCAGTTGCTGAACAATATTATATATTTCTCACGCAATTTGAGGCTGAAACAGAGAAGAATATACGTACGCACAGGAACGACAGCCTGGGAATTGGTTGCTGAATTTTATTATACAAAGTACAAGAGGGCAGCAGCTGTCGGAGGAACAGATGGGCATAAATTGGAATAGTCGAACATTGAGGCAGAATATATATATATATATATATATATATATATATATATACAGACAGAGACAAGAATTGCTGGAAGAAGACGACACACGCAGAAAACATTGAAGAGGAAAGAGACGGCAGAATCATTGACACAAAAATTAATCACGTTCTGTCGAATTTTTTGGTGATGTCGTTCCATTTTTATTTATTTAATTCTCGCATCATGTTTGGCTAATTCCTTTTCACATATTGGATGATGACAAAATTGTTTAATTTTTAGTTTTAATTCGAGACCTATGTTTTTATGTTAATCATTGCGTTGTGATTCCAAAAATATGCATAATTAGATTGTTTTAATGTTTCCGCATCATTAGGATAATAAGTTGCTTTTTCGTAGTGTTGAAAAACTCACGATAGGTAGAATACTATTATTGGGACACATGTGCAATAAATATTAGGAATAGTATTTGTGGCGTGTGCGATCTTATATGATAATCCTAATTGTCAATGCATGTTGGCCATATGAATTCGGACTAGGAATATGATCGTCTCGTGGTAATTACTGGTTTATTATATCTTGAAAAAGAATAATAAATAAATAAATAAAAACGGAATTATCGATCTTTGCAATTGCATAAATTGAGATAATTATTATTGGTTGAGAATTAGAACTAGGAATTGATCAATGGCGTCGGAAATCCAATACGTTTACACATTTGAATTTTTAAACCAAATTTAATTATTTTCACAAGTTTTAGTTATAAAAATTATTTAGCTATTCCCTCGATCGTCTTTTAGTTACAAATACGAATTAAATATATCAAATATACTAAAATTGATCATTATTCCCTGTGGGACGATAACTCTCTCATCACGATTATTACTTGTACAACGAACCCGTACGCTTGCGGGATTTTGACGAACAAGTTTTTGGTGTTGTTATAAAAATTATTTAGCTATTCCCTCAATCGTCTTTTAGTTACAAATACGAATTAAATATAGTAAATATACTAAAATTGATCCTTATTCTCTGTGGGACGATAACTCTCTCATCACGATTATTACTTGTACAACGAACTCTACGCTTGCGGGATTTTGACGAACAACTTACTTCGTCTAGAAACCATCCCCCTGGTTTCAACACATCGTTAAACCATTTTTTTGCATCTTCTAAGTTGATATGACCAACTCATATGAGACGTTGAAGAAAAATACAAAATTGTAAAAGAATACAAGTGAAAAGTTAAAAAAAAAAAAAAAGAATTGGTAAAAATGCTTACCTATCACCTAAATTGGAGTGTCATTTAGAGAAATGTTTCTTCTTAATCGGGTCAATGTCTCAAAAAAGATCAACACTCGTGCTGTCAATATATCTTCTCCACTTAGTTCCATTCGTATATGGAGAGGAAACTAACTTCGAAACTTTTTTAAGTCTTTTATCTCTCATCAGGATATTAGTTTGTTGATAAGTTCTGTCTAAATTTCTCTTTTTACGAGTGAAAACCTTAGTGTACATCCTTGTCCTCTCATTAATCCCCACATCAATGTCAACTACATTCATCTCCCTCTCAATATTCCCTAATAAAGTCTCTATCACAGCGCTCGCTGCCTCAGCCTCCATCTCAATGCCTCCTACAACTGCTTCTCTCCCAATCTCCCTCGTCTCAGCCTCGCTCTCAATGTCCCCTGCCACTGTCTCCATCACGGTGCTCCGTGCCTCAAACTCTCCTACAGCGTCCCCTGTCCCAGTCTCTTCCATAATGTCCCCTCCCTCCATCTCCCTCTCAACTTTCTCATGGTTATCTCCCTCGATCTCAAATACTCCATCAACTCCAAATGAATGTTCTCTGTTGAGATGTTGACTCGGTCTCATCCAATTTGTTATAGTATCGACCTTCCTATTTATCTCTTCATATTTATCGGATAACCTCTCCACGTGGTGCAACAATTGTTTCAACATATCGCCGTAATCCCTAGAAGCTCGACGGCTGCGTGAAGGTCTTCACTTGTAGGAACAGTACACTGATGTACATGAGCAGACCCTGAACTTTGCACCTAATGGAATAAGAGAACTTATAGTTAGCAACAATTCATCTATAGAAGATTATAATTTAACATTAAAAATATACAAACATCATCTTCACGTATATTAGGAGAGACTCTCTCCCTTTGGCTTTGTGGTGGATCTAGATCATCGTCTAGTACTGCATCATCAACATCTGGGTATACTCCATCCTCGTAGAGATAAACATCCAAGATTGGATCTTCTTTTCTAGTTCCTTGAACGAAAAAATTCATATATTGTTGTTCAGTCTCATCAGGAGAAGCTTTCAATGAACAACGGACTTTTAGCTGAATAATTAACAAACAAAGTCCTTTTAACAATATTTGAGGTAACATGCAAAAGTAATTACAATATAGAATATATACTCACTTGTGGGTCATCCAAGACTTCAGCAATATCATGAGAATTAGGAGTAAGTGTTAATTTCCAACGACACATTCTCGGCAACCCGTTGATAGGTAATCTAGCGTGATACATGTTTGCTATTCGAGGAATAGACTCGAACGCCCACACCTAAAAGAAGACGTATAAGTTGTTTACAAATATTTAAAATCAAATAAAAATAATGTTTAAATCACAAGTTTGACGATTTACCTGTATCGCTAGTAGAAATCCCCACAAAGAATATTTGGCCTTTGGATTTTTTGACACTCTCAGAAATGCATGTATTGTAAACTTGAAGCTTTTAGTTCCGTATGGATATTCATTGAATAGATCTAAATCATCAACTATATCTAAGGTGCGAAGATCTATAACGTATTTTTTTCTTTAGACCTCAACACTGTTTCATATATAAGCAATAAACCTAATTTGTATTTGTCATCCATGTCATCTATCTCTTTTTCAAATGCCTCATCTAATTCTTTAGGCGTAACCTTGCTAGATGTTGGAAAGTATTTATTTTTCAATCTACCATCTTCATTTATTTGGTTCTCATACTCCTTTTCATTAGCAGGGTTTAATCCTTTGATGAGCATAAACTCGTATAGGGAGAAACGAGCAGCTTTTCCCAAGCCTAAACGAAACCACAATTCATCCTTATTGACAGATACAACTCATCGTAATAATAAGTTGTGAATTAGTTGAGCAGATATTTTCATGTTCCTGATGTCATACAGCTTACCGAAGCACGACTTCAAAAACATCTCATTATGGACATTATCTAATGCTTCATATACTTTCTCTACATTTGACACATTCGAACGTGTTGTAACCTTTATATCACATTGATTATCGATGTTGTATATGCACTCCATCCTGCAAATTGCACAAGATTATTATATTTTCAGTTTTAAGAAAATGATGGAATAAATAACAAAAGTGGAATGGAACAAAACAAGAAAAATATTAAAAGTATTTATTTGACAAGATCTTTAAAATTTGTTACATTCCAGTATAAGCTAGGAAAGAATATGTAAATTTAAGTTGAAAAAATCGTAGGCCAAGCTCGTGGAGATGGGAAAAAACCTGCATAAGATAAGTCAGTTATGTCAGAACGAAAAAGATGTAAGGATGCAACTTTTTAAAGCAAATGTCGAAATTTTGTTACTTCATATAACATGGTGAATGACGTTTTATTAAACCATAGTTACTTAACTATTTCAACTTGAGAATAACATGAAAGTTTCAACTTTATGATTAGCCAACACCAGAATCAACTCAGACATGATAAATGAGTTAAATTGACAAGCAAGCATTTTTTCTATTAATTTCCTATTATTGCTGGCTAAACTTCAGTTAACATCATGGTAATATCTAACTTGATTTTTTGACCACTGCCAAATCCATCCAATTATAAAAGAGAAAGAAATGGATGATCTTTCTCTAGCTTAAGCAAATACCTTCTTAAATCAATGGGATTTTACATATCACTGGAAACACAAGTCCTACACAGTATGGTGTCAAAAGAGAAAAAGATAGAACGACCATTTCATACCTATACTATAAGGATCTTACTGAACCCCTCGACAGAAAAAATTAAGGTTGAATCGCTTCCAATTTTGGCATATCCCAAGTTTCTTGATAAAACCATCCATTCCTAGGTGAGGGGTTGGCTTTGACTACTACTCATACAATGATAATAAAGTGATTACAGATAGAAGAGAGACTTAGTTCCATAGACACAAAAGTACTTGGTGTGCTCCAAGTTAGCAAAATACAAATAAAAAAGGTTCTTTCCTCACTACAACTAGCCACAGCATATAATTGCGAAATTGTCTCTAAAACAAAATAGAAAGTAGAATCACGAACAAATTGACCTATCATTTCTTTGAATCGAATGACTTTTTTTTTTATGAACATTATGATATGTTTATTACATTCAACTGCAAAATACAAATGACAAGCAAAATATGCAGAAAACAAGGAGTAACAAATGAAGCAGCTAAGAAATGAGCATATGGCTTTCCGAAAACTAAGAGTTCAGAATTCCAATGGAAGCACACAACTAGTTACAGAATAATATAATAACACACCAACGTAGTAACAACAGCAAGAAAATAGCAAAAAAATAGCAAATGAATTGTCTCCCCCCAAAATATATATGTTGGGAGTCAAAAATCTCAGGCTACCACCAAGATCAGTAGCTGCATATATACCTTCAAAAAAATGTAAATTTTTGCTTAATCTTCCTTACTCCTAGAAGATTTCCTCCGGTAATATGAAAACTTTTTGCCGTCGAAATTAGAGAGGTACATAAATTTCTCCTTCAATTTTGAAGGTTTGAAGGTTCTTGGAGGTCGTTCAATTCTTTCTCCCGACTGGTGCGTTGTTCTCTTCAACTCCTGAGAAAGACAAATGAGATGGCCGTTTTATTCTCTTAGGGCATAAGGGTAATAGGGGAAAATAAAAATTACTAACTTTTGTTATTTTTTAAAAATGAAAAAACTAGTCAAGGGACAAAAAAAACTATCAACCTGATCAAAGGGTTAATTGCCACTATTCCCACATCACCATCACCCGAGCATAAAGAGAGACAGAGAGAACTGCTTGCCTTGATTTTTCTAGTATTAATCTAATTTTAATTATTTATTTTACATGCTATAGAGTAAAAAAAAAAAAAAAGGTTGAATCCCAACCATCCCGCCCTTGGAGCATAGTGAGGGAGGTAAATGGTGGGATGTGCTCCAACAAGTTAGGGAACAAGAGTTTGCCCGTATATTGATGCTCATAAAAAGTCCAATTACATATATGAAAAATCGAACTCTCATACTGTGACTGTTAGTAAGGTTGAGACTACCTCACTCCTATCTTTTGCACCACTGAATTATACCCCGAGGGCATTTTACATGTTATAGAGGAGTATGCAATGATGGGGGTGTGTGACAGTCAAAGTTGAGCCATTGTTTAATTGCCATGATTAGTTTATTATTTTGGGGGAAGATACTTTATTATTTCTTTTATAATTGTTGTTTAGTAGCCCAAACAATTATTATTCTTTTATATAATCCTTGTTTGAGCCCCAATTTTGGAGGGTAGATTTATTTTGAAGTAATGATTTATTACTATTATTTTGAAAATGTATAGTTAAAAAGTAAGAAATTTTTTTAATTTACGTGTAATATTATTTTATGGAAAAACGTGTGATTAAAATTGAGTTTTTTGAAAGAAGAAAAAAGAAAAAAGAGAGAGAGCTCATTTAGTATGTATTTCTGTTTTGAATTTGAACGCTTGTTTGAACCCCCCCTTTTTTTTTGTTAAAAATGTATTTTGACATAGTAAATTAATGGAGAATGTATAACTACAAAATAAGAAAAATTTGAATTTATGTGTAATATTATTTTATTGAAAAACGTGTGGTTGAAAAGAAAAGAATAAAAATATATTTTGAAAATATAGGAATCAAATAAGGGCTAAAGTTCATCTCAGTTTTCTATTTTTAGGATTTGTTTTAAGTTTTTAAAAATGAGTTTGATTTATCATTTTGAAAAAGAAAAAAAATTTATTTCTCAAAACAGAAAATAAGAAAATACGTTTGGTTTGAAATTTTGAAAAATTATTTTTATAATATTTTATTCAATGAAATTTTGGATTTTCAACAAAAATATAACATTTTATGTCAATATATTATCATGTAATATTACATTTTAAAATTGATAAATTTTATAATATTCTTTCTCGCTACAAAGTAAAATAAAATAAATAATAAAGTGAGTTTAAAATATATGAAAGTAACATAAAAATTAATGGCATAGACTGGAATTTTTTTTATCCATATTCATTTAAATATAATTTTTTTTTTTTTACAATTTTTATGTAAATAAATGTAAGAGGTTGAACTATTTTTATTATTTATAATTTTTTTATTTTTTTATAAAATATTTATAATTTCAATATTTATTTTTTGAACTTATTTTTCTTGATTTTTAATTTTTTAAATTTAAAATTTAAAATTTCCAAAATTTTATTTAAATGATTGTTTTTCATGTTTTGAGTATTTTTAGAATTTTCATCGAAAACACTTAAAACATCAAAAATACGTTTCGAGTTCTTTGTTATAAGTTTACCTATGTTTTCGTAAATGAATTTTCAAAAATATCATAACAAATTTTTTGCAATATTGAAATATGAAATAATTTGAAACAGTCAACCAAAGGCACACTAAGTTTTTGAGAAAATGAAAACCAAACGTAAGCATAGTGCTCGTGAGTAATTACTTAAAATTTATTTTTCTTACACTCATTTTTTAATCATGTATTTTCAAAAAAATAAAATAATTTATGTTTTTCTTTATTTTTTTTCCTTATTTTAAAATTATATATTCTTAAAAAAAATCACTTTTATACGAGCACATAACATATTTGTACAGTTAATTTGTATGTTATTGCTTAGAATGTTTTTGAGGTGACAAATAATTTTGTACATTGTGTCCCTGATTGATTTTCATTATTTCAAAGTAGGAAAAAGTTTTGAATTTACATGCAAAATATTTTCCTTGCTTTTTAATTACACATTCTCCAAAGAGTCACTATTGAAAAACTCCTTTTGATGAAATAATTGACATCAAACAAGGGCTATATATATATATATATATATATAGTGTGTGTGTGTGTGTAAATTGTCGGTTCAATAAAATATAATTTTAAAAATGAGTTTAAGGAAAGATAAATTTAAAAAAATGAGAGTGAAATAAGGGGCTAAATTTGTTGTTCGATAAATTTATCTCTAGAATTAAAGAAGAGTAGAGGAAGATCATGATGTTCAATGTAACAAAACTGGCTTCAAGGCACGTTACAATTATGTTTTCTTTAAAACATTATTTGTCATCACCAACTTTGTGATCCACACAGAAATGCAGATAGGTTTTGAGGATACAATCAAACCTTTTATAATGTTCTCAAAATTGTGTTATATGAAAATAGTTGAGTATTATTATATATATAAATTACATGACGTGTACATAGCAGAGGGGATTCACATTAACCAACTCGACGTCGATGATCAATTGGATCATGCCAATTTAATCTAGAGGTCAACAAATATAACTGATTGCATTAATCTAAGTAGCTAATTAAGTCACCCATAAAATTTAAAGAACTTAAACGAGCATGAGTCGTGTATTTTGAAAATGCCATTTTCTGTCAAGATTATTTGTCATTTCTCAACATACTCAAATCCAATTTATTTGGACCTCTTAGAGTTTCTAACTAAGGAGCACGCAGATCCCAAAAGTCATGAATTAGATTCAAACCAATATATAGCTACTTGTGCTTTATCGGTAGATTCTAAGAAGTTTTCGAAAGAGTCATAAATCACATAGTGAGCCCGTTTTAGGCATACATATTACCTTCCATTTAGTTCTACACTGTTTGTAGTAGTTAGTACACAGTTTTCAGCAGAGAAGAATTATTATACAGCAGGAAGAACTACTTAGAAGTATGGGAAAACTGGGATTGGGAAGCACGGCTCAGAAAATGAATGCTAAGAGATAAAATCCTACATTGAATAAAGTTGAAAACATAGACTAATTTGTAAAGGGTTTGAACTACTTCTCTTAATAAGGTTGACTTTTTAAGATAGAATCCCAAATCTTAACAATGATCGCCTAAAGGATTCCAAGAAAATGAATTTGAACACCGGGATTTGCACTGTTTTAGTAGTCATACCACCTATCTATTACATCATATTAATTCCTGTTGCCACGTTTTGATCTAAGGAATATCCCTTGTTTCTTTAACAGAGACATTCTATTAAGTTGGAAGGGTTCTGACAGTGAAACTCAGCAATTTACTCTTGAGGAAGACAAATAAAAGAAATGATTGATGTGAATAATTCTTTGTTTAAAGGAGCGTAAATGTTTTACAAGCTGTGGAACTTAAAGCTTATTTTGGATTGGGACATACTGATTGGAAGTGAACACACATTTGGGGACACAGATGTAGTTGCAAATTGGCTAATCAAAACTGTTTATTGGATGCGTCAAAAGAGTTTTTCCTTTATACCACTATCCACTTTCATCATCTTGTTACTACTTGGCACAGGACATTACAAAATGAGTTTTCCTTTGTACCATATACAATAACATGTATTTTCAATTAGTGTGGTCGTTGACCTCAAAATCCGGTAGGATCAAGCATCAATATCTCCCGGCCATCTCTCATCCACCTATATATCGCATGTGCAATGATAGCCTATTGAAGGGAAAGGACGATGTTCTAGAAAAAGGTTTGACAACTGTTTACATTGCGATGATTAGTGTTGTCAATGAGCTGAGTTGGCGAGCTTGTGGCTCGTCTAAGGTGAGCTCACGAGCCAAGCCAAGCTCATGAAATTTAGGCTAGTGGATCGTGCTCACAACCAGCTCCCGAGCTCGACTCGGGTTTTAACCCACAAGAGCTCAAGCTACCATGAGCCGAGTTTCGACAAACTGATGAGCTATTCGACCATTTTGCCATCTCTGGCGACGATGAAGTTACTCGTCGGTATTATAAAATATAAAATGATTAAGTACAAGAAAGATGAGTGAAGTAGGAATTTAGTTAGGGGTTAAATAGCCTATCTTATGCCAATAATTCTCACACACACACACAAAAGAATATGGGACATGTGAATCAAGATGGACCGTTAATGACGTGTTATCCCGCTCCATTATAAAATTCCAGCTAGGACAAGCCCATGACAGATTGTTTAGGACATTAAATATGATTTAACGGGTCCCATTAAGTTGACAGCACAAATGTCTAAGTAAAAAATGGTAGAAAATTACTTTGAAGAAGTGCCTGAACAGCTATGGTTCAACTAAAGATGCAGCCATGGATTCTTTCTTTAGCGACTTATTTGTTTCATGAATTGTGAAGAAGCATGTCGTCGGAGAAGAAGCATTTGTTTCGCTTTTAAAAACCAACTCCAGTTTTGTGTTATATCTTTGTTTACGATACTACTTTAACGAGAAGTTTGGTTGAAACTGTGAAGTTTTGTTCAATGATCGATGATACATCATTTATAATGAAACGATGTTCTTGCAAGAACAATTGTAATGTATAGAAAATAATTGTATCAACAAAGACATTGTCGTCCATGTTCGTTGTGCTCATGTAAGAAATCAATCAAGTTTCTCCCATCACTTTAATGCAGCAACTCAAAATCTTTTTCAGTTGTTGCAAAATGTTCAAACTCCCCGTGATTAAGTCCGTGTTTGATACTCATTTTAACCTCATTTGTAGAATATCTTTTACCGTTACACAGTAATTTGAGCAGTCAAAAATTCTGCCGCCTGACACATGAATGACAAAAGGTTATACCTTTTTAATTATTTAGCCTTCTCCTTTACCTATTTTACCCATAACACTCAAGCCCAATTTGTCAACAAATTTGACAAATGGGGGTAGAAATGGAAAAGGGTGAATAAAGAATGAATAAATCTCCCGGGTTGGGGACAGGGACCTGTTTTCCTCCCGAAACAGGGAGCATGGCTCATAAAGAATAAAATTGCTCATTCACATGCTATAACGTAGGCCCCACTTGATGTGATGGAAAAAATGAATTATGGTAGAATAATGGCATCCAAATTTTGATTTTCTCAAAATTAATTTTCATCAAAATACTTTTACTCATGAACTTATGATTTTTCCTTACTTTTTAAGATCCCGTTTGGAAGTAATTTTTCATTCCAAAAATTTGTAACCGTTATTTTACTATTCTAGCAGTAATTTTTGACTTATTTTCTCACAGGTGATCCCACTTTTTTCTTGAAGATCAAAAAATCAATTATCAAAATCACTAAGAGTCTGTTTGGGAGTGATTTTTTTTTTCAAAAAATTGATTTTTTGACCATTATTTCACTATTTCAGCCGTCATATTTGACTTCTTCTCTTACAAGTGACCCCACTTTTCTTCTAACGGTCAAAAAATCGAATCTCAAAATCACTCCCAAACATGTTCTAATTATATATTCTTTGAAAAACTCGCTTCTCAGATGTCAAAAGCAGACAATATCAGTCAATCATTAATTTGAAAATTGAAACATTCGTTGAAATTTTAAAATCATGTAACGGCCTCTATTTTGCTTTCGGCTGACAGGGTACTTTTTATTCGACAAAAATCACATGGATGGTCCCACTATCTTGCTTTTTATATCCGAATAAGACCGTAACAATAATAAAAGAAATGAAAGGCAATAAAGAAAGTAACTTATTGATAATTATTAATTAGATTATGCATTATCTAGAAAAATTGTATATTTAATCCTTATTCTTTAGCCTCTTTATGTTTTTCATCCCCAGACTATAAAATCACTCATTTCAATTCCCATTGTTTAACTCCTATGGCATAATTATTCCTTTTTATCACATTCTACCACAATTGACATGTCCTCTGAAAATTAACCACGTGCATTTCACGGGACATTAACGCCAAATGTGATAGAGAGTGATGAAAAAGGACTGTTTATGCAAATCTGATTTTACCTTGGGGATTGAAAATTACAATTTTAAATGTTGGGTGCTAAAAGTGCAATTTTAATATTGTCAAGATGCTTTTCCCTCTCAAAAAATTGACTATGTGCTTTCTACTTGATACATCAACACAATGTTTGATTGAAAATGGTAAAATAGTTAACGTTGAGATTTGGATATTACGATTTTAAAGATTGTACATAGAAAGTGGAGGGACACTAAAAATTGGGACTAAATGTAATATACCATCTACTTAATTGTAAGAATAAGTACTTTTTTTATTGTTAAAAAATTGTAACTTATTTAAACACGCTTAAATTAGAAAGTTTTAAGGTTAGCCAAACATTTGACACCACCTTGCCATGCCATTTATCCAAAGGCCTTTTTAAAAATTGTTTCTATGTTAGAGGCACAACATTTTCAAACTTCGTTAGTAACAAAGTAATCACCCTTCTTTTTTAATGCCTTTGTCACACCAATCCTCTCTCTTTTCCTTTTACCTTTTCACACCCACACTCACTCTCACTCTCCCTCTCACACTCTCTCAATGACCATGTTTTCATATCTGTGTCATGTTTTGTGAAAACCCTCATATTAACACTCCATTTGGTTATTCTCCTGTATCCAAAAACACCCAAAAACAGTTTCTGGTTCGAATGGCTATTCCAGCTTCAGAGGTTCTGTTTTTATTCTTCCTGTCTACTCTTCTTGTCCCTTCTTCTGGTAAGTACTAAATCTGTATATTGCATTTGCTGTATACCATTAGTGGATCTTGCTCAAGTTATTGGTGATTATAGGATTTCGGAGAAATTTTTTTTAAGAAAAAAAATTTGATTGTTTTTCCATGTGTTTTTGTAATAAAATCAAGTGAAGAAAATGTGCTTTTGGTTTCTTGGATCAGAGCCAAAGTAAATGGTTAAATGTGATACTAATTTGTAGATCCAGTGATCAAAGATGCTACTTTTGAGTGATTTTGGACTAGAACAAGCTTACACATGACCATACAAGTCTAAATGGCACGAAAAATAATTGCATTCTCCGTGTTACAGAAGCATATCTGTTCAAGGATGTTGAAGAACGACAAATATTTTACTATGAAGCGATTCAACATGATGTAGTTTTTCCATCAACCCCAGTCACAGTGACCGTGTCTCCGAATAATTCAGCACCAGCAATTATCACTATTCCCTCTACAAACCCTGTGCCTGTACCTAATACAAATCCAGCTAATCCACCAGCACCAGTTACAACCCCGAGCACAAAACCGGGGGGTCAACCAGTGAGTAACCCCGTAACAACTTATCCTAGCCCAACTGGAGTAGGCGTTCCGGTGACTCCTCCTGCAGCAACAAATGCTCCAGCAACTACGGGGAAGAGTTGGTGCGTGGCAAAGACTGGTGCACAACAGAGTTCGCTTCAAGCGGCTCTTGATTATGCTTGTGGGATTGGAAAAGCAGATTGTTCGGCCATCCAGCAGGGCGCTACCTGTTATAATCCTAACACTTTGCAAAACCATGCATCATATGCCTTCAACAGCTATTATCAGAAGAATCCAGTGCAGACCAGCTGCGACTTTGCTGGGACAGCTGCGATAACCAATGTGAATCCTAGTAAGTACAGAAAATTCTCTCTTAAATGAAATGGTCACTTAGAACTTCAAGTGCTAACTGTTTACCCATTATTGATTTACATATAGGCGTGGGATCTTGCATTTTCCCAACATCGTCCTCCTCTTCGTCCCCACCAACAACAGTGTCTCCAGTCTCAGCAACTCCTCCACCACCAACGACGTCATCTTCAGTCTCAGCAACTCCTCCTCCACCAACAACATCATCTCCAGTCTCGGGAACTCCAACACCACCAACAACAGCATCTCCATCTGGAACACCACCTAGGTAAAGAATAATTCTAATGTCCGCAAACTGTGTTTTATATGATCTCACAATGTTGGATAGTAATCCATGAAATCTAATGCATTTCAGCACAAGTACTCCTCCATCCGTCTTAAACTCTAGCAGTCCGACTTTAGGAGGATTCCCTACAAGTTTTGGAGATAGCCCCCCTCCTGTTTTTGATACCTCGACATCTGCTTCAAGTTCTTTGCAGCCTTTTATTGGCTGCCTTACTGCAGCGGCATTCATAATAACAGGGAAATTCATATTGGATTATCAAGATTTAGCATTCTGAATGGATTAATGGGTCAGAAGCTCATCCCTCTACTAGCATATCAGTTTTGGGCTATTCAGACTGTTCTTCACGGTGAAAAAATTAGCAGAGCTCGCAGTTGTAGTCTGCTCAAGTTTCACTTCGGTTGTCACTAGTTGCACTTTCTACTACTAGCTCATTATTTATGTAGAGAAGGTATTCTGTTTAATCTTGTAGAGGTAGACCGGTGGCTTTACCTAATGTCTAGAAAAGTTAAATTTGATCAGATAATCATCCTGCTATAGTAGGATTGTCCAAATAGAGATGAATGAATAGCCCAGAAATAATATATTTTGTTCTTTCACTTCATCTTTGTCTGTTGTTAGCTCTTCCCTTTCCATCCCTGTCTATGTTTCCCCCAGAGGAGGTTCTGTGGGTGAAAGGTTTTGTGCTCATCTCATTTTCAACCACACATTTACACAATAAAAAATTATACACGTAAGCCCATTTTTCCTTACTTTTTAACTACACATTCCCATAAAAATACTATTCAAAACATAGTTTTTTTCAAATTAATCGCCACCGAACTGGGGCTAAAGATTTAATTATTTTCCAATTTTAATTGGACATAAAGCCTGCTTTCTTTGTGGCCCATTGCTTTTGTGTTAATGCTCGGGGCCATTCAGTGTGAGCCACCATGTGCCTGCACATCACAGTCCACCTTTACCCCCTCACTGTGCTTCCACTTTTTGTATTGCAGATTTCTTTAATTGCGATTATTCTGTGTATTATTTAGTGTCCAGGACTTCACATTGACAAATCAAATGACAGTATTTCTTTCATTTGGATTAAATAGGTAGATTGCATGAAACTACCATGCTCAACTTGTTCGCCGCAAACCTGAATTGATTCCTGCTAGCCTAGATAGGATGATCCATTCCATTTCTTTATGATAGCAGCCTGTGCAAAACTAATATAAAAAAAAATCTATTTAATGATCAGAGGAGGAGAGGGATTTGATATTTCATTGTTCAAAACAATACCGGTTTTCATGCTCTTGAGGAAGAAGCTATGATAACTTTATCATCTGGGCAGATGTTAAAGTTCTGAAATGAAAAAAACTGGTCTAGGCAACACCATCAAGATTGATTGTCAGATACCTCATTTCATGTTGTTATTATACATTTATACATCAACCGCACAACGGAAAAGGAGAGAATCCATTCTTAGCGTCTCATAATGCAGCAACAGACACAAAATTATGCGATAATAGTATTTTTCATTTAAAAATTGCATCCATACGATGTAAAATTCATCTCAATAACAGAGGCTTGAAAAGAGTTTTCTCTTCGTTTCATGGAATATAGATAAAATAGAAAAGGGCATTTAGAATGCACGTTTCTACAATCAAAACAGAAATTGATTCTACTCTTCCCCTAACCTGGATAGATAATTTTGACACCTCTTCGAAAACATTTCGAAAATCAACATAAGAATCATAAGACGGATCATGCATATGTGTTAGACTCCAGCATACACAAACTGTGTAGGCATTCCAGTTGCCAGTTGGGCATATAAAAATACATGACAACATCATCTGAATCTATCTTTGGTTTAAAAAGTCCAGCACACAAACAAAACTCCACTTGACCAAATCTGTACCACTCAGGCCAAGTCAAATTTCCATTTCCCAACTTTGAGGAGGTTCTTCGGTGCAATGACTAGTTACATTACCAATCAATTGGTAGATTTCGAACCAACATTTCACTAAAATGCTAAGAAATAAATCATTCTTCGTAATCCATGTTCAGTAAGACAATACCATGAGAGAAATTGGAAGACTATTGGTTTAACACTGTAACACCAGAACAGAGAGATATAACCATTTGATACATTTAAGGGAAGAAACAAAGTTCAGATTCAATTTCTCAAAACAAAGGGGAGGTACAGAATATCATTACAAGCTCTAGAAAATCTTTACATAAAACTTGGCACAAGATTGATGAGATAGACAAATATAAAAATCTACTAATCTAAATAGATATAATTCACTACGTCTACCACAATACTGATCACATTCTTAAGAATTATAGCCACTAGCCTCTGCATGCTATCAGAAAACCTGAATTCAGAAACCACTATTATAACTAAATGAACAAACACCCAGAATATTAACCATTCAAAAAAGTTACAAGTCCATCTTGATTTTCATAATATTCAAATGACTTACCCATAAAAACACCTCCTAACTATTGCTGTGTCCCATTATTATGCTGTCCTTCATAATTTTCCTTGTGCTGCATCTGATCCTCAACACGTGGAACCAAAACTATCCCCTCAATCACTTCCTCCATATTCTCCCCACGCAAATTGTGATTCTCTGCAGCAGAACCTAAATCAGCCAACATCTCACCCCCACCAACGTTATTCTTCCCATCGTTGGATCCAGAACTCACTCTCATGTCTCCATTTTTTTCAACATCCATTTGCACACAATTATCATTAGAAATCTTCCCTGATACTTCATCTGAAGCCTTTGTTCCACCCATTTTCTCATTTCCCCTCAACTCCACAATATCCAATGCTGCCAACTCCCGACTTGAATTATCCAATCCATCCACATTTCCCGTTGAACTTGTCTTCTCTTCCACAACTGCCACCGGATTCACACCACCATCCGCATTTTCACTTCTAGCACCGCTGCCATTATTAACATTAGTACATTTTTCTCTAGTCGCGTGTCCAATACCAACACCCAGATCATCCATATTCCCACCACTTCCACCTCCACCACCCAAATGAGGCACATTTTCACCAGCACTAAGCCTGGAAACCGGAGGTGATATCGACAGAGCTGATTCCTTCTTTCTTACCTTCTCCCTCACAACCAAGTATGCCACATGTTCCAATGCTTCTCTTGCCCTTTTCCTTGTGAATGCAGCCTCCTTCGCCCTCCGCTCAGCTTCCACTCTTGCTGCCACAGCAGCCTTAGACATAGACGCTGCGGCAATCTTTGCTGCAGCCAACAAGGTCTTCGCTGCAGTCTTATCAATCACCCTATAAACCTCACTATTTCCACTGACGTCCAAACTTTCACCCTCGCCAATAACATTCGCTTCCGTTTCCTTTTTCAAGTTAAAAATTGGAGAGTTTGGGTTAACACAGAGGGGGCAAATATAGAGGTTTCCTGGAGAAGCGGGGGAGGTGACACAGTACGAGTGGGAAGAGGAGTAGCATTTGGAACACGTGATAATGGAGTCGTGTGGTGGAGAGGGAGGGTAGACCTGGAAGCAGGAGGGGCAGAATGATTGAGGGTGAAGGCGGAGGACACAGGTGGAACAGAGCCGACGGAAGATCCCACGGTGGCGGACGTGGTGGAGTAGCCGCCGCTCCTCCACACCGCAGTTGCCGCACGCGTTGGCGGAAGAACTGGTGGTGTGATCTTGCTTTATAATCATGTTTATCAGAATTTCTTCATTGCAAAACAAATCAATGGAGATAACAATACTAAATCTAACAGAATAAATTCTTACTTAGGGTTTGCAGGTAGGGTTTCGCGGAGTGGAGGAGAAGAAAAATAAGAACGAAGTGAGGACGTCGTCGTTTCTATAGTCCGTGGAGATTCATCATTAAATCGTCACTATAATGTGATCAAATTTTTATATTACTACGCTATCCACCTTATTTTCCAAATATAAGTTAATTTATTTTTTTCTCATTTAAATATAAAAATATATTAATAGGAAGTTGAAAACCAATATCTAGTGCTAATTATGTGATGATATTTTAATTTTTGTTAGGTAATAGTCTAATTACGCATTTTTTTCAGTCTACCCGTTAAAATCTATTATCTTTTCTATTGACCTCGAGAATTGGACCCTTCACGTGATCAACGAAAAGCTACTCCACGTAATCCTTTCTGCGCACAACAACGCACGGTTAGAAGCACACGGTCGGAACCAACGGTGGTGGTGGCGACCGCATACACTCCGACGATCAAGTCAGCATTGGGTGATCGAAACAATGCTCAAGTTATGCAAGAGAGTGGGGAGGAAAATATATATGTTTTAGTATGGAGAGCTAAGTTATAAGTGTTTCATTACCTTTATCTCTTGCCAAACCTTGGGTATTTATAGAGGTAGAGCAACACTGGATGTGAGACACGTGTATGCATCTGAAGATGTGAGGCGTCCGCTCATAGGCGTCAATTAGCCGCGTCTATAGTGGACGGGTAACTAGTTCTACTGAGTTGAGTTGATAAGTTACATCAACTAGACCTATGGAGATGTCACATCAATAGATCTTTGGAGGCAAAGGGATCCTGACAGATATCTTTCTGACAGTGGCGGTGGAGGAATCTGAATGCTTCGGAATTGAGGGACATTTCGGTTGCTTCAGTCGACTCTTCACCTTGCAGTTCGCCATGTTGAGGTTGTCAAGAGTGGAAACCACTTTGAAACCACTTCGGGTGAACAAGTGGAACTTCGGGGAGTGCGTGACCGAAGCGGTTTAGGTAGGGGGTGTAACATTTTCAAAATTTTGAGGTATCAAAAAATTTTGAAAGACACAGTGTCACTTTTTATTAAAAAATAAACATTTCAAGTGACATCTTTCATAACATCTTATAAAAAATTTCAAATTTCAAGTGCAGCTAACATACTACTTTTTAAGATGACATATTGTGTTACACACTTGCACGTTGGCCGAAATCCCCAAATCAAGAAGGGAAACGAAATTTCACTTTATACATGTAACATATGTATCTTGTTACTCCCTCTATCCCAATTACAGAGGCTTGTTTCATTTTTCACACGAATTAAGAATTCTTCTTTAATGTCATTGGAAAATTAATTTTTGTCAAGGTATTTCCTAGTTTACCCTTATTTAATTTTTTATATGTAGTAGTAAATTATTGTTGAAATTAGTAAAGAATTTGAATATTTAATTTGAAAAAG
>NC_036252.1:3953343-3971685 GCF_002742605.1 Olea europaea var. sylvestris
AAGAACTACTTAGAAGTATGGGAAAACTGGGATTGGGAAGCACGGCTCAGAAAATGAATGCTAAGAGATAAAATCCTACATTGAATAAAGTTGAAAACATAGACTAATTTGTAAAGGGTTTGAACTACTTCTCTTAATAAGGTTGACTTTTTAAGATAGAATCTCAAATCTTAACAGTGATCGCCTAAAGGATTCCAAGAAAATGAATTTGAACACCGGGATTTGCACTGTTTTAGTAGTCATACCACCTATCTATTACATCATATTAATTCCTGTTGCCACGTTTTGATCTAAGGAATATCCCTTGTTTCTTTAACAGAGACATTCTATTAAGTTGGAAGGGTTCTGACAGTGAAACTCAGCAATTTACTCTTGAGGAAGACAAATAAAAGAAATGATTGATGTGAATAATTCTTTGTTTAAAGGAGCGTAAATGTTTTACAAGCTGTGGAACTTAAAGCTTATTTTGGATTGGGACATACTGATTGGAAGTGAACACACATTTGGGGACACAGATGTAGTTGCAAATTGGCTAATCAAAACTGTTTATTGGATGCGTCAAAAGAGTTTTTCCTTTATACCACTATCCACTTTCATCATCTTGTTACTACTTGGCACAGGACATTACAAAATGAGTTTTCCTTTGTACCATATACAATAACATGTATTTTCAATTAGTGTGGTCGTTGACCTCAAAATCCGGTAGGATCAAGCATCAATATCTCCCGGCCATCTCTCATCCACCTATATATCGCATGTGCAATGATAGCCTATTGAAGGAAAAGGACGATGTTCTAGAAAAAGGTTTGACAATTGTTTACACTGCGACGATTAGTGTTGTCAATGAGCTGAGTGGCGAGCTTGTCGCTCGTCTAAGGTGAGCTCACGAGCCAAGCCAAGCTCGTGAAATTTAGGCTAGTGGATCGTGCTCACGACCAGCTCCCAAGCTCGACTCGGGTTTTAACCCACCAAAGCTCAAGCTACCATGAGCCGAGTTTCGACAAACTGATGAGCTATTCGATCATTTTGTCACCTCTGGCGACGATGAAGTTACTCGTCAGTATTATAAAGTATAAAAAGATCAAGTACGGGAAAGATGAGTGAAGTAGGAATTTAGTTAAGGGTTAAATAGTCTATCTTATGCCAATAATTCACACACACACACACAAAAGAATATGAGACGTGTGAATCAAGATGGACCATTAATGACGTGTTATCCCGCTCCATTATAAAATTCCAGCTAGGACCAAGCCCATGACAGATTGTTTAGGACATTAAATATGATTTAACGGATCCCATCAAGTTGACAGCACAAATGTCAAGTAAAAAATGGTAGAAAATTACTTTGAAGAAGTGCCTGAACAGCAACGGTTCAACTAAAGATGCAGCCATGGATTCTTTCTTTTGCGACTTATTTGTTTCATGAATTGTGAAGAAGCATGTCGTCGGAGAAGACGCATTTGTTTCGCTTTTAAAAACCAACTCCAATTTTGTGTTATATCTTTGTTTACGATACTACTTTGACGAGAAATTTGGTTGAAATTGAGAAGTTTTGTTTAATGATTGGTGACACATCATTTATAATGAAACTATGTTCTTGCAAGAACAATTGTAATGTATGGAAAATAATTGTATCAACAAAGACATTGTCGTCCATGTTCGTTGTGCTCATGTAAGAAATCAATCAAGTTTCTCCCATCACTTTAATGCAGCAACTCAAAATCTTTTTCAGTTGTTGCAAAATGTTCAAACTCCCCGTGATTAAGTCCGTGTTTGATACTCATTTTAACCTCATTTGTAGAATATCTTTTACCGTTACACAGTAATTTGAGCAGTCAAAAATTCTGCCGCCTGACACATGAATGACAAAAGGTTATACCTTTTTAATTATTTAGCCTTCTCCTTTACCTATTTTACCCATAACACTCAAGCCCAATTTGTCAACAAATTTGACAAATGGGGGTAGAAATGGAAAAGGGTGAATAAAGAATGAATAAATCTCCCGGGTTGGGGACAGGGACCTGTTTTCCTCCCGAAACAGGGAGCATGGCTCATAAAGAATAAAATTGCTCATTCACATGCTATAACGTAGGCCCCACTTGATGTGATGGAAAAAATGAATTATGGTAGAATAATGGCATCCAAATTTTGATTTTCTCAAAATTAATTTTCATCAAAATACTTTTACTCATGAACTTATGATTTTTCCTTACTTTTTAAGATCCCGTTTGGAAGTAATTTTTCATTCCAAAAATTTGTAACCGTTATTTTACTATTCTAGCAGTAATTTTTGACTTATTTTCTCACAGGTGATCCCACTTTTTTCTTGAAGATCAAAAAATCAATTATCAAAATCACTAAGAGTCTGTTTGGGAGTGATTTTTTTTTTCAAAAAATTGATTTTTTGACCATTATTTCACTATTTCAGCCGTCATATTTGACTTCTTCTCTTACAAGTGACCCCACTTTTCTTCTAACGGTCAAAAAATCGAATCTCAAAATCACTCCCAAACATGTTCTAATTATATATTCTTTGAAAAACTCGCTTCTCAGATGTCAAAAGCAGACAATATCAGTCAATCATTAATTTGAAAATTGAAACATTCGTTGAAATTTTAAAATCATGTAACGGCCTCTATTTTGCTTTCGGCTGACAGGGTACTTTTTATTCGACAAAAATCACATGGATGGTCCCACTATCTTGCTTTTTATATCCGAATAAGACCGTAACAATAATAAAAGAAATGAAAGGCAATAAAGAAAGTAACTTATTGATAATTATTAATTAGATTATGCATTATCTAGAAAAATTGTATATTTAATCCTTATTCTTTAGCCTCTTTATGTTTTTCATCCCCAGACTATAAAATCACTCATTTCAATTCCCATTGTTTAACTCCTATGGCATAATTATTCCTTTTTATCACATTCTATCACAATTGACACATCTCTCTGAAAATTAACCACGTGCATTTCACTTGACATATTAACTCCAAATGTGATAGACAGTGATGAAAAAGGACTGTTTATGCAAATGTAATTTAACCTTGGGGGATTGAAAATTACAATTTTAAATGTTGGGTGCTAAAAGTGCAATTTTAATATTGTCAAGATGCTTTTCCCTCTCAAAAAATTGACTACGTGCTTTCTACTTGATACATCAACACAATGTTTGATTGAAAATGGTAAAATAGTTAACGTTGAGATTTGGATATTACGATTTTAAAGATTGTACATAGAAAGTGGAGGGACACTAAAAATTGGGACTAAATGTAATATACCATCTACTTAATTGTAAGAATAAGTACTTTTTTTATTGTTAAAAAATTGTAACTTATTTAAACACGCTTAAATTAGAAAGTTTTAAGGTTAGCCAAACATTTGACACCACCTTGCCATGCCATTTATCCAAAGGCCTTTTTAAAAATTGTTTCTATGTTAGAGGCACAACATTTTCAAACTTCGTTAGTAACAAAGTAATCACCCTTCTTTTTTAATGCCTTTGTCACACCAATCCTCTCTCTTTTCCTTTTACCTTTTCACACCCACACTCACTCTCACTCTCCCTCTCACACTCTCTCAATGACCATGTTTTCATATCTGTGTCATGTTTTGTGAAAACCCTCATATTAACACTCCATTTGGTTATTCTCCTGAATCCAAAAACACCCAAAAACAGTTTCTGGTTCGAATGGCTATTCCAGCTTCAGAGGTTCTGTTTTTATTCTTCCTGTCTACTCTTCTTGTCCCTTCTTCTGGTAAGTACTAAATCTGTATATTGCATTTGCTGTATACCATTAGTGGATCTTGCTCAAGTTATTGGTGATTATAGGATTTAGGAGAAATTTTTTTTAAGAAAAAAAATTTGATTGTTTTTCCATGTGTTTTTGTAATAAAATCAAGTGAAGAAAATGTGCTTTTGGTTTCTTGGATCAGAGCCAAAGTAAATGGTTAAATGTGATACTAATTTGTAGATCCAGTGATCAAAGATGCTACTTTTGAGTGATTTTGGACTAGAACAAGCTTACACATGACCATACAAGTCTAAATGGCACGAAAAATAATTGCATTCTCCGTGTTACAGAAGCATATCTGTTCAAGGATGTTGAAGAACCCCGTGTTTGATACTCATTTTAACCTCATTTGTAGAATGTATTTTACCGTTACACAGTAATTTGAGCAGTCAAAAATTCTGCCGCCTGACACATGAATGACAAAAGGTTGTACCTTTTTAATTATTTAGCCTTCTCCTTTACCTATTTTACCCATAATACTCAAGCCCAATTTGTCAACAAATTTGACAAATGGGGGTAGAAATGGAAAAGGGTGAATAAAGAATGAATAAATCTCCCTGTCCCGGGTTGGGGACAGGACCTGTCTTCCTCCCGGGACAGGGAGCATGGCTAATAAAGAATAAAATTGCTCATTCACATGCTATAACGTAGGCCCCACTTGATGTGATGGAAAAAATGAATTATGGTAGAATAATGGCATCCAAAATTTTGATTTTCTCAAAATTAATTTTTATCAAAATACTTTTACTCATGAACTTATGATTTTTCCTTACTTTTTAAGACCCCGTTTGAAAAGTGATTTTTCATCCCAAAAATTTGTAACCGTTATTTCACTACTCCGACAATAATTTTTGATTTATTCTCTCACAGGTGACCCCACTTTTCTCTTGAAGATCAAAAAATCAATTATCAAAATCACTAAGAGCCTATTTGAGAGTGATTTTTTCTCCCAAAAAATTGATTTTTTGATCTTTATTTCACTATTCCAGCTGTCACATTTGACTTCTTCTCTCACAGATGGACCACACTTTTTTTCTAACGATCAAAAAATTAATTCTCAAAATCACTCCCAAACATGTTCTAATTATATATTCTTTGAAAAACTCGCTTCTCAGATGTCAAAAGCAGACAATATCAGTCAATCATTAATTTGAAAATTGAAACATTCGTTGAAATTTAAAATCATGTAACGGCCTCTATTTTGCTTTCGGCTGACAGGGTACTTTTTATTCGACAAAAATCACATGGATGGTCCCACTATCTTGCTTTTTATATCCGAATAAGACCGTAACAATAATAAAAGTAATGGAAGGCAATAAAGAAAGTAACTTATTGATAATTATTAATTAGATTACGCATTATCTAGAAAAATTGCATATTTAATCCTTATTCTTTAGCCTCTTTATGTTTTCCGTCCCCAGACTATAAAATCACTCATTTCAATTCCCCTTGTTTAACTCCTATGGCATAATTATTCCTTTTTATCACATTCTACCACAATTGACATGTCCTCTGAAAATTAACCACGTGCATTTCACGGGACATTAACGCCAAATGTGATAGAGAGTGATGAAAAAGGACTGTTTATGCAAATCTGATTTTACCTTGGGGATTGAAAATTACAATTTTAAATGTTGGGTGCTAAAAGTGCAATTTTAATATTGTCAAGATGCTTTTCCCTCTCAAAAAATTGACTATGTGCTTTCTACTTGATACATCAACACAATGTTTGAAAAATGGTAAAGTAGTTAAATGTTGAGATCTGAATATTACGATTTTAAATATTGCACATAGAAAGTGAAGGGACACTAAAAATTGGGACTAAATGTAATATAACATCTATTTAATTGTCAGAATAAGTACTTTTTTTATTGTTAAAAAATTGTAGCTTATTTAAACACGCTTAAATTAGAAAGTTTTAAGGTTAGCCAAACATTTGACACCACCTTGCCATGCCATTTATCCAAAGGCCTTTTTTAAAATTGTTTCTATGTTAGAGGCACAACATTTTCAAACTTCGTTAGTAACAAAGTAATCACCCTTCTTTTTTAATGCCTTTGTCACACCAATCCTCTCTCTTTTCCTTTTACCTTTTCACACCCACACTCACTCTCACTCTCACTCTCACACTCTCTCAATGACCATGTTTTCATATCTGTGTCATGTTTTGTGAAAACCCTCATATTAACACTCCATTTGGTTATTCTCCTGTATCCAAAAACACCCAAAAACAGTTTGTGGTTCGAATGGCTATTCCAGCTTCAGAGGTTCTGTTTTTATTCTTCCTGTCTACTCTTCTTGTCCCTTCTTCTGGTAAGTACTAAATCTGTATATTGCATTTGCTGTATACCATTAGTGGATCTTGCTCAAGTTATTGGTGATTATAGGATTTAGGAGAAATTTTTTTTAAGAAAAAAAATTTGATTGTTTTTCCATGTGTTTTTGTAATAAAATCAAGTGAAGAAAATGTGCTTTTGGTTTCTTGGATCAGAGCCAAAGTAAATGGTTAAATGTGATACTAATTTGTAGATCCAGTGATCAAAGATGCTACTTTTGAGTGATTTTGGACTAGAACAAGCTTACACATGACCATACAAGTCTAAATGGCACGAAAAATAATTGCATTCTCCGTGTTACAGAAGCATATCTGTTCAAGGATGTTGAAGAACGACAAATATTTTACTATGAAGCGATTCAACATGATGTAGTTTTTCCATCAACCCCAGTCACAGTGACCGTGTCTCCGAATAATTCAGCACCAGCAATTATCACTATTCCCTCTACAAACCCTGTGCCTGTACCTAATACAAATCCAGCTAATCCACCAGCACCAGTTACAACCCCGAGCACAAAACCGGGGGGTCAACCAGTGAGTAACCCCGTAACAACTTATCCTAGCCCAACTGGAGTAGGCGTTCCGGTGACAAACCCGGTGACTCCTCCTGCAGCAACAAATGCTCCAGCAACTACGGGGAAGAGTTGGTGCGTGGCAAAGACTGGTGCACAACAGAGTTCGCTTCAAGCGGCTCTTGATTATGCTTGTGGGATTGGAAAAGCAGATTGTTCGGCCATCCAGCAGGGCGCTACCTGTTATAATCCTAACACTTTGCAAAACCATGCATCATATGCCTTCAACAGCTATTATCAGAAGAATCCAGTGCAGACCAGCTGCGACTTTGCTGGGACAGCTGCGATAACCAATGTGAATCCTAGTAAGTACAGAAAATTCTCTCTTAAATGAAATGGTCACTTAGAACTTCAAGTGCTAACTGTTTACCCATTATTGATTTACATATAGGCGTGGGATCTTGCATTTTCCCAACATCGTCCTCCTCTTCGTCCCCACCAACAACAGTGTCTCCAGTCTCAGCAACTCCACCACCAACGACGTCATCTTCAGTCTCAGCAACTCCTCCTCCACCAACAACATCATCTCCAGTCTCGGGAACTCCAACACCACCAACAACAGCATCTCCATCTGGAACACCACCTAGGTAAAGAATAATTCTAATGTCCGCAAACTGTGTTTTATATGATCTCACAATGTTGGATAGTAATCCATGAAATCTAATGCATTTCAGCACAAGTACTCCTCCATCCGTCTTAAACTCTAGCAGTCCGACTTTAGGAGGATTCCCTACAAGTTTTGGAGATAGCCCCCCTCCTGTTTTTGATACCTCGACATCTGCTTCAAGTTCTTTGCAGCCTTTTATTGGCTGCCTTACTGCAGCGGCATTCATAATAACAGGGAAATTCATATTGGATTATCAAGATTTAGCATTCTGAATGGATTAATGGGTCAGAAGCTCATCCCTCTACTAGCATATCAGTTTTGGGCTATTCAGACTGTTCTTCACGGTGAAAAAATTAGCAGAGCTCGCAGTTGTAGTCTGCTCAAGTTTCACTTCGGTTGTCACTAGTTGCACTTTCTACTACTAGCTCATTATTTATGTAGAGAAGGTATTCTGTTTAATCTTGTAGAGGTAGACCGGTGGCTTTACCTAATGTCTAGAAAAGTTAAATTTGATCAGATAATCATCCTGCCATAGTAGGATTGTCCAAATAGAGATGAATGAATAGCCCAGAAATAATATATTTTGTTCTTTCACTTCATCTTTGTTTGTTGTTAGCTCTTCCCTTTCTATCCCTGTCTATGTTTCCCCCAGAGGAGGTTCTGTGGGTGAAAGGTTTTGTGCTCATCTCATTTTCAACCACACATTTACACAATAAAAAATTATACACGTAAACCCACTTTTCCTTACTTTTTAACTACACATTCCCATAAAAATACTATTCAAAACATAGTTTTTTTCAAATTAATCGCCACCGAACTGGGGCTAAAGATTTAATTATTTTCCAATTTTAATTGGACATAAAGCCTGCTTTCTTTGTGGCCCATTGCTTTTGTGTTAATGCTCGGGGCCATTCAGTGTGAGCCACCATGTGCCTGCACATCACAGTCCACCTTTACCCCCTCACTGTGCTTCCACTTTTTGTATTGCAGATTTCTTTAATTGCGATTATTCTGTGTATTATTTAGTGTCCAGGACTTCACATTGACAAATCAAATGACAGTATTTCTTTCATTTGGATTAAATAGGTAGATCGCATGAAACTACCATGCTCAACTTGTTCGCCGCAAACCTGAATTGATTCCTGCTAGCCTAGATAGGATGATCCATTCCATTTCTTTATGATAGCAGCCTGTGCAAAACTAATATAAAAAAAAATCTATTTAATGATCAGAGGAGGAGAGGGATTTGATATTTCATTGTTCAAAACAATACCGGTTTTCATGCTCTTGAGGAAGAAGCTATGATAACTTTATCATCTGGGCAGATGTTAAAGTTCTGAAATGAAAAAAACTGGTCTAGGCAACACCATCAAGATTGATTGTCAGATACCTCATTTCATGTTGTTATTATACATTTATACATCAACCGCACAACGGAAAAGGAGAGAATCCATTCTTAGCGTCTCATAATGCAGCAACAGACACAAAATTATGCGATAATAGTATTTTTCATTTAAAAATTGCATCCATACGATGTAAAATTCATCTCAATAACAGAGGCTTGAAAAGAGTTTTCTCTTCGTTTCATGGAATATAGATAAAATAGAAAAGGGCATTTAGAATGCACGTTTCTACAATCAAAACAGAAATTGATTCTACTCTTCCCCTAACCTGGATAGATAATTTTGACACCTCTTCGAAAACATTTCGAAAATCAACATAAGAATCATAAGACGGATCATGCATATGTGTTAGACTCCAGCATACACAAACTGTGTAGGCATTCCAGTTGCCAGTTGGGCATATAAAAATACATGACAACATCATCTGAATCTATCTTTGGTTTAAAAAGTCCAGCACACAAACAAAACTCCACTTGACCAAATCTGTACCACTCAGGCCAAGTCAAATTTCCATTTCCCAACTTTGAGGAGGTTCTTCGGTGCAATGACTAGTTACATTACCAATCAATTGGTAGATTTCGAACCAACATTTCACTAAAATGCTAAGAAATAAATCATTCTTCGTAATCCATGTTCAGTAAGACAATACCATGAGAGAAATTGGAAGACTATTGGTTTAACACTGTAACACCAGAACAGAGAGATATAACCATTTGATACATTTAAGGGAAGAAACAAAGTTCAGATTCAATTTCTCAAAACAAAGGGGAGGTACAGAATATCATTACAAGCTCTAGAAAATCTTTACATAAAACTTGGCACAAGATTGATGAGATAGACAAATATAAAAATCTACTAATCTAAATAGATATAATTCACTACGTCTACCACAATACTGATCACATTCTTAAGAATTATAGCCACTAGCCTCTGCATGCTATCAGAAAACCTGAATTCAGAAACCACTATTATAACTAAATGAACAAACACCCAGAATATTAACCATTCAAAAAAGTTACAAGTCCATCTTGATTTTCATAATATTCAAATGACTTACCCATAAAAACACCTCCTAACTATTGCTGTGTCCCATTATTATGCTGTCCTTCATAATTTTCCTTGTGCTGCATCTGATCCTCAACACGTGGAACCAAAACTATCCCCTCAATCACTTCCTCCATATTCTCCCCACGCAAATTGTGATTCTCTGCAGCAGAACCTAAATCAGCCAACATCTCACCCCCACCAACGTTATTCTTCCCATC
This sequence comes from Olea europaea var. sylvestris, assembly GCF_002742605.1. Taxonomy (NCBI): domain Eukaryota; kingdom Viridiplantae; phylum Streptophyta; class Magnoliopsida; order Lamiales; family Oleaceae; genus Olea; species Olea europaea. Next base: position 3,963,320 of record NC_036252.1, read on the forward strand.
GTTGGATCCAGAACTCACTCTCATGTCTCCATTTTTTTCAACATCCATTTGCACACAATTATCATTAGAAATCTTCCCTGATACTTCATCTGAAGCCTTTGTTCCACCCATTTTCTCATTTCCCCTCAACTCCACAATATCCAATGCTGCCAACTCCCGACTTGAATTATCCAATCCATCCACATTTCCCGTTGAACTTGTCTTCTCTTCCACAACTGCCACCGGATTCACACCACCATCCGCATTTTCACTTCTAGCACCGCTGCCATTATTAACATTAGTACATTTTTCTCTAGTCGCGTGTCCAATACCAACACCCAGATCATCCATATTCCCACCACTTCCACCTCCACCACCCAAATGAGGCACATTTTCACCAGCACTAAGCCTGGAAACCGGAGGTGATATCGACAGAGCTGATTCCTTCTTTCTTACCTTCTCCCTCACAACCAAGTATGCCACATGTTCCAATGCTTCTCTTGCCCTTTTCCTTGTGAATGCAGCCTCCTTCGCCCTCCGCTCAGCTTCCACTCTTGCTGCCACAGCAGCCTTAGACATAGACGCTGCGGCAATCTTTGCTGCAGCCAACAAGGTCTTCGCTGCAGTCTTATCAATCACCCTATAAACCTCACTATTTCCACTGACGTCCAAACTTTCACCCTCGCCAATAACATTCGCTTCCGTTTCCTTTTTCAAGTTAAAAATTGGAGAGTTTGGGTTAACACAGAGGGGGCAAATATAGTGGTTTCCTGGAGAAGTGGGGGAGGTGACACAGTACGAGTGGGAAGAGGAGTAGCATTTGGAACACGTGATAATGGAGTCGTGTGGTGGAGAGGGAGGGTAGACCTGGAAGCAGGAGGGGCAGAATGATTGAGGGTGAAGGCGGAGGACACAGGTGGAACAGAGCCGACGGAAGATCCCACGGTGGCGGACGTGGTGGAGTAGCCGCCGCTCCTCCACACCGCAGTTGCCGCACGCGTTGGCGGAAGAACTGGTGGTGTGATCTTGCTTTATAATCATGTTTATCAGAATTTCTTCATTGCAAAACAAATCAATGGAGATAACAATACTAAATCTAACAGAATAAATTCTTACTTAGGGTTTGCAGGTAGGGTTTCGCGGAGTGGAGGAGAAGAAAAATAAGAACGAAGTGAGGACGTCGTCGTTTCTATAGTCCGTGGAGATTCATCATTAAATCGTCACTATAATGTGATCAAATTTTTATATTACTACGTGATATAGGTTGGTAGAAGGAGACACCTCCGAGGACGAGCAAAGCAGATCACAGCACACCGATGCAAGACCATCGACCCTCATAGTGCGTTCTACCACTACACCCAGGGAGCGCTCTACCACTACATTTAGGGAGCGTTCTACCACTACGTCTAGGGAGCGCTCTACCGCTACCTCAAGAAATCATTCTACCACTAAGCGAAATCTTCAACGGGAATGATATCCTTTGTCCAAACACTTAGCCATAAAACCTTTAACGAATCGACAAGGTTACATGGCCACTGATACAGGTACAATCTTCAGACGGGAAGTTAAGGGCTCATCACTCAGAACGTGGGTGTAGTGGGAATATCATCGTGGGACACGTGGCATCACAACCGCCCAACGGTTACCTAGTGCCTAATATCTATAAATACCCCCGGATGAGACGCAGGTAAGGGATGATTTTTTAGCTCACATTCTCGTTTTTAGCCATCTGATTTTCAAATATATTCTTTCCAAGTTTGAAAACTAATTCTCACGCGCGGAGGTAAAACGGGGGAGAAAGCCCCGCCTTCATTTTGCAGGTCTTGCATACTTGACGGAGTGGTGGAAACGGCAAACATTACCGGTTAACTAGAAGGGTGTTGAATCACCACCTTTCATTGGCGCCGTCTGTGGGAATTTCCGTTTGAACTAAAAAGTCATGACAAGAAGTCAAGAGTGGAAACCACTTTGAAACCACTTCGGGTGAACAAGTGGAACTTCGGGGAGTGCGTGACCGAAGCGGTTTAGGTAGGGGGTGTAACATTTTCAAAATTTTGAGGTATCAAAAAATTTTGAAAGACACAGTGTCACTTTTTATTAAAAAATAAACATTTCAAGTGACATCTTTCATAACATCTTATAAAAAATTTCAAATTTCAAGTGCAGCTAACATACTACTTTTTAAGATGACATATTGTGTTACACACTTGCACGTTGGCCGAAATCCCCAAATCAAGAAGGGAAACGAAATTTCACTTTATACATGTAACATATGTATCTTGTTACTCCCTCTATCCCAATTACAGAGGCTTGTTTCATTTTTCACACGAATTAAGAATTCTTCTTTAATGTCATTGGAAAATTAATTTTTGTCAAGGTATTTCCTAGTTTACCCTTATTTAATTTTTTATATGTAGTAGTAAATTATTGTTGAAATTAGTAAAGAATTTGAATATTTAATTTGAAAAAGAAAAAAATGAGAGCTGTTCCATATTTCCAAGAAGTGGAAATGTGTGTATTTGGATGATTTCAAGAAGTTAACATATTAAGTGAGGAAAATTGAATAAGGGTATATTGGTAAATGAACGAAACAAAATATTCTAAATTATGAAACAAGCCTATATATTTGGGACAAAAGAAAAATGAAACCCAACATCTATAATTTGGACGGAGGGAGTATTAAAAATCAAAATCTTTATAGATTAAACATGGAGTTACCATTTTTTTAAAAATCAAAATTCAGAATTTTAAACTCAAGCACAAACATGTCAATTCCCCTCGATTGAGATCAAGTGATAGGTCGATTAATGGGTAATGACCAAAAATTGTCTTTTCATCGAAGACCTATTGTGATCGTTTTTGGTAAGATACTTCGAGGGATCCCGGACCTCCTTTGTTTGGTTAATTCAAGAAAACCCATAAAACTCCCAAATCAACACAAGGTTGAAAGCTATGATAATTCGATATTTTTATTCATGGCATCAAGCTATTAAATAGCTGAACGGCTTTTTGTAAAAAAAGGCAATAACGTCTACTTAGGAAATTAGAAATTATACTTGCAATATTCAAGTTTTTATTCTAAGTAAAAGACAACAATTTAGTAATCATAATTGACTGAATTTACACTATAATCCCCCTTCACATGCTTGATTGGTCCATAACAAAACACACACAATGTGACTTGGCGGTGTGGATAAGAGAGGTGGTGCACGGGCACTGCGTTATTGGCAACATTCCGACGGCATTTGCTAAGGAGAGCTTGAGAACCTATGTTTGTTGCTTATGGAGGACCTTCTTGAAAATGGAACTCTAAATTGAATTTGTTAAATAATGTCTTATGGAGGAACTTTTTGGTCTTTAAAACAATTGGACGACTTGTATTTTAATTAAACTGATACGCACTCAGTAATGTTTAAATTTAAGGGTAATACCATTCAGCCCCAAAATACTTAGAGCCAATTTAGGTGAAAGTAGGATTTGAGTGATATTAAAGTTTCAATTTAAACTATTGGTTTTTCTTCGGCTCCTTTCGACACATCGAGCTCAGTCGAGTGGATAGAGTTCAATGAGGGGACCCTCCTAAGGTCTTCTTCCGAGACAAGTAACTCATTAGTAAATCAACCAGAAAGTAGGTCTATGTTTTCCCATAATATGAAAAATCTGTGTAGATTTCGGGGAGCTAATTTTGTGGGTTTATGCTGACCGAATTCTTTGGAGTTATGAGGAGATTTTGGGTGGTGATTAAAGAGAACATTGTGAATTTTTCAACGGGATCCAAGTTCGACAGTCTTTGTGGTCAAAAGTTACTGAAAAATGGTCGCAAAACTCGCCCAAAAATCTGAGCAAATTTAGGCGAGATTTTCGTGAGTTGATTTTGTGGGTTTATTCCGACCGAATCCTTCGAAATTATGGGGAGATTTTGGATAGTAATTGAATAGGATATTGTGAACTTTCTAACAGTATCAAAATTCGACAGTCTTAGTGGTCGGAAGTTGCCAGAATATTGCCGCAAAACTTGCTAAAAAATCTAGTGTAGATTTTCAGATTTCGGGGAGCTTACTTTGTGGACTTATTTCGATAGAATCCTTGGGAGTTATGGGGAGATTTTGGGTCACAATTGAAGAGAACATTGTGGACTTTTCAATTGTATCCAAATTTGGCTGTCTTGATGGTTGGAAGTTTCCAGAATATTATCGCAAAGCTCGCCCAAAAATCTGAAAAGTCTGGGCAGATTTAGGCTAGATTTTGGGGATCTGACTTTGTGGGTTTATTCCGGCCGAATCCTTTAGAGTTATGGGGAGATTTTTGGTAGTAATTAAAGAGGACATTGTGGACTTTTTAATGGTATCCAAATTCGGCAATTTTGGTGGTCAGAAGTTGCTGAAAAATTGTCGCAATACTCGCCCAAAAATCTAGGTAGATTTTCAAATTTCGCGGAGCCAAATTTGTGGGCTTATTCTAGCTGAATTTTTTGGAGTTATGGGGAGATTTTGGGTCATAATTGAAGATGATATTGTGAGCTTTCCAATTGTATCAAAATCCGATCGTCTTGGGGGTCGGAAGTTGCCGAAAATATTGCGGCAAAACTCCTCCAAAAATTTGAAAAATCTGGGTAGATTTTCAAATTTCGGGAAGCTAACTTTGTGGGCTTATTCCGGCCAAATCTTTTAGAGTTATAGGGAGATTTTAGATGGTAATTAAAGAGGACATTGTGAACTTTTCAAAGATATACAAATCCGGTAGTCTTGGTGGTCAAAAGTTGCCAGAAAATTGCCGCAAAACTCACCGAAAAATAGAGAGAAAAAGTTTATTTTTTCAAGTTTTGGTGGTTTGGTCCTAAAGATTCTATATTCAAGTGTTTTGGTCCTTTAAATTTGAATTAAATCATAATGGTCCTAATAGTAACTGTTTTTGCAAGTTTGTAAATTTTAATAACAGTTTCTAAAAGCGCTCTAAGTTTCATTGACTGTTTCTGCAAGTTTTATACTTCAGTGACCGTTTTGTAATTTTCAAATAAGTTCAATGACTAACCCTTTTTAATAACATTAAATAAAATCTTTTAATCCGTGTGAAAAATAAAATTAACCTATATAAATGAGACATAGGGAATAAGTTAGAACATTGGATAAGTATTTAGAAACTAAAGACTGCAGGTTAAGTACAAATAAGAGAGAATACACGGAATATCCTTTCGTCACAATAGCATAGAGGAACATTATGTCATTAAATTGATTAATTAAGTATTTAGGTTCAGTTATCAACAATGATGATCCGAATTCCGAGGAAAATGTTATACGTGGTATTATAATGGGTGGGTGAATGTAGAAAAGCCACTGGAACTGTGACCAAAAAATTGACATTAGGCCACATTTGATAAAGCAATTGATGAATGGAGTCATAGAAAAGGATTCAGCATACCCAATTGTTTATTTATTGATTTTTGTGAACAACAACGTGTAACGTACTAAATCAGTATTCGAGCAATGCTGTGTGTACATAAACTGTACACACAGAACTACTACGGAAGAGAGACCGTGCTAGAGTGGGTGAGTGATTTTTTGCCATTTTTTATCACAACATGATCCTACACAACACTCTTTTTGTGGTGCATTTCTGTGACGCACCTTCTGTACAAATGGAATTGCTGATCAGTATTCAATGATGGCTAAAACTAAGTACAGAAAAACACTAAAAATAAAAGGCACATATCTTGCAGTGCTAAAAATTGAATCATAACTTAATAAAAATCCTTTGTTATGCATTCTCATTCATTTCCCATTGTTCCACCAATCAATCGCAAATGATTATTAGGCATGTGTGAATTGATACCTTTGTAACACCTACAAAATTGGAATCCAAAATTTCATATTTGCCACCGGTTTTAGCACATAACATACGCATAGTTATATTGAAATTAATAGTAGATACTAAAAATTAAACAAGAACCCATAAAAATTAATCTCATTCCTGAGAGAACCGACCAAGAGAAAAAGGAAAATTAAGCATCGAACAGCTTAACTGACAAACCCTAAACCTCAAGAACGTGCATCACTCATAGGGTGGTCTGGGACGGGAATTTACAACGTTGTGCTTTGGAATGACTTCAATTTGTACATGGAATTGCAGTAGAAGGATTAAAATGGTTATAGATACAACTCCAAATAGAGGAGAAAAAAAATGAAAAAGTTATGGATCTTATTTATGGGTAGAGATAGGGATTTCAAACGGGTTGAGCGGCTTGTTGGCTCGGCTTGTGGCTCAATCCCATGAGCCAAGCCTACTGGGCTCGTCGAGCCCGAGAGACTGCCCACGAGCTCGTAAAAAATTTGCAAATTTACAACAAATTAAAAGAAATCACGAGCTCGTGAGTGGCTCGTGGACTCGGCAGCCGAGCTCCTGGATTAAAGGACCAAATGGCTCGACTCGGCCCATTGCCATCCTTAGGTAGAGAAAATGAGTTAATATATGAATGGATATCCATGTTACGCCACAGAGACGTGGTTTGTCTTCATTTTTCATGACGAGCCCAAGCCGAAGTCTTGGGTTAAAGGACCAAGTCGGCTCGACTCGAGCCATTGTCATCCCTAGGTAGAGATAATGAGTTAATATATGAATGGATATCCATGCTACGCCACCGAGACGTGGTTTGTCTTCATTTTTCATTGCCCAATCATTGGTCTCACTGCTTGCTGTCATTGTTGTCAACCTCCCACTTCAATAATAATAAATAAGGATCATTTGGTATAATTTTTGCTTTTACTTTTATTTTTTATAAAAGAAATTTTGGATGAAGCTACTTTAATTTTTATTTAAAAATTAATTTTTAAAAGAGTTTTCTATTTTAGAAGTGTTTTTAGAAAAAATCTTGTTTGATCAACTTTTTTTAAAATCTTTTTTAAATTTAAAAAAATACTTTCGTAAAATTAGTCAAATGAGTACAAAAGCCATGTCAAAATAAGCTCTAAAGTATAATGAATTGATTTAAGCCTAAAATTAACAAAGAATAAAATAATATAGTAATAATTTACTAATTAATCGATAAATTAATAATTTTTAAAAATTAATTTATCAATGTTTCTTTATTATTATTTTTTTTTTCAAAATATCATAATTCGATTATCGAATTTTGAATTATTGCAGGAAACTAAAATTATATTTGATATATACATAATTAATATATTTCACTGAGCAAAAGCAAGCAGAAACATCTATAGTGTATTTAAGTGGTAGAAAAACATACAATATCACAAATGATAAAACTAAACTAAACACAATGACTTCTCATCTCAAATATATAAAAAGAAATCAATGATGATGGATGAAATGCTTAAAGTATTGTGGGGGTGCAAGTGTGCAACATAAAAAATTCAATTTGCACCCCGAGGCAATTGCAATATCAATCATGCTATAGTGCCATATGCCTTAACATAATCCTTGACATAATTCCACATGACATCTTATTATTAAATAGTTTAAAATACAGTTAACTTTTTCATTCAATCATCTACTGTCAGGTACACATTTGTCAACCTTTCTGTCATTTTCCTTCTGGCAAAGTAGATTAATCCGATACATCATAATACCATTTTTTTTAGGGCTCGACTACTCCAAATCAAGACACGGCATCAAGACGTATCATGCCAACAGACAAGCATGGATGATTGGTATTTTATTCCAAGAATATATTCGACAGCTTGATAGAAAAATAAATGATAGAAAAGTTCTATTGCTTGTTGGTGCTTTCCCGCTCATTTGTAAAACTATTAAAGGTCTGGAAAATATTGAATATTATTTTTCTTCCCACCCAACACAACGTCAAATATTCAGCCTTTTGATACAGGAATCAATTGGGCTTTTAAGATGCATTATCATCGTCAATTTTATTGAAGCCTTTTGGTGGAATCCTAAATTAAACGGAGATAAATATTTTAGATGCAATGAATCTTATAATCTTGACTTGGTCAACGAATGTTCAAGCAACTTCAATTGTAAGTTTGTTCGACATTTTAAATTTCGGTCTAGGAATAATATGACTTCCAAGAATTTGGATCAATGCTCAAACGATGGAAGTCCAAGTCCAAAATGACTTTTGCTCAAATAGAAGAGCAAATATTATTGCCTTTAATGGGGCAACACAAAAAATAAATGAAAGCAAACAAATTAAATTGAAAATGAGATAAAGGTGTACTTGAAAGAATGCAAGAGCAACTCCGTAGAGCAAGGGGTGGGGGTAACAAGAGCATAGTAGAGGATTCCAGTGGGAAACAAGATGCATAAAACATTTCAAGATTTTTCTCGAATTCAAAATCCTATCAAATCCACTCTTAATAGAATAAATCACTTCTCTGTTCACCTACACACATCAACACAAAATTATGTTAGAACGC
>NC_036252.1:3978226-4010165 GCF_002742605.1 Olea europaea var. sylvestris
TCGTCATATTTCCCATAGTACTCACCACCTCGTTCAGATCTTACAACTTTGATATTTTTCCCACATTGTTTCTCTACTTCCAGTTTGAAAACTTTGAATTTCTCAAGTGCATGTGATTTGTCGTTAATCAAATAAACATATCCATATCGTGAGAAATCATCAATGAAAGTTATAAAATATTTATTCCCACATATAGTGGAAAGCAAAGGTCCACTGATATCAGTGTGAATTAAGTCCAAAATTCCATTACTCCTAGTCGAACCCTTCCTCGTAGACTTAGTTAACTTTCCTCTTATACAATCTATACAAGTGTCAAAATCGGAGAAGTTTAAGGAAGGAAGTATCTCATCTTTTACTAATCTTTCCATTCTATCCTTAGAAATATGACCCAATCGTATTTCTACGTCTCGTTTCCATCTCACATAGTTATTGCCAGTCAAAATTTCAATAGCAGACAATTGATTCGAAAGAGATGAGTCATTATAAACTGTGGAAACATAAAATATCACTCTTAATATCATCCAAACTTAATGCATGCAATCAAATGGATGATGAAATATCCAACTAATTAATATGGACTATTGATTAGATAATTCGTAATTTAAATCGAAACATATGAATTTTATTACGGTAAGAGCCTAGGTGCATCATCATAAAGTCACCTTTGGGTCGACAATACAACATGCTATAAGGTACTCTTAAAACACATCATGTAGCCAGTTAACAAAATTACATTGGTTTTCGAAATTTCAACACCTTTGGGCAGAAGGAAATTTCTAAACCAAAAATAAGCTGTTAACTTTCTCATGCCATTTTCCTAAAATATTACATATAATAACACCTTTAGGCAAGATATTATATGCAATAAATCAAAAGTTGTTGGGCAAAAATATATGTATTTTTATTGTAAAGAAAATCGAATAAATAATAATGAGTGTGCCACTTTGGCAGCTACCACCCATTTTTATTTCAAAATATTTCTCTTAGTGGGAAAATAAGAATCGTTTCAACGCCCATTAAAATTTAATCACAAAACAATAATTATGTAACAAATCATAATTATTAATCGATAAATGGCAAAATTTATATGTGATTTGGAAACAAAACGGGCAATAAAATTCAATATTTCAATATATATAAAAATTGAAATTTAAACGCGCAAATAATGGCAATATTTAAATACATAATCATTTGAATGAAATAATACAAAAGTCGTCAATTAAATTATTATTATTATTATTTAATATATTTCAATCGAGTCAATTATTAAATAAAATTTTTAACCGGGTCAAAAATTAAAATTTTAGGGTCAAAACTTTAAAAATTCAAATTAAGAACCCCTTATTAAAAATTACATTTTAACCCAAATAAAGAATTAAAATCAGGTCCTTCAATATTTAAAATTGCGTGACAGATCCTCACTTTAAAAATTACAGCATGACCACAATCAGTTAATTGCAAACAAGGGCCTTTAATTTCTTAAATTGCAACATAGCCCCCGTCTCCATTATTCAACCCGTTTCACAGCCTTTTGTTTTTATAGAACATAATAGTGAAACATATATGGTAAAACCCACACACAAATTCAACCCTAATATCAACAATTTTCAAGATCCCCCGTTCTTCATCGCCCTCTACCATGGATTCCCACGCTTATTCAAGAAAAATTGAAGTTAGGGCAACCAAAATCCATGAATATTATTAAATGGGTAAAATTCTAGAGGTGAGAGGATAGAGAACAGTTCTCCTCAAATCAATGAATGGGACCCTACCATAGCTGGTTTTGAAAAACCGTTTGTGCATCATGTGTTAAAAATTTCAGCTTTAAGCTACTTCTTGCTGCAGAAACAAATATTGAAGCCAACAGAAAACTCCAAGCAACTATCAGTAACGGTCTAAAAGTTCTCAAATTTTCTTGATTCCCAGCCATTATTAACCAAAATTCTCACTTTTCAGTACAAAATTTTCTCTGATTTACGTACAATCCCAGAAGCTACAACAAAAATACGCTTAAAAATCAAAACAGCTTTATCCACCAAGAAAGTCACAGAATCAAATTCCAAAATCCTATACACGCATATATACAGAAATAGGATTCCTGGAGTTGGATATATGAAGAATTTTAGCAAGTAAAGAAAAATTTTACCAACTAAAATTATGAACAACGGGGTTACAGAAAACCTAGATATTTTGGAGGGCTACAAATTTTCTTTTTATTTATTTATTTTCAAAGGATTCTGATCTTAACATGTTGGCTCTGATACCAATTGTTAATATTTATTTATAATCATGCTAAGAACAAGAATCACATAATAATAAATTGATAAATCGAATTCATACATGCGGAAGCCATTATTGATATGAATAATTGTTATAATAGCAGCCAAGATCTTCCCCTCCTTGCTCCTCACAAAGTAATAGCTATCAATGGGCAAGCCAATAAAATATATGGAGAGGAGAGGGGACCTAGCTTTTCTATATAGGAAATAATTGAGCCGTCCCATTACGACTAGAATTCTAATTAGGGTTTATTTCCGGCCCACATACTTTAAATTACCACATCAAATTAATTACAACCCGTAAGGTGTAAAAGGCTCAATTTATCACTTAATAAATTTGGCCCAAATACAAATATCATTATGAGCCATATATCTAACCCGTAAAATTTTGCAATCGAATGTGAAGCCCACATATGGAATTATTAATTATTCCAACAAATAAATCTGAATTGGAGAACAAATTCGACTCATAGTGTGCAGACTCCACCAACAGGAACACTAATATATTTTTAGCTGACAAAACACTCTTGGATCAAACTTGTGACTGTATTGGATGATGTTTTCCGAGGCAGGATGGCAAGAAGCTTTTCCAAAAGGTTGCTCACCAATAGCCCTCAAGCCGATGCCAAATCTTGCAAAATTGAACACCAACTTTCTGAATACATCTCATCCTTCTAAACACCGAAGCAAACATGCTAATTTCATGTCCCCAAGAACAAGTTGGTGAAGCTATTACAACTATGGGTCTTCGACAATTTTGCACGAATCAAGCAATTGATTTTGGTACAGTTCGAAGCATATGGGTTTAGATCCCCTTTCAATTGAGTAGTATTTGTATCAAATTTTTATCATAAGTGTTTGGGGTTACGACGACAGTTTGTGGTGTGAGCTCCGGTGGTTTTGGCAACGGCTTCTGTAGTGGTGGTGAAGGTGTAAGGAAAGGGAGGTGAAAAGGATTGAGAAAGAGTATTTTTTTTATTTGTTATTTTTAATATTTGAATAATTTATTTGGACTAATTTGCACTTTTTAAAAATTTTGGACCTATAGTTGCAATTTGTTCTTTATTTTTCCTTTATTTTTTTTGTTTTATTTAAATAAGAGAGTATATTGGTCATTTTACGTTAAAAAATGGTGAAAATGACGTCTAGTGCAAAAAATGTGAAATGTAGGTGCAAAAATGTCAAAAAATGATAGGTAGAGACTTTTTTACAATAAACTTGAAAGATATAGACGTTTTGTGCCAAAGATATGGATGTTTTGTGTCAATTACCCCGGGCAAAATGATAATGTTAATTACGTGTTTTGATATTTGATCCACTTTATTGACGTTATTATTTAAAGTCATCTTATTTGAAGATCATTACTAATTTATACATATAACATTACTCATTACTCAATTAAACAAGTCTCCGTGCTTGTTGAGCTAGTTTTAATGTATTGAATATTACACTAAAATTTCAATATCGCACTCTCAACTCTTGTTTGAAATACGTTCTCTAAAATTTATTTTTCTCTACTCATTTTCAATGAAATGTTCTTCAAATAAAGTAATTTTATTGAGTAATGAGTGACAATAAAATAGATCTCTAATGACATATTCTAAGTGACCTCAACCCAAATCATCTTTCGCTTTATAGGCGAATGATTCTCCCTTTATACGTATAACATTATTCTTTGAGAAAACAAGACTCTATACAAGTAGAGCCTTTAACCAGGTGGTGCCACGTGGATGATTTGTGCTGCTGAATGTAACCACCTCAATGGCCGTCTGTCTCATTTAACCCTAATCTCACGCAATTGCATGTTAAAACCCCGTTTGATCCCAATATTTGAAATTTTAATGATTGGAATTATTTTTTTTTCTAAAAATATATGATTAAAAATATGAAAAAATGAAATTACGTGTAATATTATTTAATTGGATGAAGTATAATTGATAAGAAGAAAGAGAAAAATGAATTACTCTTTCTGTCCTATTTATATAAGCTTGTTTTCATTTTTTACATGGACTAAAAAATCTTATTTAATGTTATTGAAAAATTAATTTTCGTCAAAACTGTTCTAATTTACCTTTATTTATATTTGTACAATTTCAAGATCAAATGAGGAAAAATGATTATAACTTGGCAAATTAAATAAATGTATATTAGTAGATGAACAAAACAAAATATTCTCAATAAAGAAACAAGACTGTATAATTAGGACAAGAAAATAAGGAAAGACGATTTATATGAATCTAACAGACGATTTATATAAATCTAACAGAGGGAATATAATTTTAATGGGTCAATATGGGCTAAATTCAAGACTCTTCTTCCCTCTCTTTTCAAAATTTACGATTCTCAAGTAATCACCTCTTGACTCTTGTAATCTCCAAATATTCAATCTATAGTGGATTTAATTTTTTACCGGAGTGAATATAGTTCGATTTGAATGACTTTTATTTTTAAGTTAAATCATTTGAAATAATTTGATAAATTTTTTAAACTAAACTAAATCAAATCATTTTCTTGCAGTTTGATATGATTTTAAACCACGACTTTAGCACGTAAAATAAACATTTTCAAACAAGTGAAAAATAAATAAATAAATAAATTGTGATGAGTGTAATTTGTGTACTTATTTAGACCATTTTATTAAACCTTTATGTCGTGAAATTATTGAATTTTATTTAATTTGGGTTAATATTTGTTCGTTTTAGTGTTCGACCCGTTTTGAAGCATTTGGAAAATAATGAAAGATTAATTGACTATTTGATGCAAAGTTTAGAGATCAAATTCCGCGCTTTGAAATTTGAAGACTTTGGGAAATAATACCTTATTTGAGCCTTGGACGAATTGATAAAATAGAAGGAATTAATGTGGATTTGGATTTATTTTATGATAAAAAGTTGTGGACTTTTGGTGGGCTGGAAAAAGAAAGGAAAAAAAAAAGGAAAAAAGAAAGAGGGCTGCTGGATTTGCGTGGCTTGCTACTGAATTTTGGGTGGCTGAATTGATTAAGGGCCTGTTGGGCCCCGATTTTTTCACCAAAAAAATTAATTTTTTGACCGTTATTTCACTATTTTAGCCGTCATATTTGACTTCTTCTCTCACAGGTGGATCCCACTTTTCTTCTAACGGTCAAAAAATCAATTCTCAAAATTATTCTCAAACAGCCTCTAATTTATATATTAAGATGGTGGTTGCAAGTGGGTGGGCAGAAGACAAAACATTGAAGCCTTTTAGTGGAGTTAACTTTAGGGATTTTATATAAATAGAATTGGCGGCTGAAATTGGGAGAAATTGGAGTTCTTGTGTTAATAAAATTGGGCAGCTAATTTCAAAAATATACACACATACCGATAAGAGAAACAGAGCTTTGGGGGGCAATTATTATTAACTTGACGCATAGAAAACCAAGGAAAAAAAAAAAGGAAAAAAGAAAGAGGGCTGCTGGATTTGCGTGGCTTGCTACTGAATTTTGGGTGGCTGAATTGATTAAGGGCCTGTTGGGGCCCGATTTTTTCACCAAAAAAATTGATTTTTTGACCGTTATTTCACTATTTCAGCCGTTATATTTGACTTCTTCTCTCACAGGTGAATCCCACTTTTTTTCTAACGATCAAAAAATCAATTCTCAAAATCATTCTCAAACAGCCTCTAATTTATATATTAAGTTGGTGGTTGCAAGTGGGTGGGCAGAAGACAAAACATTGAAGCCTTTTAGTGGAGTTAACTTTAGGGATTTTATATAAATAGAATTGGCTGCTGAAATTGGGAGAAATTGGAGTTCTTGTGTTAATAAAATTGGGCAGCTAATTTCAAAAATATACACACATACCGATAAGAGAAACAGAGCTTTGGGGGGCAATTATTATTAACTTGACGCATAGAAAACCACGGAGGAAAGGGAATTTGTGGCTGCCTATTGTTGAGAATTATTATACATACGCACATTGGCAATGGCAGTTGGATGAAAAAAAGCAGGGAAGAGATTAGGCTGCAGCTTTTGAGGAAGGCTATATATTTACGCACAAAATTGGAGATGGCAGCCACCAGGATGGAGACGAACCGAAAGCAGTTGAAGAAAGAATTTGGAATTTAATCACTTCCCATCGATTTTCGGTGATTTCCTTCCACTTTTGTGTGTTTTATTTCAACGTGATACTAGGCTAAATATTTTCATGTATTGGATGGATGACAAAATTGGTTAATTATTAGTTTGTAATTCTAGACTTTGTGTTTTGTGTTAAATCTTGCATTGTAATTCCATTAATATGCCTATTTATATTATTTTAATATTTGCGCACCATTAGGACAATAAGTTGCTTCTTCGTAGTGTTGAAAAACTCACGGTAGGTAGACCACTATTATTGGAACACACGAGCAATAAATATTAGGAATAATATTTGTAGCGTATGCGATCATATATGATAATCCTAAATATCAATGCATATTTGCTATATGAATTCGGACTAGGAATATGATTGTCTCGTGGTAATCATATGTTTATTATATATTGGAAAAGAATAATAAATAGAAGTGGAATTATCGATCGTCACAATTGCATAAATTAAGATAATTATTACTTGTTGAGAATTAGAACTAAAAATTAATCAATGCGTCAGAAATCCAATACATTCACATATTTGATTTTTAAATCAACTTTCATTGTTTTCGTAAGTTTTAGAATTCCAACGTGATACTAGGTTAAATATTTTTATGTATTGGATGGATGACAAAATTGGTTAATTATTAGTTTGTAATTCAAGACTTTGTGTTTTGTGTTAAATCTTGTATTGTGATTCCATTAATATGCCTATTTATATTGTTTTAATGTTTGCGCACCATTAGGACAATAAGTTGCTTATTCGCAGTGTTGAAAAACTCACGGTAGGTAGAACACTATTATTGGAACACACGGACAATAAATATTAGGAATAATATTTGTAGCGTGTGCGATCATATGTGATAATCCTAGATTGCAATGCATATTTGCTATATGAATTCGGATTAGGAATATGATTGTCTCGTGGTAATCATATGTTTATTATATATTGGAAAAGAATAATAAATAAAAGCGGAATTATCGATCGTCACAATTACATAAATTAAAATAATTATTACTTGTTGAGAATTAGAATTAAAAATTAATCAATGCGTCAGAAATCCAATACATTCACATATTTGATTTTTAAATCAACTTTCATTGTTTTCGTAAGTTTTAGTTATAAAAATTAG
Organism: Olea europaea var. sylvestris; assembly: GCF_002742605.1. Taxonomy (NCBI): domain Eukaryota; kingdom Viridiplantae; phylum Streptophyta; class Magnoliopsida; order Lamiales; family Oleaceae; genus Olea; species Olea europaea. The sequence continues at coordinate 3,985,729 of NC_036252.1, forward strand.
TTAGCTATTCATTTGATCGTTATTTGGTTACAAACACGAATTTAAATATATCAAATATACTAGAATTGATCCTTATTCCTGTGGGACGATAACTTTTTCATCACAATTCTTACTTGTACAACGAACTTGTATGCTTGCGGGATTTTGACGAACATATTGGTTTATTATTTCACTATAACACTCAATTCCTTTGACTACCATAATTTGAAAATTATTTTTTCTACGTACTCTTTTTTAATTACATATTCACACAATAAAATATTCGTAGGTAAATCCAAAACTTTTACTTACTTTTTCACTACACATTCTCCTAAAAATCATTATTCAAAACATTATTTTTCAATAACAATAGTTGTCAAACAAGGGCTTAAATTGAAACTTTCTAATATCATGCCTCTGTTTGGAATTTCGCATTAATCATTTATAAAGGATTGAACTTCATTTTTATCCATTTATCCACTAATTTCTATATATTTATAAAATTAAATCATTCATAATTTTTTCTTAAACTGACGGTAATATATAAAACTACAATAAAATTTAAACTTATTCTCTCTCTCTCATCACAATTATTACTTGTACAACGAACTTGTACGCTTGCAGGATTTTGACGAACATATTGGTTTATTATTTCACTATAACACTCAATTCCTTTGACTACCATTATTTGAAAACTATTTTTTCTACCTACTTTTTTTTAACTACACAATAAAATATTCTTAGGTAAATCCAAAACTTTTACTTACTTTTTCACTACACATTCTCCTAAAAATTACTATTCAAAATATTATTTTTCAATAACAATAGTTGTCAAACAAGGGCTTAAATTGAAACTTTCTAATATCATGCCTCTGTTTGGAATTTCGCATTAATCATTTATAAAGGATTGAACTTCATTTTTATCCATTTATCCACTAATTTCTATATATTTATAAAATTAAATCATTCATAATTTTTTCTTAAACTGACGGTAATATATAAAACTACAATAAAATTTAAACTTATTCTCTCATTCTTAGATGAGAAAAATATTATCATAAATAATTTTTTTTTCAAGAGTCAATAAAATAGTAAAATTTCACTAGTAAGTGAATTTGTAGAATTACAAATTGATCTAACAAATAATATATCTTGAATAAAATTAGCTAAACCCTCTCTATTTTGTTTCAATCGATTTTAACTACCAAAATTTAAATTACGTAGACTTAAACCAATGTTTTCAAATCGCGATATCTATTCAATCTTATAAGTTAAAATTTTTTTGTTCATCGACCCCCCCCCCCCCCCCGCAATGCTTCGAATCCGCTTCCTTTAAAAATTCTCGTGGAAAATTATGTAGTTGAGGACCCACTTAAAGATAAAGATGTGCAAGATTAAGTAATTTGATAATATAAAAAGATGATGCTAATCAAATCATAGTAATTAAATACATTAGAAGTTTCAAAAGTAACACTACACAACATGCTTAAAACAAACCACTCCATTACACAATAATCAACATGATACTTCACAGCTTTGCCATCGCCACCTGTCAATAATCAAAGAATATGATACTTTGATACAACTTTTCTATCAACTTTTGCAAACTATTCCAAATAGAATCGAATGAATCACTGCACAATATTAAAGGCATGTATGATGTAAATTTTTTAAGAAAATAATTTTTTGAAGAGTATGTAATTAAAAATTATATATTAGAGCATCTTTGAGACTCTACTCTTTGTTTTAAAAAATCAAAGCATTAAAATTCTCGACCGTATAATTTTTTAAATGAAATGATTGCATTTAATAGGGTACAAATTTCAATATAAATTTCTTAGATTATTCAAATTATATTTGAAATGATTGATCATTATACTCTTAAAAAAAAAAAAAACGTTAAATACAATATAAAAAGAAATCAATCAATATTTCTTTAAAAAAATAAATGAAGAGCCAACTTATAGAGCATTATAGTGTAAAATTTTACTCTCTAAATATAAAAATCCTCTTTCATAAATATAAAAAAATGTTGACAACTTTTTAATTACAGTCTAGCAAAAAAAAAAAACCTAAGAAATAGAAAAGATCTTGAGAAATATGTACAAGGAATGAATTCTATAAATAGTCTTGACGACTTTAGACCCTTTTTTTTCTTTTTTTTTTTAAATATTTCGTACTCAACATTCCTTTATATTTTAAAGATTTAAAGAGAAGACAGTAAAGCACTAGAAAACTAAGCAGTAGAAGAGATTTACCAGGAATGAATTCATCAATTCCTGGTGATGATATAAATGGCATAAATGATTCCAGGGATATAGCCCAAGATGGTAAGCAACAAACATATCCAGAATTCAGCCTGCATCAAAAAATTTATCAAGAAAAACTATTAGCAAAATACTTGATGTAGTTTACCAGTATAATATAAAATTTTACTCGTTTAATTCTTATTTTTCTCCAAATAAGAAATATTATCAATATTTTCAATATATCACGGAAACCCTTCAACCTGGTGAAAACACGAAGAAAATAGTACAGAAACTATAACTGTATATAGTATAAACAATAGATTTCAACATCAAGAAGCATCTCGCCCTTATTAAAAGTGGAACAAGTCGATCTTTTTAAATAAGCAAGTCTGATAATCGAAGCTTGGCCAAAGAAAGAGGATCTAGTGTTTGTTTGATAAAATTTTATTAATTTTTCACCTGATCAAATTTCAACTTTGGCGGTAATTTACATCAACTTTTATCAAAATATGTTAAAAACTCTTATCAAACGACTCATTAACATCAGTTATAATTTATAAAAAAAAAAGGTAGAAGTAGAGACAGGAAAAAAAAAATAATAAGAAGAAGAAAGGAAAGGAAACCTTGCAGCCAAATTTAAGGAAGACACCAAGGGGAGGCAACAGAATTGCCAGAAGAATGTCTACGCAAGTTGCTGCACCCATATTTGTTCAGATAATCTCTCTTTTGGGATCACCAAATGTAAACAGACAGAAGATGTGTATTTCCAGGACAAGTGTAAAATGCAAATTGAATTTGAGGATGTTACTTGATTTATAGGCAGCGAGTCAGGACTTAGGAGGAAGAACGTGGATTCGCTTGTGGAACGATAAAAGAGGGACACGTTGCTTTTAGACTTGTATTTATCTGGAACATGGCAGCCACCGTTCTTGACTTTACCACTTCTGTTTCTAACCTTCTAGTTTTATGCCAGAATGATATATTCAATCTTATTGGTAATTAGTGCCAATATAGGATTTTACTAAACTGCCAGAAGAAGCTTGCCAGAAAGAGTGACCGCTCCTCACGCGGGTCCTGCTTGAATAAAAAATTTTGACCGCCATGTACTTGTGTGTGTTCTGTCAAGCCATTTATCGAGTCTTCTGTTCCTGCAGCACGTCTCGTCAATATATTTGATAGTATGATTATTATGACATTGATCAATGTATAATAATCAATATAATCAGAATCGTTGGGTCTAAAGTCAAGCCATTTTGCTGCTCTGCCAGGGTTTAAAACCAGGCTTTGGTTCGTTATATTTATTATTTTAATCTGTCCAATAATCATATGACACGTGTCATCTATTCCAAACCCTAGATTTCAACCCTGTTAGTGTAGCATGGTTAGTCGGGTCGGTTATGCAGAAAAACCCATCTTTTAAAAAATTGCCTAAAAATCCGTTGACTCGCTTGAAATAGGTTACGGGTGAACGATTTTCACCAATTTAATTTACCAAAACCACCCAAATGTATATCAGGTGGATCTCTGTTCGACATCGATTTTCTTTGACAATTGCCCCCCTTTTTTCTTTTTCGAAACACTACCCATTTCAGTTTCGTTGGGTCTAAAGTCAAGCCATTTTGCTGCTCTGCCAGGGTTTAAAACCAGGCTTTGGTTCGTTATATTTATTATTTTAATCTGTCCAATAATCATATGACACGTGTCATCTATTCCAAACCCTAGATTTCAACCCTGTTAGTGTAGCATGGTTAGTCGGGTCGGTTATGCAGAAAAACCCATCTTTTAAAAAATTGCCTAAAAATCCGTTGACTCGCTTGAAATAGGTTACGGGTGAACGATTTTCACCAATTTAATTTACCAAAACCACCCAAATGTATATCAGGTGGATCTCTGTTCGACATCGATTTTCTTTGACAATTGCCCCCCTTTTTTCTTTTTCGAAACACTACCCATTTCAGTTTTTAAAACATTGATAATGATATATTAAAATTTTACTGAATAATGTGATAATTACTTCACTGTCACATATATTGATGTTAAGTATTGATCGAACTGAATAATATTATTCTTTATGCCAACATTTTGTATAGGCGAAAGCCATTCAAAAGTTCATTAAGTTAAAATGTGGAGAATATATTCGTCATCCAATAGAAACAAGTAATTTTATTCATCTAAATTGTTTGAGATAGTGTGTTTTCTCCTCCCTTTTTTAGTTAGAACATATTTAGTCAGCTTACTCTAAAAAATCCTCTAATAAAAATGATCTAAATATATTCTTAAACAGTTTCTTAGTCTCAATAGTCATATGCCAAATAGTCCTTAAATCATTTTCCATTAACTTAACAGATTTTTGGAAGTTGGAAGGAACTATCTGGTCAATAGGGACTACTTGTGTGAGAAAATGAAAGATGGGAACGACGCTACAAAAGATAAAAGTTATGGGCAGATTGCGAAAGAGGCAAAAAATTAGGAAGGGCGGCTGCAATTTTTTTATTTTGTCTTATCCTTTAATCTTGTGTAGTTTTTCCATTTTGGAATCTGAGGAAACAGAATCACGTGGCATGTGCGTGCATGCCCACCTACTAAGTGAATTTGGCTTTCTCCAAGTATTAATTTATGTTTGTTTATACAAAACGTCCCTATAAATAATCTTCTCGTTGGATAATCCATCAACTATGTTTGGGAGGACCGACCAATTAAGACAAAGCACGAGTGCTGCGGACTCCTATGTTGTGCTTGTTTCGTAAAGATGTTAAATAGATCGAGTCGAATCAATTGACTCATCGATTATCGAATTCGACTATGTTGACCTCATTTTCTGTTAGAGGTGACATGGATAACAGATACCAACCCACTTGTGTTCACATAGCCAAATTTCATCATGTAGAAATGGGATGCTAGTTGATAATTCTCCAGGTTTGGACGTGGGAGATGCTTTATAACACAAGACAAATATATTCGGACTCCGACTATATATTTTGAGATCGATTGTGTTACAATAACTAGTCGTCAACAATTTGACTAAAACAGGATGATCTTAACTCAAGCAAAGACGAGTGCATAATATAACAAGTGTATAATCCACAAAAAAGAAGACAAATAGCATCTCCAAGTATATTGATTTGCATCAATCCTCAAATGATACAGGAAGAAGGTATTTATATTGTTACAAATGAAATGTTGTCCAGTAAATGAAAATCCACGTGGCCTCATTTCATTGGTCGAAGCATACAATCCTAGGCATCAATTTGATCTTCATAGTTTGTGGCACATTTAATGCTCTTACAAAAAAACAAACACCTTATTGCCTATATTGATAAGACAAAATATTTCACTCATTACAAAAGTCTCATCAATCATTCCAAAGGGATTTCATACATAGATTCAGGATCTTTACATGAGTTTTGACTTTGTTGGCCTTATTTACCACCTTTTCTTCTGCATAGGAAATGCAATGAGCCTTTGTCTTAGCTTCAGTGCCTCATTGTGCGAGCTGCTTGGCTCGTATTTAGGACGAACAGAACTTGAACTAGTTCGTTTTCAAAAAAATATCGAATTGGCTAGTTCCACCACCTTCTCTCAAGCCAGTTCATAACTCATCAATTTATTTATTTATTATTATTATTTTTTTTTTACTAAAATTTAAAAAAATATAAGAAAAAGATAAGAAAAGATCTCTTCTTTACCCAACCTTCACCCCCACGAACCCCACACCTAACCACAAAATCCGCCCACTCGTCTCTCATGGTGCCAATCGAAATCGACTTCTCAACCCAGAGCTCCACTTGTCGAGACCATCATCACTTGTTCCATACCAAACTAATACAAGGGTTGAACCTTTATATTTCAAAGACTTACCTAAGAAGGACCAAAAATATAGATGAGGTTGCCACCTCCAGCTCTGGTGGCACAATTTCAACTTCAGATTTTGGCCCAAATTTCACCCTCCTCATCAAAAGTCCTCATGTTCAATCGTCTCCCCACTCCTTCTTTCTCGCTGCCTCAAATCTTTAGCCAAATTTGGTTTTAAGTGGAAATTTGATGAGAATTTTGTGTATTATCAAACTTCAAATGCTGGGTTCAGGCATAGTGGGATTATTTGAATTCGTTTTGGGTCGCGAATTGGGATTTCAATTGTATGTTTTCCATAGTTGTTAGGACCTGAATTGCATTTTTTCCAGTTAAATTTGTGGCTTGAAGTATGCAGGATGCATCAAATTGAAATGGGATAGGCTCGAGAGGAGTCATTTGGTGGTTGCTAGCATGGGTGTTAGCCGAAAAGGAAGTGATATGGTCCATCTATTTACCTCGACCTCAGATTTCCCGATGACTCCCAACTTGGTCTTCAAAATATATTCGTCGGGAATGATGGAAAACATCCTGAGGATATGGAAAATATCCTCTACCTCTCTCCTAATCGTACCATGAGGTTCGGCAATGAAGTCCTCGGCATTCGATGTCCTCATGCTTTTTACTCAACGATACTACATCCTCCTACGAACAGTAACGTGTCACACTTGATATCCCACAAGACTTCTAGATGCAGGAGGAGTTTACTGTTGTTAGACTTGTACTGATCTCACACTTGTTGTGCGTGTCAAACATCCACCTCCGATAGGACTCTATGAGATAAAGATTCCCCAATTGTTCAATCCTAATGGGATTCAACCACCTAACACTATAAATACATGGTTTCACCTCATTATTCAGGTACTACTTTTATGCAATTTTCAGTCTATAGCCTCACGCACATATTCTAACTTAAGCATCGGAGGGGTGACGAAAACACACCTCGACGCCTTTGTTTCAGGTACTGGAAGATCACGTTCGTGCTCACCATCAGTCGTCCAGCTCGGAATTACTCAGGTACGATTTTGGTAGCATCATTGGCTCCATCTGTGGAAAACGCTACCAAAAGCCATGGTAAACACACGTTCAGGTCTTCCACCAGCAAGCTCATCCGCTTCAAATCAATCTCCTCCTGAGGATATCCCTGTTCCTTAAGAGGAATCATCAGAAGTGCCAGAGCCCCAGCCGACAGTCGTTACTACCAAGGCCTTTGAAGAGCTCAGACAACAGGTCGCCACACTGACTCAGCTGCTAAGTCAAAGGAATTCACATCCGGCACCCCAGGGGGGTTTTATGGCTGATGCTCGAGCTCGAGCTCAGCGACATGTCCCTGACAATGGCGGAGCAGGGGCCTCAGGCATACCACATGTGACCTCAGCCTCGAGATCAGCAACCATGGAGTCCGGGGAACTCGCTAGGATTATTCAAGAAGGAATTACGGCGGGCCTACTTCAGGGCAACAAAGGGTCAACAAGATTTAGTCTCAACACTCTTTTTACTCCCGAGATATTGACATTCCCCCTACCGGACAGATTCAAGTACCCTAGGATAAAAGAGTATGATGGGACTACCGATCTAATCAACCATCTTAACGTATACACCGACGTTATGAACCTACAGGTTGCACCGGATCAGGTGATGTGCAAGGCCTTCTCGCAAACTTTGACGAATGCTACTAGGGATTGGTTCTCGACCTTAGAGCCCAACACAATAGCCTCATTCTTGGATTTAGCGGACAAGTTCTCCGCCTTCTTCGCAAGTAGTAAAGGCATCAGGAAAACGACGGCCTCCCTTATGCAACTTCGACAGGGGCAAAATGAGACCCTACGCGACTTCATGACCAGGTTCAACAAGGAAAGGCTACAAATTCTCGACCTTCATATAATGGCAGCGGATTCTGCCCTCACATATGCCATAATGTGTGAGGCTTTCAAAATGTCGCTATACAAAACTCCGTCGAAGACAGTGACCGAGCTTCTTACTCGAGGAGAGAAGTACATAAATATGGAGGAAACACTGAACTCAAGGAAGGTTGGACCATCCCATGATAGGGTCGAGCATAAACGACCGCATGACCCGAACCCCCGTCAAGAACCACCTCGGAGTAAACAGAGGCAGGAGGTTTCCCCGATGCCATTCACGCGTTTAAATACATCGAAAACAAATATTTTGATGGAGATCAAGGATATGAAGGAGCTCAAATGGCCTGCGAGAATGAGGTCACCACCCCAGTCTAGGGACATGAGCAAGTACTGTGAGTTCCATCGGGATCATGGGCATACCACGGAAAACTATAACGCCCTGCAACGGGAGATTGAAGCCCTTATTAAAAGGGGATTTCTGAGTTCCTACGTCGGTAATGACGAATGCCCAAAGAATGATTGTGGTAGGAAAAGAGCTTCTGAAGCAAAAAGGGATGGTCAACCCACTGCTGGAATCATCAACATCATTGTCGGGGGTATTGCGTCAGGAGGAGATTTGGACACTGGGCGGAAGCAATATGCTCGGCAATACATGACATCCTCGAAAGCACATCATGGTGACCTCGAGGACATAACATTTGGTACGAAGGATCTAGAGGGCGTATCTTTTCCTCATGATGATGCCCTAGTCATCTCTGCAATAGTAGCAAACTTTGAAGTAAAGAGAATCTTTGTCGACAACGGGAGTGCCGCTAACATATTGTCACACGAAGCCTTCACAAAAATGGGAATCTCTCCCGAACAGTTGAAGATAGTGAAAACCCCCCTTCAAGGATTCCGGGGGGGGGGGGGGGGTTGGGGTTATTGTTCCGGAGAGAGTGGTCGAGCTACCTCTTACCTTAGGCTCGGGTAAGGAACAGGTAACGGTGATTACATCTTTTCAGATTGTCCGGTCATCCATGGCATACAACGCCATCCTGGGAAGACCATTGTTCAATAAGGTAAAAGCCATTGTGTCCATCTTCCACCTCGCCATGAAGTTCCCCACCAGTCATGACGTCGGGGTAGTACGTGGAAACCAAGTTGCTGCCAGACAATGCTATGTTACTTGTGTTCGGGAAATAAAGACGGATGTCATGCAAATCTCAGAAAAGGGGGATGAGCTCGAGCATAGGGGGAGACTCGCCCCAGTGGAGGAGTTGATGGAGATAGAGTTTGAGCAGGAGAAGAAAGTAACGGTTGGTCGAGATCTAAATACGGCCGTCATGACCGAACTTTTTGACCGCTTATCCCGCAACATTGATGTCTTTGCATGGAAGGTAGAGGATATGCCCGAGGTTGTAGTACACAGGCTCAACACTAAGCCCAGGACTCATCCAGTCAAGCAAAGAAAGAGGCAGTTTGCACCGGAACGACGATAGGTCATAAAGGAAGAAATTAATAAACTGATCAGGGCTCAGTTCATCCGCGAGGTCAATTATCCTGACTGGCTCGCCAATGTTGTCCTGGTAAAAAAAGCTTGTGGTAAATGGAGAGTCTACATCGATTTCACAGACCTCAATAAAGCATGCCCAAAAGACAGCTACCCCTACCTCGAATCGACGGTTTGGTGGATAGTACGTCAGGACACAAATTATACAATTTTTTGGATGCATTCTCGTTTTACCATCAAATTCTTATGGCCGAGGAAGACCAAGAGAAGACGTCATTCATGGCCGATTCTGTCATATATTACTATAAGGTCATGCCATTTGGTTTGAAGAATGCAGGAGCAACATATCAAAGACTTGTCAATAAAGTTTTTGCAGGTATGATCGAGAGAAATATTGAGGCCTACGTTGATGACATGGTTGTAAATAGCAAGCAAGTGGGCAACCATGTATTAGACTTCGAGGAGGTATTCGTCACGCTGCGTAAGTACAGAATGAAGCTGAATTCGAAAAAATGTGCATTTGGCGTTGCCTCGAGAAAGTTCTTGGGTTTTATGATCACTCACAGGGGAATCGAAGCCAACCCAACAAAATACAGGCGTTGGCATCAATGGAGCCACCTAAAACCAAGAAGGAGGTCCAGAAATTAATAGGCGGTGTTGCTACCCTCAACAGGGTTTATTTCCCGAGCAACCGACAAATGCTTCCCCTTCTTCAAAGTCCTCAGGGGAAACCAAAATTTTGAATGGGTTGGCCGTATCCTAGAATGCAGTAAGCGGTGTGCTAGTGAAAGAAGTTAACAAAGCCCAGCAACCTATATACTACGTCAGTAAGGTCTTGCTCGATGCAGGGACCAGATATACTTTGGCAGAACAGCTTGCTCTTGCATTGGTTGTGGTAGCACGGAAGCTCAGCCAATATTTTCAGTCTTACCTCATAGTTGTGCTCACTAATCAACCCTTTAAGCATATATTACAAAAACCCGACGTTTTTGGTAGGTTACTAAAGTGGGCAATCGAACTGGGAGAATTTGACATCGAATATAAATCCCGACCATCTATCAAGGCGCAGGCCTTGGCTGACTTCATTGCAGAACTCACCCCAAGGCCTCGGGGGCCAGGGGATAACTTGGACAATTCAGACACTTGGAATATCTTTGTTGATGGAGCATCCAATTCGTCAGGTTTCGGAGCCGGGGTTATCATCACGAGCCCTGAAAAACTCGTGGATATTCAATGCGCACTCAGGTTTGAGTTTGAAGCTACCAACAACGAAGCCGAATATGAGGCCGTCATCATCGCCCTTGAGCTTGCCCGAAATCTTGAGCTCGAGCATATTAAAATTTTTAGCGATTCTCAGCTTGTGGTCAGTCAGATAGAAGGTACCTTTGAAAGGAAAGAGGAGAAGATGAGCTTGTATTGTCTAAAAGTCCATGATCTCCAGCGACAATTCAAAAGTTGCGAAATCATAAAAATTCCTCGGGCTGATAACGGTAAAGCTGATGCATTATCAAGATTGGTATTCATGGGAATCGATGGGCTAGAGAGGACAGTCCATGTGAAATTGGTAACGGAGCTTAGTATCACTCAGGGAGTTGGAGTCATGGACATTGATCATGAGCCATCATGGATGGACCCAATTGCAAGTTCATAAGTAATGGAAATCTTCTTGATGACCCCAGATTGTTGAGGAGTATATGATCTCGAGCATCTAGGTACTGCATGATTAGAGGAATACTATTCCGAAGAAGTTTCACACTTCCATATCTCAGATGCCTTAAAACTTCAGAATCATCCCGAGCTCTAGCTAAAGTTCATGAAGGTGTATGTGAGAACCACCAAGGAGCTCGGGCCTTGGCCTTCAAACTTATAAGGTATGGGTACTACTGGCCCACCATGAAGAAAGATGCCTTGGAATATGTTAGAAAATGCGACAAATGCCAGAGGTTTGCCAACGTCATCCATTCTCCAACTGAGGACCTCACTACCCTAACATGTTTAGCCCCTTTTGAACAGTGGAGAATTGATATCCTTGGGCCTTTTCCGTTGGCAAGATGACAATTAAAATTCGTGGCAATGGCAGTAGAATACTTCACTAAGTGGGCAGAAGCAGAACCTTTGGCAACAATTTCGAAACCTAAACTTAGAGCTTTTGTGTGGAAATCCATTATTTGTAGGTTCGGGATACCAAAGGTCCTCATAACTGATAATGGACGACAATTTGATAATGCACAATTCAGAAGTTTTTGCACCAACCTAGGGATTAACCATCGACTAACATCAGTTTCGCACCCTCAGAGCAATGGCCTGGCTGAGGTCACGAATCGGATTATATTGCAAGACCTCCGGACAAAATTCGGGGATGCCAAAGGTTCTTGGTCCGACGAGATGCCCTCAATACTCTGGACGTACAGAACTTCGCATAAAACTACGAAAGGTGAAATCCCCTTCATGCTAGCATTTGGCATGGAGGCCACCATCCCAATTGAAATCAATTTTTCCAGCCTAAGGAGAATGATGCCCGACTCTCTGAACGTACGACAGAACATTTGGACCTTCTTGAGGAGGTTCATGAACAAGCAGCACTAAGAGTAGCCTCTTACCAAAGCAGAGTGGCAAGGCATTTTAATAGCCGGGTCAGATCTTGGAAGTTCAGGGTTGGAGACCTCGTGCTGAGGAAGGCCGAAGCTGCTGGTCATGCTCCCGGCAAGCTCAGGCCTATTTGGGAAGGACCATTCGAAGTCATACGGCAAATCAGAGGAAGGTCTTACAGCCTAAAGGATACCTCAGGTAGACCTCTTCCAAGGCCATGGAATGCCGATAATCTGAAAATATATTACAAATAACATTCTCGATGCCATCTAGGAGGTTTTCTTTTTATTCTTGCATTTTTAGTTCTTCTGAATGTTATTTTTGGTTCTTCGAGCCTGCGTGCCTTTGCATTTTATTTCTAGTTTGATGGGCCTGCGTGCCCTTGCATGTTTTCCTTTTTCTTTTGTAATGAACTACGTTCGACTTGATCCCGTTTGGGTACGTAGGCAGCTTGGACACAATATAATTCCAAGTCCAGTCCGAAGAATTAATAAATTCAAACCTCGGGTATAACAGCCCTATAGTTTGCTTTGCATCCAGGAATTACCTAAGCCTTGTCCTCAACAAGCTATGTAAGCTTTGCCCTCGAGCAAGCAGTCCTAAGCCTTGTCCTCTACAAGTAATGTAAGCCTTACCCTCGAGCAAGCACTCTTAAGCCTTGTCCTCGACAATCAATGTAAGCCTTGCCCTCGAGCAAGCACTCATAAGCCTTGCCCTCGAGCAAGCACTCCTAAATCTTGTCCTCGACAAGCAAAAACCTTGCCCTCGAGCAAGCATTCCTAAACCATGTCCTCGACAAACGATGTCAGCCTTGCCTTTAGGCGTACCAATAAGGTAAATACTCCTCGATACAGTAAAAACTTTGAAAGAACACGAGGATTACTTTGAGATTCCTCAAGACTGACCGTCGTTACCAAGATTTTTTCATGCCATCGATATTAATGTTCGTAAAGCATAATTGTCGATATTAGTATACGGCGTAAATGTCTATTTATATCATCGATATTAATGTTCGTAAAAGCATAATCGTCGATATATACGGCATAAATGTTAGTGTATAATCGATATTAATATCCGTAACTAACATCGTTGCTGATCGTAATACTTCTCAAGATTTTAATATTAGAATCGTCGAGTATAAATCCTCCGACATCATTTATGAGGTCATCGATATTAAAATTCGTAATATCCTTGATATTTATCAAGGATATTCGTCGAGCATATTTATAATCGAGAAACAGCAGAGAATTAGTTCAAGTAAAAGCTCAGGTAAAATAATTAGGAACACACAGATTGTTAATAGTGCTCAATAAAAAGTGATGCGACAAAAAACATGTTGTTTTTTACAAATGGTGCTCGATTAAAAACAAATTACATCTAGACCCCGGGGCTCTCATGATCATCCTCGAGGTCATCATCAAGGTCGACCCCTTTATCATCAAGGGTACCCTCTTCTAACTCCGAAAGCTCGAGGTCTCCAGCAATCTCCGGGATGGTCTTCACCTCCTCAGGCTTAGCATCAGGCTTCGACCGAAGAAATGCTCGAGCCTCCTTAAGGCCATGGAAATATGAGCCCATTGCGTAATCGCCCTTCAGCTTATTGAAGTCCTTGGACTTCTGGAATTCCACGATAGCTTCAGCCAACCTGCCCTTGAGGCTTTTCTTCACCCGCTCGAGCTCCATCTTCAATTCTTCTGCCTCATCTTTCACGAGGCCTAGTTCATCATGAGCCTTTCGAAGCTCGGTCTTGGCCACGTCACGCTCAGCCTCGAGGTCAGTTACTCTCTTGTCTCGGGCTTCCATTGCCTCTTGGAGCTCGACCACCTTCCGGGAATCGTCCATCCCCTTGAGCAAGCCACCTCGAGCTATTCTCAAAGCCTACAAAAACATTCACCATGAGCTATGACCTCGATATAAAAAGACTAAATTTTATAATCCTCATAGTTCACCTAGAATGTAAGAGACTCGAGGTCCTTGCCGGCCTCTTCATACCCGAGCCTTTGTTGGTATTTGTCTACAAGGCCCGACATCAAATATAGTTGTCCAGCATTCTCGACGTTCTCAGTACTCGAGGGCACGTTATCCTCTTTGAGATCAACTACTGTGTGCTCTCGGGGAGAAGGAAGAGCTCGAGGAGTGTTACCTCCAGGCGACGTGCTTTTGTGCCTCGAGGACTCTCCTGCCCCACTTCTTTTTCGTTCTGGCCCAGATGCTCGAGGCCTCTTCTTCCCCCTTTTCTGTCCCGAAGTTCGAATTTGAGGGGCCCTCGACTTGGACTGCACGGACTGTCGCAAAGCAGTTGGATCAAAAGTCATTTCTGTAAATATCGACGATATATTAAACACGAGCATATAAATAAGGAAAAGTTTAAGAAAAAAGGTACAAGTCCTACGCTCGACGCCTTTAATATCTGCACGATCGAGAACGTCATCCCCGAGGATGTCGTCCATATCAAACACCAGAGGTTCGAGATTTTCTAACATCTACCTGTCCCTCTCTAGACACTCAAAGTATGCCTGACCCTCACAAAACCTCGATGTATTTGGAAAACCCCATCGAGATTTGAATGGAAGGTCGATATCCTGAGGAATCACGTAGAACCATTTCTCTTTCCACCCTTTCAAAGAACTCGGCATCTTCGGGATTCTAAAACCTCCCCGGGTAGAAAGGTAGGCAAAACAGGTATATTGAGGCAACTGTTTAAGGTCGAAGACCATTCTACATAGGTCGAGATATGGTGTAATGCCCAAGTATCTACAGGCGATGAAGAAATAGGCGAGCATCCTCCACCCATTTGGCACTAATTGCCTCGGGCTCATATTATGCTCGACCAGTAAAGACATAAAAAATGGATGCAGGGGCCACCTAAACCCCCCTTTTAAAGAATCCCTAAAAATCACAAACTCTCCATCCCAAGCTATAGTCATCCTATCCCTTACCCCGGGCACTCGAATGTCACAGCTCGGCATTAGGCCATGTTCCCTAGCTGTCAATATGGCTAGGTGCTCCTTAAGGGTGCAAGATTGGTCGGGATATGTTAAAAGCGTCGAGTTATCTTTTGCTCGAGGTTGTGCATAAATAGGGATGGCTACAGGAATTATCGACCTACCTAAACTCTCCGGGGTTGTCCTCGACCCAGAGGATGACGATGAGTCAGATTCACTAGACATCCTACCGAAAGTGTTCTTAAAAAACAGAGCTTAAGTTCTCGATCTCTTGCCTTAATATCGACGACCTAAAACCTACCAAATGCCCAAGCTCGAGGGTTCTGAAAAAATCACAGAGAAGTAAAAAGATAAGAAATGAAAAATGACTGGGGTATTTATAGACTCCAGTGGGAAACCCAAGGGTCATCCAACTTGGATTGTTTGATCTGGACACGTGTCACTCATCGGGGCGATTTTCACAACTGTGCATCCCACACTCAAACCTCGAGCATGGATGCACGGGGGCCAGTGATATGGTCCATCTATTTACCTCGACCTCAGATTTCCCGATGACTCCCAACTCGGTCTTCAAAATATATTCATCGGGTATGATGGAAAACATCCCGAGGATATGGAAAATATCCTCTACCTCTCTCTTAATCGTACCATGAGGTCGGGCAGTGAAGTCTTCGACATTTAATGTCCTCATGCTTTTTACTCAACGATACCACATCCTCCTACGAACAGTGACGTGTCACACTTGATACCCCACAAGACTTCTAGATGCAGGAGGAGTTTACTGTTGTTAGACTTGTATTGATCTCACACTTGTTGTGCATGTTAAACATCCACCTCCGATAGGATTCTATGAGATAAAGATTTTCCAATTGTTCAATCCTAATGGGATTCAACCACCTAACACTATAAATACATGGTTTCACCCCATTATTCAGGTACTACTTTTATGCAATTTTCAATCCATAGCCTCACGCACATATTTTAACTTAAACATCGGAGGGGCGATGAGGACACACCTCGACGCCTTTGTTTCAGGTACTGGAAGATCACGTTCGTACTCGCCATTAGTTGTCCAGCTCGGAATTGCTCAGGTACGATTTTTGGTAGCATCAGGAGGGTTGCGGGCAGCATGCTTGTAGGCAGAAAGGGTGTCATCTGCAGTTTGAGAAGAGGGTGACCTCGATGTCGATGCCAGTGGTTGAGGACAGTTGTGTGATTTTGATTTTTGGAGTGGGCGTGGGTGTAGGCGTGGGGGTCGGATGAAGAAGAGAGATTTTTATATATTTTTCTTTTCTTTATTTATTTTTAAGTTTTTAATTTCAATTTTTTAATCGTTTGATGTGGTAAATAGAAAATTACCATTTTACCCTCCTAATGGATTAAATATATGGTCAAACTCAATTTTGGCGGTCAACTGACCGAAAAATGGATGGAAACCATTCAAAAGGTTCTCACATGTGATGGTTGGAAACGTTAGGGGTGACGGGTGCAATAAATGGAAAGTTTGAGAAAAGTCTGCTAGTATTTCAAATATTTGGAGCTTTTGTTGCAATTATCCTTAATTTATTCCAAAAATGATTATCACACTTATGTTATATATAAGGTTTAAATTATTTAATTTGTCTCTATCACTAACGTTAACAAAAATTATTGATAACATAAGTAGAATGATAAACCCAAAAAAATGTTCGATGACTATTCTGCAAATCATTTTGGTTTTATCATCGACTCTTTGTTGACATATTTGTTAAATTTCTACAAGATATGAACTCGTAAATGTATATCTTGTAAATAGAACTCATTCACCAATTACAAAGATATTATTGAAATTGACTTGACGAGGTTGTGTAGACGCCTGCATAAATCGAACCAGTGAACTTAGGAAGCATTTATACATAAAGAAGTGACTGATTATTACATTAAAGTTAATAAAATTATAAAAATGCAATATGAAGTTGATAATCAAATCAAAGTTATTAAATAAATTCAATGCTAGTCGCTACACTATGAAATAAAGCAATATACAAAGACAAATCATTCCCAGTCACAATCAATACATGTTGAGGAAACAGAAAATGACTTGCAGGCTGCAGCATAAAATAAAGGAATTCAAAGATAGCAATCCTTCAACAACAGCAATACGGATAATCCGATTGTACATTCAATTTCGTGCACCCATTTTAACTCGATCGTTTGAGTAAGTTATTTACCGATTCTTCAGTTTAAAAAAATGCATTTCGGATTACATCGAAGTAATTTGAAGCAATGACAGAAACTCCTCCCAACGTTCGAAAATAATGGGGCAAACACGACTTTGGCTTGTTAGTTCAAACTTGCCGCTCAACAGTTTAGTGAATTGATATGTCCATTGCTGAGTACATCTTATTGATTACTTCGATATGATATAGAGGACCTTTTCTAATTTTCGAGGTATAATCCAATAATGACCTGCAAATGAGCTCGATCAAATGAAAAAGAAAAGATAAACCCAAAACCCCTAAACCCTAAATATATATAGAATTAAGCTATTTGTACAATGTTACAAATATTGTTGACAATGTTGGAAGTGACGAAATTCGGATCAACGATTCAAAAAAAGTTTTTGACAACTTAAAAAATGATTGGACGTGACAATGCTAATAAAGGTTGTCATCATGATTGTACAAATAAGATTATACTAGGAGTATGAATGATATGTGTGTGTACAACGCATAAATTAAATATCCAAACAGGGGGCTTAATTGACGCCCCCTCCAATGGGGGGCGGCGGCGTCATTTCAGTGCCTTGGACGGGGAATTGCTCATTGCATGATTGTTGAGCCCACGTTTGGTTCCTATTATTTTCAAAATGTATTTTTCTCTCTTATTTTCAATCACGTTTTTCAATAAAATAATATTATACATAAATTAAAAAATTTTCTTATTTTTTAACCATACATTCTCCATCAAATCACTATTACAAAATGTATTTTTGACAAATAATGGGAATCAAATAGGCCATTAAACAAAACTAGATTTGCTTGCAAAATATAAGTGGGGCCCACGTATCTGCGTGAAATTTATAATTTGGTATGTAAAATTTGGATTCCATCGTCCGTGGCGATCCATTGCGAGAAGCCAAGTGTATGGATTATGTATATGGATAATTCTAAGTGTACATAATTTAGTTTACCAAATGGTTTACCCACTCTCACAAGCACGTGGACCTCGCGTGAATAAAATAATCCAAACATGTAGTCTCCACACCTTTATTGTGAGTGTATGTAAAGTACTAGGTAAAAAAAAATTAGGTACATCTAACATGGTCCTATGGATATATTTGTCTTGAGGGTAATAAGATAAAAATATAAAAATATTAGCGTAGCTCCAAAATATTCTCTAATCACAATAAACTTTAGAGAGTAAATGTTTAAAATTGAGCTCCAAAATACTCTTTATTTCAATTTTTAAAATAAAGAGTGGGTTAGTAGGCTCTTCAGATTTAAATAGCCAAACTCTCTCTATTCTTTAATGTCCAATGATTGCAGATAATACATTATAAATTTCAATATTCTACAATTAAATTATTCAAATTACATTTGAATTGATTGGCCATTAATATATAAAAAATTTTTGTAAAATAAGATATAAGGAGATATTATTAAGGGAAAATTGCAACCGAGGTACCAAACCTTTCGTTTATTAGCATACTTTGCCCAAACATTTCATTTGTGCCACCGTGAGTATCAAACCTTTAAAAAAATGTGCAGCTCAAGTCGAAATTTACGGTTTCCGTCTGTTTGACCACAAAAATCGTTAGTTGACCCCAAAAATTAAAAATTTAATTATTTCCCCAAAATAAGGTAAGAGCATTTTGGACATAATATATTTTCCCTATTAAATTAAAAATTAGAAAAATAATGAAACCATCTCCTTCTTCCTCAAATCAAAACCAGTCTACCCAACAACCTCATTCATCGCTGACAGCCACCACTACCCGCCGACATCACCACCACTGCCCACCCAACAATACATCCATAGCTGCACACTTGAGTATACAAGAGAGAGAGCCAATTACTGTTCACCTCAGAGCCTGGCCTTCTGCTTTGCAAGTTTTTACCGAGTTAGACACATTACCACCAATTCTAAGGTTACCAAGCAAAGCATCCCGTCCTGTTAGAACAATTTTGAAGAAATTATCAACTACATTTGAAAGTAGATCTAGTCCTTGTGAAAGTTTCCCTTCTGTCTTTACTAAATCTGATATCAGGTTCTGCAACATCTGAGCTTCAATTGGGTTGACCTCATTTTGTACAATGGGGTCTAATTTTTTTACACTTGCATCAATAACTTCTAGCTCTTTCATCACAGTGGCCCTTCCACTTGAGTATATGCATCTTCTTTCAGTATTTACAAAAGTCTGCAGACAAGCAAAAGCATCTGCCCTCTGGAGTATTGTTGGGTGGGCAATGGTGGTGATGCCGGTAAGTAGTGGTGGCTGCTGGCGATGAATGTGGTGGTTGGGTGGAGTGGTTTTGATTTGAGAAAGAAGGAGATGGTTTTATTATTTTTCTAATTGTTAATTTAATAGGGAGAATGTATTATGTCCAGAATGCCCTTACCTTATTTTGGGGAAATAATTAAATTTTTAATTTTTGGGGTCAACTAACGATTTTTGTGGTCAAACAGACGGAAACCGTCAATTTCGACTTGAGCTGCACATTTTTTAAATGTTTGGTACTCACGGTGGCACAAACGAAAGGTTTGGGCAAAGTTCGCTAATAAACGAAAGGTTTGGTACCTCGACTGCAATTTTCCCTATTATTAAATGCACATTGAAAAAAACAAAATGAAGAAAATAGAGAATTTGTTGGAATGCATAAAAAAAATTACTTACTAAATTTAAAGATGCTCTTATTATGTATAAGATGCTCTTTATAAATAAATAAAAAAATCTCTTAAAAATGCTTTACAAGAGTTTTATTTGATGTTTTCAACTTATTTTTAATTTTATAAAATATTCAAAATTTGTTTGGTGTAATATTTTTAAAACTGTATTTTTGAAAATAAGGTTAAATTTATAACTTAAAATTGAAGTGTTTTCGATGTATAAAATCTAAAAATAATCCCATTCTTCCTTAATTCTGGAGACGTTGAAAAGTCATGGAAGACTCTGACGAGACTCTCGTGGAACTTTCCATCTAAAAAATCTGTTTACAAATCGTGGTTAACTCTAAACTTTCAAACTTATTTCAATTTGGTCACTGTTTTCATGATTTTCTTCTATTTTGGTCATTTTTTTGTCCCAATCTTCAAATATTATCCCTAAACTTCCAAACGCTTTCAAGTTGGTCCCTGAACCTCAATAATCTTCCATTGGTCCTTCACAATTTCAAAAATATGCAATTTATTCCCTCATGTACCTTGAATTTTTTTATTTTTATTATTATTATTTTATTATTATTGAAAGTAAGATGTATGGTCCATTTGATACGGTTTTTGCTTTTACTTTTGTTTCTTATTGAAAAGTGTATTGAGAAAGCTACCTTAATTTTATTTAATTTTATATTCGAAAGTGCTTTCAGAAGAAACTATATTGGATCATTTTCCTCTAATAATTTTTCTAAATTTTAACTAGATTAAACGCTTTCATCAAATTAGCCAAAAGAATTAAAAACAGCTTTTGAATTTCTAAAGTTCCTTGGAACTTCCAAAATACCATGCCAAATGTACCCGTAATCTCATTTACAAAATTTCATGAGATACACAATCAACAATGACTTTCGAGGTCTCTCCAATCCGTACAATATCAAAAAGAGAAGAAAAAGGCATTAAAATATATATGTAAAATAATTATAAAATTTTGTATAATTAGTAGTAAACTAATGAGAGCAAGATTTATACGAACATATTCTACATAATATTATTAAGCAAGACAATTATCATTTTACCGAAGTATGGTCTTGCCAACCTTATTTATAAAATGTGTCTACGTATTAGAGCTTTAATTACAAAACAAATTCAAGGGTGTTTGAAAATGATTTTTTATCTTAAAAAATTAATTTTTTGATCGTTATTTTATTATTTCAGCCGTAAAGTTTGACTTCTTCTTTTACAAGTGACTCTTACTTTTCTCCTAACTGTAAAAAAAATCAATTCTTATAGCTCTTGTTTGAGCTCCATTTTTCAACAAAAATACATTATTCAACAGTGATTTGACATCATTTCAACCACACATTTTTCAATAAAATAATATTATACGCAAATCAAAAACTTTTCTTTATTTTTTAACCACACATTTCTCATCAACATACTATTAAAAAATTCATTTTCTTCACAAAAATGGAGCTCAAACAAGGGCATAATCTCTCCCAAACGGGAATGGTGATAAACAAAAATTAGTGCCCCTTGCCCAACGTTGTTGATTGGAAAACCCTTGTGGTACATAAAGGGGTACATAATGGTGTCCCCCTCGCCCTCGCCCTTGCCCTCGCCCACCCCCTCTCCTTCAGATGTGACGGGCCCACCTGAATACCCATAGCACACCCCTTGTTGATTTTGCATATTCAAAATATGCTGCACAATTTGCATAGCATTGGCATTTCCTTCTGCCAAACTCATTTGCATCATTCATCTTCCTTCGAATTTTTACCGAGTAAATCTTTGCCTAAATTCTGAGTGTCCAACTTGCTATGATAGCTCCATTGCCCATAAAAATTGCCAACAGAGCACCATCAAAATCATGCATCTCTCCAACCCACCTCAACAATCTCATTAACAATGCCGCCAAATCCAAGAACCTCAAGCATGCCACCCAAATCCACTCCCAACTCGTCACCCAAAGTTACTTGCCTATCCCTTTCCTCTACAACAATCTCCTTAACCTGTATTGTAAATGTGGCCGCATTTCTCTAGCCCTCACACTCTTTTCTATAAATTCAAGAACCCATTTTCATGTGTACGAGAGCATCATAACTTACACCACCCTCATCACTCATCTGTCGCATAGCAAATTTTCCATCAAGGCTCTCAGCTTTTTCAATGAGATGAGGAGAAATCATATTTTTCCCAACCATTTTACGTTTTCTGCTGTTTTGCCTGCCTGCGCTGATACAATGGTGATTTTTCATGGGAAACAGATGCATTCTTTGATACGTAAACATGGGTTTGATTCTGATGTGTTTGTGGGTAGCGCATTGGTTGATATGTATGCGAAGTGTGGGGAAATGATCTTTGCGAAAATATTGTTTGATGAAATGCCCGAAAGAAATCTTGTTTCCTGGAATTCTATGATTGTCGGGTTCTTGCAAAACAAGCTTTATGACGAGACAGTTGAGTTTTTCGTGCATGTTGTTAGGGACGATTTAATAAATCCTGATCAAGTGAGCTTCTCAAGTGTTTTGAGTGCTTGTGCTAATGTGCGAGGAGTGGATATGGGAAGACAAGTTCATGGAGTTGTTATTAAGAGTGGGTTGGAATATTTACCCTATGTGAAGAATTCTTTGATGGACATGTATAGTAAATGTGGTGTCTTTGATGATGCTGAAAACTTGTTCAGGACCATAGAAGATAGAGATGTCGTCACTTGGAATGTTATGATGATGGGATGTGTTCAAAATAACAGCTTTGAGGAAGCGTGCAATTATTTTTGGATGATGAGGCGCGAAGGCATATCGCCTGACGAGGCTTCATTTTCGACTGTGCTTCATGCTGCTGCGAGTATTGCAGCACTGGATCAAGGCAGTTTGATCCATGATCAGATTATAAAAACAGGGTTTGAAACAAACACTTGTGTCTCAAGCTCACTGGTTACAATGTACGCAAAATGTGGAAGCTTGATCGATGGTAGAAGGGTTTTTACTGAGAGTGAGGATCGTAATGTGGTACTGTGGACGGCTACGATATCTGCCTGTCAACAACATGGCTGTGCAGATCAAGTTATAGAATTATTCGAGGATATGCTGCGAGAGGGTATTAGGCCTGATTATATAACTTTCGTTTCTGTTTTATCAGCTTGTGGCCATACAGGGCGGGTTGATGAAGGCTTTTCTTACTTCAATTCGATGATTCAGACGCACAATATAACCCCAGGGTCCGAACACTATGCTTGCATGGTTGACTTGCTTGGCCGTGCAGGTAAGTTACTTGAAGCTAAGAAATTCATTGAAACGATGCCAATTGAACCTGATATATCTGTCTGGGGAGCATTGCTCGGAGCTTGCCGAAAATATGGGGATCTTGAACTTGGTGGAGAAGTTGCTAAAAGGCTTTTCCAAATCGAGCCTACTAACCCCGGAAACTATGTACTGCTCGGAAATATGTACGCTCGAGCAGGTATGTTAGACGAAGCTGACGAGGTCAGGAGGTTGATGGGGGTTAACAAGGTTAGAAAAGAGCCTGGATGTAGCTGGCTTGATGTCAAGAATACAACTTATGTTTTCACAGCTCATGATAAATCCCATTCCAGGACCAATGAGATATACAAGATGTTAGGCAAATTGGAGGAGATGGTGAAGCAGAAAGGTTACATAGCTGAAACCCAATATGCAATAAACAATGTGGATGAATACAAGGAGAGGAGCTTATGGTATCACAGTGAGAAACTTGCCCTTGCATATGGGCTACTCGTCCTTCCTGAGGGAGCTCCCATTAGGATAAAGAAGAATCTTCGGACTTGTGGGGATTGTCATACAGTTATGAAGTTTGCATCAGAGATTTTCAGGAGAGAGATCATTGTGAGAGACATCAATCGTTTCCACAGATTTTCCAATGGTTTGTGTTCATGTAATGACTATTGGTAACAAATTTTTGTCCTACATTTTGAATGGTTTTTTGGGCCCAAGAAATTTTGGGCATGAGTAAAGCATGATCTATAATATATTAAATATGAATCATTTTTTTGGACAATTTTAACTTTACAATGTAATAAATACTAAAAAATATTGTCATGTATGGACTTCATATTATTAATTTTCAATTAATTAACATTCACATTAATCTGGACTCAATGAATATTGATAAAATGAATTTCTATTTACATGAATCTAAACTTGTTAAATAGATAAATTTATTTCTATTCATGTATTTACGAATTTTAATGGGTGTTTAAATATATGTATTAACAATTAATTTTTATGCATCAAATGTAGACCCTGTTTGGGGCTCATTTATTTCTCATTTCTCGAATTTTTTAGACCACTGCACAGTCATGGCATAGTCCCTTAGCTTTCATTCGGACACAAAATGACGACATGATGCATAAAAAAGATTATTTTATTTTTCCCTTTTTAACCCTCAAGTGACGAACCACCCAATCAATGCTTTAATTAAAAAGTGGGGTTAGAATTGGAAAATGGCTGGAAAAGATTGTACTTGTACTCAGTGAAGGCTGAATGGTGGGCCCTTATGGATTGTGCCATGGTCTGTTGCAACAGACAAAAAAATTCTAGAAATGATAAAGAATGAGCTCCAAACAAGGGCGTAGCATAAAAAT
>NC_036252.1:4012351-4050555 GCF_002742605.1 Olea europaea var. sylvestris
CATCGGGGTTTCAATGTTGGCAATTAAATTCTGAGGAAAGAAGCACTGAGAAGGAAAAAAGCAGTAAAGAGTAAATGATAAATGGAATACATGATAAAATTTTATATGATCTCTGTGAGAATCAACGGGAGAAATGGAAGATATAAAAACAAGAAGAGGAAGACTTCACCGAAGTTGGATCTAGATGTTCAGTACAAGAGCTTGGCAGGTTTTTCTTAACACCCTGCAAGCTAACTACACCACCAAAAAATTCTCTCAGTGTATGTCCACCTGATATGTCAACCCTGCAAACCCATAATGGATATTGTAGAAAAAGATGTAAGAAGGGGGGTGGGGTTTGGCACACACGAATTTCAAAGTAGAATGAGAGATGACTAAGAAACTGAAGGTTAAAAATTACGCATCCATAAATAATCCAGCGTCACTCAGACACTTCACTTTGGTGCTTCCAGGAAAGAAACTTTGGAACTCATCACAATGTAAAATCGATGCTAGACCACCGGCAGAGCAACCAGAAAGAAGGGCCTGAAACACAAAATGTAGTATCAAGCGGGAGAATGGGAAGAAAACAGCATTAATTGAATAGTGAGAAATTACTTGGTCTGCATTGTGCATTCCTCTTGACATTAAGTCTTCAATTGCAGCTAGCCATATACGTTGTCCTCTGAACTGCAAACCGGTAGCCTACACAAAAAATTTCTTAAAAATCACTTCTTGATGCTCATGTGTTTAAACAAAACTGAAGAACAAAATGTCACAGCATGCTGTAAACCTTATCTTCACTGTCCCCAGCAAAGGAGGCCCCATCACAATATCGAATCTTTACTCTATTCCAGTTAAAAAAATCTGATATGGAAATCAAAATTAGAAAAAATGCTGCCAATCAAACTTGAAACAGAAGAAAGAAGAAATCAGTGTTATTAGTAAAATATGCTAAACTATCCAGTAATGAACCTGGATTCTCTTCAGCCTTGTTGCTTAGTATTCCAGTGAATGGAATCTTCTTTTCAAAAAGATTGGACGACCCACGATGTGTCCCTTTTCGGTAAACACAAGTTCTGATGTTGTTACACCACCCTCCACCCTGCCAAAGGTTTCAGAAAATAAGTTTTTTGTGTGAATAAAGCATTACTATGTCTCTTAAAAATATATTTCGCTGAAGAAACCTATGGGCAAACATTGGTTAATATTGAAATATCAAAAAGTTTGAAACAATTTATATACACGAACATTTCCTACATTTAAAACTATACTCCCAAATCATCAATCATTAGGACCTTTTTCAATAGGATTAATCTAAGTATGCCCCCGTGGACTATTCAAGATATCGAGCTTCTACATGAAGTACATAAATTTTATTTCAACAAGTCACTTTCATTCAACTCCTAGGACTAACAAAATTCAACAGCCAAATACCCAATTTCTTTAAGTCCTGCGAGTAAAACTAACAAAGTAATAGAATAACAAAATATTTTCAAAATGCTAAGCTAAGTGTGAACATATTCATTAGGAGACTTGTCAGACAAACCTCCAATTCAATGAGCCAACGGTTTGCTCCTTCCCCGTGCCCAGGATGCAAGTGATAGCCAGGTAATGTTCCGTCCAAACACACTGCAAAAGTTAAGCACGAAGAGAGAGATCAGGCTAAGAGTTATCAAGTTCAAAGCTAATTTTCCCGTTAATCTCAATGATACTCCAGTAATATTTACCATATTAGTTTATTTTTCTGTAAAGCATAAATTTTGCCTCAGCTTATTATGATAGCCCACCAGAAATGATGGCTGGCACTAAATTTAGTTAAGTATCTACGACAGATGTAAAGTAACATAAATCATAAATGAAATACAAATAATCAAGTCATTGGACAGTTGAATACGTGTACATTGAGATACCACCCATAATTTTTTATTTTTATTTTTTGAATTTATTAATTATTACTCCCCAAGAAACTAAACATGGTCATTTTCAACATGGAAATCTAGCCATCAACAAGAAGATAAAGTAACAACAAACCACTAAAATTAAACATAAAAATTCAAGATCTATTCAATGCAGATATAAACATCCCAGAAGCGCAACAATCAGTATAAATCCAAATTACAAAAAAAAAAAAAAAAAAAAAGGGGGAAAAAAAATAAAAATTNGTGAACTGGGTTGACAAGTAGTGAGGTAGGGCCGAAATGCCTACTAAAGTGTGGGATTGAAAGGAAATGATATGGAATGACAATGGGTACACGGTTTGTGGGGATTTGCTTAATATATATTTCTTTTCCTCTTCATTTTTTAATTTGTTTTTCACAGTTGTGTCCCTTAAAAATGGAGATATACAAGACAAATGTTTATTTAACAGCAATTTTTTGCCGAATCCATCTATTAGGGACAAAATACTACATAAGTAATAGGTTAAGGACTCAAATGCCAAAAATAATAGATTGAAGATCGATTTGCTCCTAAGTCAATAGGTTAGAGACTAATGCTACAATTTCCCTTGGCAGATACCAGGAGTGACTGGTGCTACAAGTTTAGAATCTTAAAATAAAAGCGAAGCAAAAGCTAAAATGACATAAAAGAAGCTTCAATCACTCTGCCCACTTTGTGCTATAAAAATAGTATGAAATGTATGGAGTGAGATCTCAACCATGCCTTTTAGTTAGCTCTACAAAATGAAGATAGGCTTGGAGTGAAAAATTTGTTTAGAAACGTACGTCGAATCAGATGTGATACTTACGTCGACTTATCTCTAAATGGGATCTAATCAACTCCTCAATTGAAAGTCATGACATAACTAATTAACTGCGCAACAGTTCAAAATTAAAATTGACACAATTTGAGAAGTGGATTATCTATATATTAATTATATCTATACTTCAAGTATGTGAACTATAATAAATGGTATCAAAACGAGTATGAGGTGGATGCCCTAATAACCTACCTTTTTGCCATGTATTGAAATGTTGCGATCAATGAATTTCGACGTGGTGTAATGTTATTCTATGGGCATGACATGTAGACCAAATTTGTAAATTTCTAATGTAGAGTGTCCACTTCTGCTGGTGAGCGCATTTGCAAATTTGTTATGTGGACCAAATTATGCATTTATTTCGAAAATTTTACATTGCAATTTAAGAAAAAATAAAAATAAAAATAAAAATAAAAATAAAAATAAAAATAAAATAAAATAAATAAAAAAGGCAAAGAAAACAAAAGAACGTGGCGGCATAGGTGAGTGGAATTTCATCACGATCACCGCCTGATTGATTGCTAGTATGGGATACAGCTGTAGAGCTGTATGACTTTTAGATGTTTCTCGTGCCCAAAATAAAGTCAAGTGCATTATTCGACCAAAGGTCCAACGTTGGAATAACATTATATGGTGAAATGATCCGATTTATTAAGCCGTGTTTGATGGAGATAAAGATAAAAATAAAATTTTTAGTAGATTTTGATAAAAAGTTGTTAAAATATTTGACTTATATTAGAATCTCCGTTTGTTTTCTATTTATGTAAAAATGAAAATGAAAAATATAGTTATTACGACTTCCACACAAAAGATGGAAATTCAAATATGGTGGTTTGATGTGATGAATAACGATCATATTTTTTTTATTTTAATGGAGGAAAGAATGCGAAATAGACAGAGGCTTAATTTGTACTAAGCAAGGGCTAAATGTATGATATGAAACTTATTTTATTGAATTTATTGTTTAGCCCTTGTTTGATAGGAATTAAAATTAATATTTTAGTCTTGGTTAAAGTCAATAATTAATTTAAACCACAGAGTTCATGAGATCTATAACTTTTTAATTATATATTTTATCAACTTTTATTAAAATTCTATAAAAATTTAATTTTAATCCCAATTAAACAAGAGCGTCATGTCATATACTTTATATGAATATTATTATTCTATGATTATGTATGGTGACCCGAAGGGAATTGTTTGTCTAGGAAATCTATGATTCTGTCTCGTTATCGAGTCACATTTTGTTTGCTGTGGTCTATTGCTAAGTGGTACACGAATAGAGGTGTAAAGAGACTTGGCAAGGCTCACAATTTTATTTATTTATTATTTTTAATTTTTAATTTTATTAATTTTATTTATTTATTTTTTCACGCATAAGATTAGGCATTCCAATAAAATTATCAACATATAAGCCCTTCGCCCACACCTATGATACCAAAATGTTCATAAACTATACTTATAAGGGTATGGTTTGTCCCTTTGAACTCGCTCAGATCATCTCACCTCCTCTAAATCTAATCCTTCGATATCGAAAGGTGACTGTATCTCAGCATGACATACTAATAACCCATCAACCCCATAGAATCACATCCAACTTCATTGATAGTGGCATTTTAAGACATGGCAAGAAAGTATATATGTCAAGAAATGTACCTAGCTAGTCTATGTTTGACCTTCATTTTTTCAAAAAATCATTTTTTTTTGGAAATTTAATTTCAACTACACATTTTCTCATTTAATAATTTTATGTGTAAATTTAAAATTTTTCCTTCCTTTTTAACCACATATTCTTCGAAAAGTCAATATTCCAAAATACGCTATCTCCGAAAATGTAGTTCAAACAACAGAAAATCTCATTTTCCAACTACCTAAATTGTTTGTCCTTCGGTTGAGGTTTTAATTGCTTCACTTGATCAAGGGATATCTATTTAACACGATCTCTCCCTTCTACCACCGATCTTCGTAGGAAGCTTTCGAGGAGATCATTGATGAGGTTTTTCAACATAAAATTCCTTTTGATAATTTCTTTTGGCTTCAAGATGGGCATCAAAGTAGATCTCCTTCGTCTACTCCAAGTCCTCGTTGACTTGTTCCTCAAGATTGTCTCTAAACACTTGAAAAATGCTCAACTGAGACCCTTGTCTTGGTACCCACTCTTTAGTCTCCTCCTCCTATTCTTCAATGGCCTCTTGTTAGTCTGCATTCGTATATCCATTGGATCCACGACGTTAGTTTTCTCAAATTTGATCAACTCAACTCGACCACAAAGCTTAACTATTCTAACCTAAGGCTCCGACTTCGAGGAAGACATTGCCAATGTCATTAAATTTTTTTTGGGATGAAATGCACAGAAGATGTTAGGAATGTGACTCAAATTAGGAGATTGAAGATGCGTAAGTAAACTTTTACTTGGAAAGGGAATCTAATTGCATCTAATAAAAGGAAACAAAATTTTGTTGAAATTGGGTCTCCTAATTGTCATATATTTTCCTGCCTTTTAGGACTTTTCTAGGGTTGGCCTATAAATATAAGGCTCTTCTATCAATTTATATTAGACAGTTTTGTAAGAAGCAGTTTTGCTAAGTTGTATTTGTTTTTTCCATATTGTTCAGTAATAAGCATCGTTCCCCTGCGATTAAACCTTTTTGTTATTCTTTACTTTAAATCTTGTTTTCATGATGTAATCTTGTTTACTTCAATATTATTATTAAATCTTATTCTTTACAATTCGGTTTGGAATCAACAAGTGGCATCGGGGCTTTCGCGCCGAACAAGTGGTATCAAAGTTTGGTTCCTTTCGAAGATTGGTTGAGATTTTTTGGGATGGCTGGGTTGAAGTATGATATTCTGCAATTAGATCGCAATACAAGGTTCTCGTTGTGACAAGTAAAGATAAGGGTTGTTTTGGCGCAGTTGGATTTGGAAGATGCGTTGCTGGGTTTTGACAGGATGCCAACTGATTGGATAACGAAGGAGAAATGACGAAAGGATCGGAACGCTGTGTCGTTGATTCATTTTCATTTATCCAACAATATTCTGCAGGATGTCTTGAAGGAGAAGACAACGACTGCTTTGTGGTTGAGACTAGAGTAGTTATGTATGACTAAGAATCTGACCAGTAAACTGGCTCTTAAGCAAAAGCTGTATTCCCAATGCATGACGGAAGGAAGATTGTTGGAAGATCACATTGCTGTGTTCAAGGAAATAGTTACAGATTTGAAAATGTTGAAGTTTAAGTACGACGAAGAGGATCTTGCCTTGATCCTATTGTGTTCGCTGCCTAGTTTTATGCGTCGTTTCGGGACACAATCTTCTATAGTCAAGATACTTTGACTAGATGATATCTATGATGCTTTGCAGTCAAAGGAGAAGATGAAACATTTGATTGGAGCTACATCAAGGGATGATGAAGTTTTTGTATCTCAAGGTGATCGATGGAGAGGCAGATCGAGAGTCAACTTTAATAATGTGTACTGTTACTACTGCAAAAGGAAGGGACATATTTGGAAAGATTGTAATATGTTGCAGGCTAGAGGTGATTTAGCTGCAAATCGTGGCGCGCAACCTTTGACTTCAGATGAAACCAATGTAGTTGAAGATTTTTTAGATGGAGGAGATGTGATGTTGATTGTGGTATATGACGTGGAATCTAGGCCTGACGAGAAGTGGATTCTTGATTCAGCATGTTCACACCATATGTGTTTCGATAGGGATTTATTTCAGATATATGAGGTTGCTCAGCAATGTGGAGTTGTAATGAGAAATAACCAGTTTTGTTGTATTGTTGGAATCGATCAAGTCAGATTGCGGTTGTAGGATGGGACGATTAGAACACTTGGCCAGGTTCGACATGTTCCTAATCTGAAGAGGAATCTCATCTCGCTTAGTGCCCTAGATGCAAAAGGGTATAAATTCTTTAGAGGAGGTGGAATCTTGAAGGTCCTAAAGGGAGTCCAGGTTGTACTAGAAGGATGGAGAAGATTCTAGTTATACATTTTGCAAGAGAGTGCAGAACATTTTAGGAGATATTTTGACAAGTTTAGTACCGTGGTGGAAGTTCATTTTGGTACAGTATCTCTAGGGTTAGGCTCTGAGTCGGTTTAGAACACTGCTAGGGAGAGCGTTGGTGATTCCACTTTGCTACCAATTTCAGCGAGTACACTGTGTTCAGTTGTCGGGGTTGGACTCATCGAGCATAAGTACCATGGTATCAGTAATGTCTAGGATGCTTCTAGGAACGTTGAAGGCGATAGTTTTAGCAAAGGCCCTTGTGATCAAGCATCTGGTTTAGTTCTTGCTACAAGGTGTGCTTCGCCTTGTGTGATGAACATTAATTCTTTGGTGGATTTGGGAACCCTGGATTTGTGTTTAAGTGTCGGTTGTGGACGTCGGGCAGAGGACGCGTATTTGGTTTATATAGACTGATTACTGTGTTGAGGAGATTCGGCCAGTTCATTTCGCTGCAGACGGATTTGAAATCTAGGAGTTTTATTCGTTGCACGTGTTGAAGAGTCCAATTAATTTTGGTGGAGACGGATTTGAAAACTAGGAGTTTCGTTCGTTAAACCGAAATTTGAGTCAAGGTGAAGATTGTTAGAAATGTAACTCAAATTAGGAGAATGAAGAGGCGTAATTAGACTTTTACTTGGAAAGAGAATCTAATTGTATCCAACAAAAGGCAACAAAATTTTGTTGAAATTGGGTCTCCTTATTGTAATATATTTTTTTGCCTTTTAGGACTCTTTTAGGGTTGGTCTATAAATACAAAGCTCATCTGTCAATTTTATTAGAGAGTTTTGTAAGAAGCAATTTACAAAGCTCTTCTGTCAAATTTATTAGAGAGTTTTGTAAGAAGCAATTTTGCTAAGTTGTACTTGTTTTCTTTATATTGTTTAGTAATAAACATTGTTCCTCTGCGATTAACTTTTCTTGTTCTTCTTTACTTTAAATCTTGTTTTTGTGGTGTGATCTTGTTTATTTCAATATTATCATTAAATCTCATTCTTTACAATCCCATTTGGGATCAATAAGTGATATCGGACCTTCCGCGGCCAACAGAAGATACGAAACACAAAGAGCCTACAATGACAAAATGGAACAATGAAGAAAATTTCAAGAAAAGAATTATACAAATTAATTGAACGACTATAATGTTTTCTTAAGCATCTTTGCCAGAGATAACTAAAAATTTATCATCAAATTGGCGAGGGTGAAATGAGTTTTGGCGAGGGCAAAATGAGTTGAGATATGCTATCCTATTGAATTGTTCAATTGGTTGTTAAACCAATTAATTATTAACACGCCATCAATTTAGTGAATTAGTGATGAAGTTAATGACGTTAAATTTGAGATGATATGTTAATTATTAATGACATATTAATAATTAACTGGTTGGACAACCAATTAGATAACAAAATTGAACAGCAAACCTCAACTTGGACAAAACGCTCTCATCCTAAGCAAGATTGACCATAGGGATGCATAATTAGTAGATGAAGGCTCCACACTAGCTTACGAGCTTGTTTTAGGTCTATTTTGATCGATGCTCTTTTTCTTGGACAACCGATGACTTATATTTTTTCATCGTCCTTGTTTTTTTATTTGAGAAGATGAGCAAAGAATATATTCTTCATTACTTTTTCGTCTAAACTCTACACCATAAAGTCATCGCAGTCGCTAGGGGATGGATTGTTAAATGCTTGATGGTGCAAAAAAGAAATTATGTCTGAACTCATTCTGCTTAATTATGCAAATTCACGGTATGAAGAGCCTCTATGTTAAATACGGGTGAAAATTGTGAAAACGTGCATTTACATATAGTAATTTTCGAAACAAAATTTATACCCTTGATAAATTTAAACAACACAATATATAAGGTGCATAGTCCAACTAAAACTACAAAAGAAATTGAGTCATTGACCAAGATACGAGGTAGAAGATGCTACTTAGAAGTTTTGGACTTAAATTTATAGACTCCAAAATAGAGACGGTTGGAAAATTGTTGCATGAATTATATTCCGTTAACTTATATGCAAATATGACAAAATTGTGATTAATTGTGTAAAATATTGGATAGAATTTCGACCTACTGAAACCAAGATACGAGCAAGAAAATATGGACAAATTAATACTTATTAAAATTTAGAAAATAGAATGAGATGAAACGACGCGAGTTATGCTATTACAAATCTTTTTAAGATAAATTTTCGCCACCTTCTATGATCAAATGGGTATTTGCCCCCAAAGATACAACGATTTTTTTTTTTTTAAATTAATATAGCACAATATCAATTTTGCTAGACGGACCAAAGTGTTGATGGTATTTTTCACCAACGGGAATAGATACCAACCAAATTGGTTGAAAGGAATTTTGTTTTTGAAATATAATTCAAATATAATTTCTATTTCAGCAAAATAAATATGACAAAATAGTTTGAAGTAGTAAGAGAATTTAGAAATCAGTTTTCTTGAATTGATTTGGTGTAGGAAATATGGTATTAGGGGTCCATTCAGTGCCTTTCGAAATGGCTGCATCTTTTGATTTAAATAAAAATAGACTATTAGATCAATCTTTTCATATTTAGCGGTCTAGATCGTACCATATCAAATAGTTGTGACTTTTTATAATGTACATTTTTGAATAGTCACATTCAATTCGAAACAAAATGACTCTCTAATATGCACTATTTACATGTGAAGAGTCGCTGTTAGTCGTCGCAGCAATTGAAAACCTTTCTAGTTAACACCTATTCATAATTGTCTCGTAAATTTCAATAGTTACAAGTTAAGCCCATGAGCTCCAAATCTAGAGTAAGAAACAATTTTGGTATGCATATGCAAAAGGTGGAAAAAGAAGACGACCTAGATCAAATAACAATCAACAAGGTCAACGTGGCCTTGTTTGCCTAGAATAATTCGTATAAGCTTAACTTATTTCACTTTACTCGTAGTTATTTCGATTTTTCACTGAATTTGAAGAATGCTATTCTCTATCACACTTTATTCATAATCACGCTAGCAAATGCACTTTGAATGTGTTTTTATTATTTTTCTATCTTTTCTTTTCTTTAAAATTTTCGTCCATATCTCCAACAAGAGTACCTTTCTGGGGGCATAAGTATGAGTCCAGCAAGGGCTGGCCTTGGCCTAAGGCCAACTAGGCCATGGCCTCGGACCTCCAATTTTTTGGGGGCTCATAAATATCATTCAGCCCACATATATTTACAACCAGCACCAAAGCCTAAAAAAAACCTATGGATTTTAGCTAGGGAACACTCTGCCGATGAAGAATTCCAGGAAAGAAGAGAATGGTTTCTAAGCCATTAAGGAAGAAAATTGAGACTCCAAGGAGTTGTCTGGCCATGGTTTCTAAGCAATTTTCTTTGTCTTCATTCGAGCCCAAGGGATTGTTTGGCTATTCATGTCTTGGATCTTGAAGATGGAAGACATAGTGAAAACTGTTTCTAAGGTCAACTTTGATCTGTATAATTTTTAATCAAATTCTTGATTTTTCTTTTCATTTTTTGAATTCTTGCCCTTGATTCTCTGTTCATGAACTTTTTTTTTTTTAATTACTTCGCTATAATTTACAGCGTCTTTGGTTTAGCTTTTACCTCACTTATTTTGCTAAAAAAAGCTACTTTTTTCACTACCAAATTTTACTTATTCAGAAAGCAATTTGCTGGTGAAACTGTTGTGCTAAAGACATACTTTAAATATAGTTGAAATAGGCTTTTTATTGAGATTTTGATCTAGTAAGTAGCTGAATTGAGAAGGAAATTGGTATAAATATCAATATTGTTGATGTGCAGATCGATAGTTCTTTTTCAACCTTTTACAAATGGTCTTAACTTTGCTCATGTGACGCATTATCTCCGTTTCATAAGTATTGTTACTTTTTTTTTTGTTTTAAAATTATGCCTAAGGGCCTCATATATAATTTGTTACCTGGAGCCTCAAAATTTTCAAGGCCGACCCAAAGTATAACTGCAGTTTTTTTTCCCCTCCACAATTTTCATTTATTCATGAAGTCATATTTTTTATTATACTCCCACTCATCTCTCTCTGTGTCCCCCTTGGACGGAGAGCGCCGATGTGACCTTATTTGTCTAGCATTGTCCAAGCACATTTGGGATGCATTCAAAGTGTCATTAATGCATGGCTCCTTTATTGCATCATTAGTTGGGGAGGTCAAGTCATGCACTCGCCTTAATATATATATTTTTTGTTTTATTATTAAAATATGACATCTCGCCTAAAATAATTTAATTTTGAAATTAAAAAAATAGTTAAAAGAAGGTCACATAGTAACATTTACTATGCCAAGCACTGCATTGTTAGTCCTATAAAGCCATACAATGGAAAAGCTGTAAATTCAAGACGATTTATCTACTATTCAAGACAAATGCTTGCACAGATGAAACGTTACAATCTTTTATTCCCATCAAAGAAGATACATATAAGGAGTTTATAGGTCTCCTAAACCATGTATCGACCGTCTTAGAGAAAAACTTAACGAGTTGTCTTACTTCCTAATGACATTATAATGAGTTATATACATTAATAACTCATGTTTCTATCATCTACTAAAGTCTAACGAAGGATATTCACGAGGAACTCTATCAATAGAAATATTTATTTTTCATGTCATGGGATAATTACTTGACTGCTCACACTAAGACGACTAATTAATCATATACAACACATTTTTTTCTTTGAATTTTTTGTGTTATACTAACATTGATTAGACTTTTTAAATTGGGCAACTTACAAAAATACCTCGAGGTCTTTTGAAAAATAATATGAAAAGATTTTGAAAAAAAAAATTGTGTAAAATTAAGAAAAATGACAGCAATTTCAAGAAAGTGATGAAATAATGCTCCACTATCTTAGTTTTCGGTCATGCGTCCCTTATGAATTCCACCAAGTTCAAAATGCCATTAAGGTTGTCCTCAGATGAATATTAGTTAATACCGTATTAAGTACGTCTTGGGAAAAAGTTAAAAGACTGTATCATTCAACTTCATAGCATGAGGGCCGTGCTGGGCCTAATTTACCGTTTTAAATTATTAAATTAGTTGGACTATAGCTTAACAAAGCTTGGACGCCCAATTAATTATTTGTAATTATAACTAAATATTGGGCTTGGTACACCTCGTGGTTTTAGACCAATGCTCTAGATGCAGTGAATAAGGGAAGACCACATATATCCTACATATAAAAATCATATTTCTAAACTAACAAACTTCCTAAAATTTTACAAAAATAAGGTGATAAATGAAATTATTATATTTAATAATAATATAATATAATTAATCTACCTACTCCACCACCACCCCACCCCACCACACCAAATTTTAAAATTTAAATTCAAACAATTCTCTTTATCTCTCCGCCTCATCCCACCTTCGGCGGCCCCACCCCATCTCCAACGACTTCTCCGATGACAACTTCGACGACTGCTCTGGCGACCCCAACCTACCTCCAGCGACAATTGCAATGGTCTCTGGCAACCTCCTTATGACCATTTCGGCAACTGACGTTGTACCTTTTTTTTAGGCAATGACTTGCGACCAATTTTATTAAATCTGTGATATATGATCAGTTCTATTAGATCTGTGAATATATGCAACTATTTGTGATCAAATTTATTTTCAGTGTGACTGTACAAGATCGTCTAATTTGTGATTGTATGTAACTAAATTCACTGACCCATGTTATCTGTGATTAACCGTGACCAACTCTGTTTTTGGTGTGACTAACTGTGACCAAAATTACATTCAGTGTGTCTGTTTGTGACAAGGTCAATCTTATGTCACAACCGGTCACAATTAGCACAAAATTGGTCACAAATAGTCACAACAAACACAAATTTGGTCACAAGGGGTCACTACAAACAATTATGCACTCATTGCGACTCGTATCATAATTTGCTCCTATTTCAAAGCAATAATAGAATTTGTGATTGTATGTAACCAATTCACCGACCCATGTTATTTGTAATTAACAGTGATCAACTCTGTCTTCGGTGTGACTAATTGTAACCAAAATTGCATTCAATGTGACTGTTTGTGAGAAAGTCAATCTCATGTCACAGTTGGTCACAATCAACACAAAATTGGTCATAAATAGTCACAACAAACATAAATTTGGTCACATGACGTCACCACAAACAAATATGCACTCATCGCGACCTTTATCATAATTTGCTCTTGTTTCAAAGTAATGATCGAGATACAAATGACGTTTCCTAGCCCCAGAAGACAAGGCTAGATGAAGGATAGGCCACTGCATTTTTGCCAACTCTAAATTTCTGACAATTGCTAAAAAGAGGCAAAATCTCTCTTTCTTTCTCTTCTAATAGCAAACACACAATCGAAGTAATGGAGGACTTTTCAATTGAGAAAATTCAATTATCTAGCACTACATTGGCCTCCCTCATCCACCGTGTCTCTGCTGCCACCAGTGACCTCACCACTACGATCTCTTCTATCTCCATTTAAACCACACCCAACCACCACCACCACAAAAAATTCCACAAACTCGTCGCCACCACCACCACACCACAACACACCATTATTGCGCCACGCAACCCACAACACACCACCACTGCACCACCCACAGAACA
Organism: Olea europaea var. sylvestris; assembly: GCF_002742605.1. Classification (NCBI taxonomy): domain Eukaryota; kingdom Viridiplantae; phylum Streptophyta; class Magnoliopsida; order Lamiales; family Oleaceae; genus Olea; species Olea europaea. The sequence continues at coordinate 4,025,722 of NC_036252.1, forward strand.
CCACCACCTCCATCATTTCCTCTCTCCATTTAAACCGAACCAACTGCCATCCCCACCAAAAAAACCCACAAACCCCCCGGTCAATACCACCACAGCACACTATCATCGCCTGCGCAATAACAATCTCAAAAACCGCAACAAAACATGTCAAAAAATTTACCAAAAAATCATATGATTGGTAAAACCACACAAAAGTCCATAACACCACACAAAAAGTCCAAATTGTCGCCGAAACGCCGGAGAAGAGTTTAGTCCTTATCACCGTGTCTCAACTCCTCCGACGGTGCAACCATCCTAGTGCATCTACTTAGGCGAAGAGACGGATCTGTACATGTACTTCAATGTCGCGCCTCAACGCTGTAGTTGTTTGCTGGGGAAGGGTTGGTGTAGAGAGAGAGAAATGGCGGGAAGTGGCAATTTTAGAGAGAGAATAAGAAATGTAGAGAGAGAGAGAGATGAGAGTGGGTAGAGAGAGGACAAAAATTTCTTGGTGTGGGTGGGGTAATGGGTTAGATGCGATAAATACGTGTATTAGATTTTGTAGTTATATTTTTATTAGTTTTAATTATTAAAATTTATTTAAGACCTGATTTGTGAAAATGAAATTTAATCTCTTGTTCTTTGAAAATTAATATTTAAATTCAGGTTTCTAGATAATTTTCCCAGTGAATAACTATGTGAGTGCACATGTGCATATCAATCGTAATCGATCAAGAAGACTTTGCAATTTATATAAATGTGGTTCAAAAGATCGTTGTTAATGTACAATTTTTGATATATTATGTTCTATTTCGATATGTGTATCTAGTTTAACAAGTGGTATAAGAGAGAACACGCAGCGCTATGGAGTAATTATAATCCTTAAACAAATCATTTTCTTTATGCTCTTTTTACCATAATAATTAAGGCCCTTTTTGTATAATACTAGCCCTTACAGGCGATGAATAATAAGTATGACATTCACTGATCCACACTGTCAAAATGCTTTTCTCAATATATATCAAAGGGGGAAAAACACACACACACACACAAAAAGAAATATATAAAATGAGAGGAACACGCAATTATATATCTTGATCCATGCTAGTGTTAATCTTCCTTTTCTTGTCTGTCACATGGCTTGATCAGATTCAAAAACTTGGTTGTTTTTCCAACTGATTTCCTGGGTGGGGTCAACCGTGGACCCTCCATTTGTAGTCTTAGATACCTCAATCTCAGCTGGCTTGATCAATGGTACACCGCTGATGGACGGTGATTTGTCCATGCCAGAAGTATTTGCTGTATCTTCGGTTTTGTACTTGTACCATGTTGCCCAATAAAGATAATTAACAAAGTTGAGGCAACTTAGGATGGCCAAAAACCAGTAAAAAAGATTCAAGTTGTTCTTGTTCAAGTCTTGTCCGTATAACCATCCCTTTTTGCTTGGAGATATTCTTTTGGTGACAGAATTAATGATATCCACAAAGACACTGCTCAAGAAATAGCCAAATGAAAGTGAAATCCATGTAAATGAAGTAGAGAGTGATCGCATCCCGGCCGGTGCTTCCTTGTAGAAAAATTCGAGCAAACCGACTAAGGTGAACATATCTGCTATCCCAAAAATGGCGTATTGGAATGATAACCAAAAGAGGCTAATAGGCTTTGTGGGATTTTTCAAGAATTGGTTCTTTCTTTTCACTTCGACCAGGGCTGCCACAGACATTGAAATGGCCGAGAGAACTAGGCCGATGCCAACACGCTGAAGCTGCGTGATCCCGGATGGATGCTTGGTGATTTTTCGTGCGAAGGGCACGAAAATGATTTCGTAAATAGGGACTAGGATCATTATGAAGGCTAGGGGAATGACGGGGACTGATGGTGCAGGAACTTGGAAAGAGCCGAGTCTTCGGTCCATTAGGGAGCCTTGTTGGACCGAAAATGTTTGAAGCTGTGCCAAACATGTGTTCAATAGGATTGTGCTGGCTATGATTGGCAACATTCTTGTTAGAACCTTAACTTCTTCAACTTGTGTCACTGTACAAACTGTCCAAGGTGTTGGCTTTGCATTTTCTCCAAGAATTGCTGCTTTATCTAGGCATCTGCCTCAAGTCATGAGATCCATTTACGAATTAAAGATAGTTTAACTACGAAATTAATCATAATCAGCTTAATTATCAAACTTATTACTATATCTACAACAGCAACACAAAGACTGTAGTTACAAAGCGGAGCAGCCTACTTACATATCATGCCAAGGGGCAGCTAACTTTACCTTGTACTATGTCCATTTTTTAAATTTATTTTAATAGTTTTCATGAAATTTTTTTTAACTATCATTTATAGATATTATTTTGAAATGAACAGTGTATATAAGAAAGAACTGAAGGTCACCTGAATTGTTCTGTATGAGCAATTTTGGCTTCTGCCGAGACAAATTCTTTCTCATTAATCTCATGCAGTTCATTGGGGTTCTCTGGAAGTGACAATCCTCGATTTTTAATTGCCACAACCACTACCTGTGAATATAAATTAAGTACTCTTAAAACGTGGGCACTTGTTACATTGAAAGCTTTATATACATACACTTGCAAAATTCACCAAAAAAATTCACTTATAAAGTACGTATTTTATAGATTAATATAGATAGAGACCTAGAAAATTGAAGTACGTAATATATTATTATAATTACATCTTTGTTTAAGTTTTCAACATATGGGATTAGGCCTACTACACTAGTTACTGTCTATAAATTATTGAAAATCCTTATCTTATAAGTGCAGTACCATTTTAGTAGGAACAAACATAATTATTTAAATTGTATCTTTGAACAAGTCCTATCACTTGCAAAACTTATTTATTTATTTTTGTTAAAAGTCGTAATATGTGCATAACTTTTATAAATGAGTGACTATGAAACTATAACTCAAGTTAAGCTTTTAGACAATAACTCATGTTCTTTTGCCCATAGTGGAAAGTCTTACCTTGCTCACTTTGAAGAGAACCTTACTTAGGATTCTCACATTTGTAAAGAATCGTAAGTAAGGTTCTCATTTGATATGTCATAACAGCAAATGGGTAGGAGAACAATTTCATTTAGACAATATAGTTGTTTACCTGTGCAATTCTTATGATAGGGCTGTCTCCGGGGACTTCAAGGCGGTAAAAAGGCTTTCCGAGGATTAGAAAAACATAACCAACGAAAGTGGTAATGGAAATAATGAGAAAACCTTTCCACCAACCATTATTGTTGTTGGAGGTGCTAACCCATACTAGGACAGTGACACCAATGGAGGACCCAATTGTTGAGCTGAGCAAAAGCCAGTTGAAATAGCTAGCAAGAGCCTTGGATTCTTTTGGATCTTTTGAATCAAATTGTTCAGCACCAAGTGGAGGAAGAGAACCCTTGACCCCACCAGTGCCTAATGCTAACAAACAAAGTGAAGCATAGAACATGACTGCTATACCACCTTTTACACATCTTGACTTGCCACAAGCCTCTGGTTGCAAACTTTCATTATGAGCTTGAATTGTCATCATCAGTAGGGCCTAAAGGGAAAATATTAAGGATATTAGTTGTTATTTCACATCACCTAGAAAAACATTCTACAAACAACACTAATTCATATATACCAAGAACTAAGCCCGATTTTTGCCAGTGGTCAGGATAAAAACTTTCCACCGTTGACGTGGCAATAGAATTTTACTTACGGTTCTCTTAAACTCATAGAACCATAGTTAAGATTCTTTGGCTACATCAGCATAGGAAAGTTTTCATCCTATCAACTGGGAGCAAGAGATCAGTTTCGTATTAAGAACATACTTTGGGAACACAGTAACCAAGACTTGATTTTTAATTTCTTTTATTTTCTTAATATTTTCTTTAACTACATTATTTAAAGGATTAAGAACCCGTTGATCTTTCAACTTCAATGAATTTTCACGAATTCTCTCGTTGGTTCATTTTGTTTCAGGTTGGTCACTGAAATAAATCTTTACATTGAACTGGCTAGTAAATCACAACTTGATTAATCTATCAATATTATTAGTCAACTAACTGAGAAATGGATGTAGTAGCATACATGGCAAGTGCATTTTCCATTAATCAAATTAATTAATATTTACAAAGTCAACGAATTTGTAACGTAGTTCAAGTTCGGTTAGGATCTTTAAACAAAATGAATGAAATGAAATTTCACTAAAAGTTCAATGACAGCCATCGACCGGTCTTAAGTGAATCTTGCAGGAAAAAAATCAATAATACTTTAGAATGAGTTATAATTGTATCGAGCTTAACTTACCAGCACTTCGAGGATACCAAAAGTTATGCAGGTGTTGAATCTATTAAGATAAGTGTCCGAAATGAAGCCACCAACGACAGATAGCAAATAAGTCGATCCCAGTAAGTTTGTGAGAGTGTTTGCTGAGCCAGATAGATCAAAATGCATCTTCAGAAAAAAGTACAACACCAAACTCACCATATTAGCAACAGAACCCATGTTCTCTAATGCCACCAAGGCTACACAACAAAATAATAATGCAGAATTAGCTCATCAAACAGCATTATAAACAAGAAGCTTGGTTAGCCAAAAGATGGTGATCTAATCAATTATGTAAAAAGTTCGTGCTTTTTCTAAGAAAGAAGGGGTACACAAAATTTCTCAAGAGGGATTGTAAAGCACATTGTATAAAAGAATATTTGAATATGTTGAAGTACTATGTCTTACCATAAATGAAAGAGGCTGCTTTGAATCCTCCTTTCTCTTTGATTTTACATGGGCCTATAGCGTCGTACCCCGTCTTAGTGTCGTTCTCCTGTTCAAATGACACAACACGTTAGTCGAGAGACTAATCCCGTGGGAGAAAGAGAAAGTGAAAGACTCACCATAACTGGTAGTTGGAGAAGATTATCAGATAGAAACCAGAAAGAGTTTTCTTATGAATGGAATTATGGAAATTTAAATCATACATATAGCCTAACAAAGCATAATTTATAATATACTATCTGATTGACTGGTTTCTTGTTCTCACTCTCTCCCGCTCTATATCTCTCACAATTTCAAGATCACGACATGGGTGACAGCAAGTTTGATCTTTCACTTTCACAAGGCATTAGTGGAGAGATGATATATGGGTTGTGGGCTCAAGCGTCAAGGGTTATGCCCCCATCCAAGAAACTTTTCTCTATCAAATATTGCTAGAATTTTTGACGTTTCAGGTTTTGTGGTCTCCTTTTGTGCTAAGTCATTAAAGTCATTCAAACAAAAGATGGGCGGTAATTATTGGTGATAATATTGGAAAGCTTAGTTTCATGTTTATAGTATTTATTACTAATGGCTTGATCTGATATCTGCAAATGATGACAATGTTATCCTGCTTCGTATGATCATATCATGTAGACATATGCTGTGGATGGACTGAAGCAAGGCGATGGACTTCACGAACGATTGAATTTTTAATTTTTAATTTTATTTATTATTATTATTATTTTTTTCAACTTGGATTTCTAGATGAAAGTGGAGGTCATTCAAAAGTTGTGAATTAGGAAAAATATGCAGTGGAATTTTAACCAATCTAGTCTTATAGATAACCCACAACAGTAGGGTGGTGTGATTTATTTTTTGCAATAAAATATTCACATGAGGTCCACCCCCATGTGAAAGCCCTGTAAACATTCTGTGAATTTTTTTCTGTACACAGGGAATAATACATAGAATTTACCTTGAAACTTTTAGTTTCCAGTATTCAGTTTTGCTCAAAGTCAATTTCATGGAATAAATATGGTTATTTAGCCCTTGTTTGACAAAATTTTACTAAAACCAACTTGTCAAACTTTAATCTAAATTACACATTTTATGAGACTTCCAACTTTTATCGGTTATCAACCACGTATTTTATCATTTTTATCAAAATCTATTAATAAGATAAAATGGTCAATGGGAAATCCCCAACCCTCTTGACTTGAAAAATCCACTAAGAATCACAAAGATTGCAGTCCCTCACGTTAATTTTGGATCTACAAAATAAGTGATCTCAGTTAAGCTCCTGTGTGATGATCATTATCTGGGGAAAATAATGTTTTGAACGGTGAGTTTTAAGATAATGTCTGATTAAAAAGTAAAAAAAAATAAAAAATAAAAAATAAAAAATTGAGTTTACGTACAGAATATTTTATTGTGTGAATATATGATTGAAAATGAGCGTGTAGAAAATTTTTTTTTTTTGAAATAATGATTGTCAAATAGGGCTAAATCTAAATCAAAAGATTAAAAAAGTACTCCCTATTTTATATATCTCGACCACTGTAGGATGAGATTAAGTTCACCTTCCTACGCTACTCCAAGATTTTAATTAGATCATTTTGCTCACAAATTAGAATAGAGATCAATTTTAGACAATTATTGGATCGATTTAGAACATGATTGATCCTGTCCGAGAAGAGTGTATAATTTACTCCAAAAACCAGATTTATAGTTTTTGACAACACTCCTCAAATTAAATGTCCAGACTTCAAGAATGGAGGAGAAAACAATAATACTAAAAATCGAATCCTTTTTTGTCATAAAATGGTCATCTGGATTTATTATTTGTAGTGACTAGCTTACTAGTTCATTATGTTTCAAATAAAAATTCATGCAAGCTAGCTTACTAGTTTTTTCATAAATATAACTTAAAATCTTTAATGTAGGAAGTGAAAGAATTGTATAAAAATGGTGTTGATTTGATATATTCCAAGACCAAAAGTACATATCCTTATATAGGAGTTTTACAGTGAAGTCTACATATTGTACAAAGAAAGAATCAAGATTAAGGGGAAAGAATTAAGGAATGACAGAAGAAAATTATGCTATAATCAAGTCTTCCTGTAATCAAGTTTTCCTCTAATCAAGCTATGCTGTAATCAAGTAATCACGCTTCTTCTTGTATGGTATACTGCTAATTGTCAGTTTCCTTAACATTCCCTCGCAAGCGAACAGGGGGAAGACGAACCATGAGCTTGGCCTTGAGGTAGGGAAACCGAGAAGAAGTCAGGCCCTTTGTGAAAATATTAGCAATTTGGTCATATGTAGAGATAAACTTAACAACAACATCTTTATTTAAAACTTTCTCCCGAATAAAATGAACATCCACCTCCACATGCTAAGTGCGAGCATGAAAAATGGGATTGGAAGCAAGGGCAATAACACCCAAATTATCACACCAAACAGTTGGAACACGTTGAAGATGAACCAGTAAATCTTTAAGTACCATCCTAATCTAATAGAGTTCAGCAACAGTCATTGCCAAAGCCCGATATTCCACCTCAATGCTTGATCGAGCAATGACCGATTGCTTCTTTGCACACCAAGAAATTAAGCAAGGACCTAAGAAGATACCAAAGCCTGTGGTGGAGCGGCAGTCATCTAAATCACCCGCCCAATCAGAATCACTAAGTGCTTGTAAGTGAAGATTTCCCTTGATGAAAGAAAGGCCATGATCAATCGTTCCTTTAAGATAGCGAAGGACCCGTTTAGCGGCCATCCAATGTGTAGTAGTAGGAGCGTGAAGATGTTGGCAAAGCTGATTGACAGAGTAAGCAATTTCTGGATGGGTAAGAGTGCATTATTGGAGAGCACCAACAATCTGACGATATTCAATGGCACGAGGAAGAGGATCACCACTAGATGCAGCAAGCTTTGAACCTGAGGTACATGGTGCTAATATGGCTTGGCACCAATCATATGAGCACGATCTAAAACCTCTAATATGTATTTGGATTGACGGAGATGTAGGCCATGGGAGTCACGGGTGACTTGAATTCCAAGAAAGTAATGGAGAGACCCCAAATCCTTCAAGGCAAATTCAGATTTTAATTGTTGAATCAATGAGGCAATGAATGAGTTATGTGATCCTGTAATAAGAATGTCATCCACATCGACCAAAATAAAAATATGGACATCAATTTGGTGATAAGTGGAAAGAGAGTGATCAACCATAGATCCTATAAATCCGAGTTCCACCAGACATTGAGAGAATCGATTAAACCAAGCTCTAGGAGCCTGTTTTAATCCATAAAGGGCCTTATTAAGTCGACATACATAATGTGGATGTTGTGGATCAACATAGCCTTGAGGTTGAGAAATGTAAACTTCTTCATCAAGAGTGCCATGAAGAAAGGCATTGGACACATCTAATTGTTTGATATACCATCCAAAGTGTACAGCAAGAGTCAAAACAATGCGAACAGTGGTAGGTTTGATAACAGGACTAAAGGTCTCAGACAAATCAATGCCACTAATTTGATTATATCCCTTAGCCACCAAGCGTGCTTTCCGACGATCAAGAGAACTATCCTCCTTCTGTTTAGTCTTATAGACCCACTTAGTGTCAATAATATTATGGCCAGTAGGTCGGGGACAAAGGTTCCATATGTTATTGGCAAGTAAAACAGCATATTTTCTTCATCCATTGCCTTTTTCCAATCTGCAGAAATTATTGCTTGTGAGAAATTCAATGGTTCTTTAGGTAAAGAAATCGTGGTCAAGGCAGATATGGGATGTCGGGTCGAGTAGTGGGTAACGAAATCTGGGAATTGCTTAGGCCGTGAAGAACCAGTTTGTGATCTTGTCACAATTTGATTGGGAGGTGGAACTGAATCAATTGAAGGTAAGGATGATGATGTGGAAGGGTGAGAGGAATCCGTGACTATGGGTTCGATGGGAGAGATGACTGATTGAATGGGTGAAGAATTTTCCACCAAGTGAGAAAAATCGTCCAAATGAGGTAAGATACGGGGAGAGTCGAAATTATTAGAGTTGGATACTTGGTCATGTGGGGAGTAATGGGAATCGATGGTAGGAGATATGGGTTCGATGGGGAAAGAGTGATTGTGTTCAAAGGAGCTGTTTGTAGGAAATCTTGGACACGTAATGGGTGAAGGATCTTCCGGTGGACAAGTGACAATGGTCTTATCCTTGGCTGGAAAAAATTTCTCATCAAACACCACATGTCGTGAAAAGTATACTTTCTTTGAGATGGGATCAAGACATCGATAACCTCTATGATTGGATGAATAACCTATAAAGATGCATTGTTTACTACGGAGGCGAGCTTGTTTATATCAAAGGGTCTAAGGAGAGGGTAACAAGCACATCCAAAACATTTTAGTTGAGGGTAGTCAGGTGATCTTTTGAAGAGAAGATTGTAAGGAGAGTTAGAATGTAAAACAGGAGTCGGAATTCGATTTATGAGAAATATGGCAATGGAGAAGGCATCGACCTAAAATTCTTTTGGAAGATTGGATTGAGCTAATAAAGATAATCCTATTTCCACAATATGGCGATGTTTTCTTTCGAAAACTCCGTTTTGTTGGGATGTATATGGACATATAAGCCGATATAGAATACCATGAGAATTGAGGAATGAAATGAATTGATTTGAAGTATATTCTCCACCATTATCGGACTGAAATTGTTTAATTTTGCAAGAGAAAAGATTTTCCACTAATGTTTAAATTTGACAAAACAATTAAAAACGTCTGACTTAGTGGTAATAGGATACATCCAAGTAAAACGTGAGTAATCATCAATAAAAATAACATAATATCGACAACCACTCGAAGAAGGAATAGGAGAAACCTAAACATCGGAATGAACAAGATTCAACGGATTAACAAACACTCTATTTGACTGATTAAATGGTAATTGTTTATTTTTCCCTAGTTGATATGAAGGACAAACAGACTCTTGAGATAAGGATCCAGCAACTGGAAGCTTGAAGGAGGAAATGATTTGCTTGGTCACTTGTGAAGAAGGATGGCCAAGTCGAGCATGCCACACATCAAGAGGAGCTTTGATCCTAAAGAGAGCTACACTAGCACGGAAGTTATTAGGAGAAACTTTATTTAATTTGATAGGATGGAGACCACCTTCACTTGTTCCCTCCAAAAGACTTTTTTCCATTTTCTTGTCCTTGACATAATAATGAGTATCGGTTAGAATGAAATAACAATTGTTATCCATGCATAATTTATTTATAGAGAGAAAATTGATTAAGGCATTAGGACAATGTAGGACATATTTAAAGGATAATTCTTTCTACGGATTTTGGACAGAAAATGAGCCAATATTGGAAATGGAGAGACCAGATCCATTACCTACAGCCACCGAATCCTCACCAGCATAAGGTCCCTGTAAAGATAAATTGGCAACTTCATTAGTAATATGTTGGTTTGTCCCTGATAACTGTAATCCATGCGATGATAGCAGTCCAAGGCTTGGTAACTTTTTTTCCACAAATCTGACATGGAGTGCGAGTATGAGAATTGTCATTGCTAATGGGCATCAGATTTGATTGTCCTTCTTGTGCCTTTAAAGGTCTTCCTTACGGATGAGGCTTCGAAAATTTTGGCTTGAATGAATTTTATCTTGGAGAGCTTTTAGGAGGATAATTTGATTTGTTATGCCACTGCCCTCCTTCATGTGAATTTCTACCAGCAATCATAGCAAATGTCGGTTGCTCTATGGAGGATAAGTGAGCTTGGTTTTCAATCATTATCTCATAAGAAAGTAATTCTGATTGGAAGTCATCAAAACTCATGGCACTTTATCGCAAGGTAAACGAAATGGCCGTGACAAAAGGATTAAAAACTGAATTTAATCCACCCATCACGTAAAAGAGAAGATCATTCTCACTTTCTGGCTTACCAATAACTACAAGTTGATCGGCAAGAGATTTTGCAGTAGCTAAATATTCAGTGCATGTCCTATTTCCTTGCTGCAGTGTCTGTAATTGGCGCTTAAGGCGTTGGACATGGGCAGGTGAGTGAGATGCATAACGTTTGGCCAGAGAGTCCCACACTGGTTTGGCAGTGGTGAGACCAAAAACAGAAGGAAGAACTTTATCTGTTAGAGTAGCACTCAGCCATCCTAGGACAAACTAATCTTTCTTGATCCACATAACATATTCAGGATTAATATACTTAGTAGGCTTTCCTTCAGAATCATGAAGAAATTTCTCAGGACAGGGTTCAGAACCATCCACAAATCCGAGTAAATCATTGCTACGTAGAACAGGTTGCAGCTGTGAGACCCAGTTAAGGTAGTTGGTACCGTCCATCTTCACCGAAACCAATTGAGAAAAGTTCAGTTGAGTGAAGACCAAAGGAACGGTAGAAGCGAAAGCCATTGATAACAACAGGACAGGAAATTATTTTAGCTTGAGCTATAGGAGCTTTGATACCATGAAAGAATTGTATAAAAATGGTGTTGATTTCATATATTCCAAGACCAGAAGTACATATCCTTATATAGGAGTTTTACAGTGAAGTCTACATATTATACAAAGAAAGAATCAAGATTAAGGGGAAAGAATTAAGGAATGACAGAAGAAAATTATGCTGTAATCAAGTCTTCCTGTTATCAAGTCTTCCTCTAATTAAGCTATGCTGTAAGCAAGTAATCACGCCTCTTCTTGTATGGTATACTGCTGATTGTCAGTTTCCTTAACAGTAGGTAGACCTAAGAGTCCGGATTATACATCCTACGAGGACTATACTTTAGCATTTTATTACTTTAGCACTTAATTTAAGTTTTCTTTAACTACTATTTGATGAGATAAAAACATGTTGGATTTGGGCCCCTCATCGGGTGGTCGAGTTGGTGGAGTAGGTGAGCACGGAGACCTTTGCTCATGAGTTCGATTCTCCATACCAACAGTTTCTCGATTGAGCCTATTGCACCGGGTTTGTCTAGTGCGGTTTACCTGGCTGGTGTGGTTTGCAGGTTATTGCGTCAGCTCGAGGGTTTACCCAGTGCGCACTCGAAGAGTTGTGACTGCGGGTTCCTGCGTCATAAAAAAAATTGTAGGATCTGGGTTTTAATCTAAATGCTAAAAAAAAAAAGAAAAAAAAAGGAATGCACTCACGATTAGCTTGAAAATCAAATGATGACGGATGTTAGGGCAGAGAAACTTTACCTATTGGTCACATTTACATCTTAAAAAGGTAGTGTTTGGTCAAATTCTCCTATTGTATTCAATTTACCCCTCTCGAGTTCTCATTGAACCTATTTAATTAATTAAATTCCATATCTCCATGCAAATTCAACTTAATTAAACAAGTTTTTGTCCTAAGAATTCAATTATGATCGTAGTAATTAGTATATGTATCTCTACTCTTTATACCAATGTACCGAATTTTACTACATGGTCTAAATCCAAAACTTATATTCTATTTTTAGAGGATTCACGAAATCATTAAATTAGTGATCAAGTAATAAAATGCATTCAATCCATAGTAAAATCAACACATGGAACAATAAAAATCAATAATTTTCTATAGAAAAATATAAAAAATCCCAATTGATCACACTATTCGCACTAACAATGGATTTGGCTATTTATAACGAAAGAAGAAAAACAATAATTTGTCTTAAAATACATCACCGAATTTGTAGTAAAGATGTAGAAGAAAGATTAAAATTCTTGCACTAAGATCTTCTACATCTTCCAATCACTGCTCCACAGAGTGAATTTCTCGATGTTTTCTCCCTTGAATTCCTCTTTAGATTCTTCATAGTATTTTCTTGCGTCTCAATGTGTGAAAAAAATTGTATTTATAAGTGTCTCATTGTTTGTGTAGAAAGTAGAATTTTTTTGGATTTCAAAATGGACCAAAGAAGTGCCCTAGACCTAGGCGGCGCCACCTTTTGGGTACTAAAGTCAGACCGCACTTCATTTAATATTTTTATCATAATTTTTCTTCCGATATTCGATTGAAGCAATTCAAGATGCATTGAAAAGCTAACTCAAAGGGCTACAACTTTGCTTCAGATATCATTTTCAAATTTGATTATTTTCTATGTCAAAATCGGGTCTCAATATAAAGCTGAAAAACGGTGAATCATTTTTTTTTTGTTGGAACTTGATGTGTGATTATACTTTGATTATATTTAATTCCTTCGACGTCTTTCTTTATCCAATTGACTTCAAGCACTCTTAAATCTTCATCGTGAGGTTCGACACAACTTTTGAGTACTTACACTTTGATCCCCGAACTTTGGATCTTGCTCATTTTTCGGGTTTTCCTCTTATTTCTTCCAATTTCTTGTACCATAATTGAATTTTACTTATTCAACACCAAATGCAACAATTTATACCACAATTCATCAAAGAAGCAACTAAATATCATTATTTTAATGTCTTGAATAAGTGTATAAAATACACTTATCAGTGACCATAAGATAAATAAACCTCAAGCTTAAATAAATGGTAAAATTTCATATCTAAGTTATTAAGGATCTGTTCGATAGTGATTATGAGAATTGATTTTTTTACCGTCAGAGAGAAAAATGGATCCCATCCGTGAGTGAAGAAATAAAAATGACGGTTGTAATAATGAAATAACAATCAAGAAATTAATTTTTTGGGTGAAAATTTACTGCCAAAGGGGGTTAAATTTGGACCATTTCAAAATTAAAAAACAAGATTTAAAATTTCAAAAATCATGTATTGATTAAATTTTACTTATGAAAAAATAAATTTAATATATTAAGGTCACAACTCTATACTATTTAGTCCCAAATTATGGAATTATTATTTTTGATCAAGAATAAGAAATCTTATAGGTCACAAATAAAAAAAATTTATAGATTAAAATTTCTTCATCGATCACAAATAAAAAAAATTATAGATCATAAATAACAAATTTTATAAATCAAAATTTAAATTTTTATGTCATATATTATTTATCGGCACAAGTTATCGATCACAAAATATTCAATTTATTGGTCACAATCTCAAATAATTGATCACATATTATTTATTGGTCACAGTTGAGTCAAATAATTGGTCACAATTGAGTTAAATAATTGGTCACAAACACTCTTACTCCATGCCATCCCACCCATAACCACGTCCATGACCACCACTACTATCATCACCATTGACCACTATAATCACCTTCACCGTCAGATCCACCATCCCGCCAACACTCCTAGTTGCATTGGGAAAATAAAACCACCCCAACAACATCAAAATATGGAAACCACCACCATTACTCCAATAACAAAAATCAAAACCAACAGCTCACTGTCACTGCTAGATCTACCACCAGCATCGCACCCTACTACTACACTGCACACTCCTAAAACTCTGATTAAGTAGATTGGAGGAAGAAACCAACCCAAAATTCTAAAACAATTGTCGTTGAACCCTACCCTTCATGCACCACCAATATCACCACCATCACTGCATACCCCTAAAACTCCGACTAAACAAGTTGGAGGAAGAAACCAAACTAAAACTCTAAAACCATCATTGCTGCACCCCACCTCCACCCATTGTACCACCACCACTAGCTAACATCATTGCACACACCATAGCATGTACTAATCACCACCGCCACACTACAATAGACCACCGCACATCTTCATACTATGGATCACCACACCTCTGCTCGTTGGAGGACATTAAATGGGAGATTAGTGTTTCTAAGGACATCAAATTGGAACCCAACAATGTGCAACTATACAGTGGTGCTCACAGTGAATAGGGTAGTCTCTAGTAGTGGCATTCTTATGGGGTGACAACGATTCCTGTGTGAGGGAGAGGGCAAAGAGAAATGGGAGAGGAAGAAAGAAGAGAGAAAAAGAAAGAGAAAATTATTTAGGGTTTGAATGGGGTGAATGAGGTAGGGTGTGAATATAAAAATTAATTTTAGTAATACCATTAATATTAAAAATTTCGATCATCTAATTTTTGGAAAAAAAAATTGTAAATCTTAATTTTAGATTGAGAAGAACTCTGGTTAATTTTCATTAAATAAATTGGTAATAAAAATAGAGAACATAAGGAAATTGATAATAAAACCTCGGGCATGAGTGCTTTTTTTTTTTTGTGGGATATTCTAAGGGCATTTTCAAGAGACTCTATTTTAAAGAGTATATTTTGTAATTTAGAGACCATCTATAGCTTTAGAGAGTAAAAATTTTTAAGTACTTTCATATGTTCTTTAACACTTAGAGAGTATTTTTGATTGATTTTATTTTTCACCCAAACTTTTACTTTTGAGGTGTTTGGTTAACAATTTGTTTAATAGAAATATTTTTAACTTTTGGTTACGTGACCATATTTTACTAAAAAACACGGAAATCATTTTCTTTAGGGAGATGTGATTTTACTTTTCAGATAATTCACTCTCTCTTATCTACCCACTAATAAAAATGAACAAGTATAAATATTTTTTAGGTTAAAACTAAACCGAACAAATACATCTAATTAATAATTTTCACATAAATAAGTTCTATATGCAATTTATTTTATTTTCATGCAAATTCTGCTATCAAACTCACATTTTATTACTCTAGAAAAACATTTATTATTTTTTTCTATGTTTTAGCTTCACTGGTATTGCAACACAATTTAAGTGGCCCAAGGTGTCATTAAATGAAAGGTGCAATTAAGCCATTGTCCGAGCTCCATTTTTTTCTACCGCAAAATGCAATGTAGATTAGTGTTTTGTTGAGAATGTATGGTTGTAAAATTATTTTATAGGAGAATGTGTAGTCATAAATGAATTTTGATTTTTTGTGTGTGTGTGTGTGTGTGGAAAAAATAGGAGCCAAATATAGGCTAAATTAATCACATAATTTTACTTGTATTTGAGCATATCACATAGTATCACATAGATTGGTATTAGATAACATTATTCATAAATTTGAGAATTGACTTCTTAAAATAGAAAACGTCTTACGTTTAAATAGTTTCTTGGAGATGTTCTAAGCCAATTTATTCATGGAATTCAAACCTATTTTGTGCATATATATGAGATATCTTAGAGTGTTTTGAAGACAAATTATATAACTTATACCTAAGGTTTAAGGATGAAGAATAATAATTGGGGATTTGGAGCTTATTGTAAAGAAGTAAAATGGTAGAAACAATTATCTTGTATTTCTCATTAATCAGTATGCTTTATATAGCTGTACATGGACATGATTTACATGGAAATAAAATTATCTATACAAAATTCCGAGAGATGACTAAAATCATGGGAGCTAAAGTTTAGCTAAACTTGTGGGATTTCTATATGCTGTAATATTGAAATCATGGGAGCTAAAGTTGTGGGATTTCTATATGCTGTAATACTGAAATCATGGGAGCTAAACTTGTGAAATTTCTATGTGCTGTAATACGCCCCCTCAAGTTGGTGCATGAAGATCCGTAATGCCCAACTTGCGAGAGAAGTGATGAAAGAGATCAGATCCTAATGCTTTGGTGAAGATGTCGGCAATCTGCTCGGCAGATGGAAGATGAGCAGTGGTGAAGAGACCAGAACGGAGTTTGTTACGAACGATGTGGTAATCTATCTCAATATGCTTTGTTCGTTCATGGAAAACTGGATTCTGAGCAATGTGAAGGGCAGACTGATTGTCGCAGTAGAGGGTCATTGGGTCATTGTGTGAGATGCCAATGTCATGGAGAAGCTGTTTCAACCAATTTAGTTCACATGTTGTGAAAACCATAGCATGATATTCAGCTTCTGTAGAGGAGCGGGTCACTGTAGTTTGTTTCTTAGTGCTCTAAGAAATGGGACTGGAACCAAGTGTGATGAAAAAGCCAGTGGTAGAGCGTCGAGTGGTAGGACAACTGGCCCAATCAGAATCTGTGTAAGCACGGTAAAAAGCGGGATTAAGAAGAAGGTTACCATCTGTGTCATTGAGTTTCAGATTTTGTTCCATAGGAAAAGGTGCAGGACGAGAACCAAGCTGGCCACTGTCGGCGAGGATGTCCAGGGCATATATTCGTTGATTAAGAAAAATGCCAGAAGGAGATCGTGCAACTTCAAGGCCAAGAAAATATTTGAGAGGGCCGAGATCCTTGGTTTTGAAGTTGCTGGAAAGAACGCTATTGAAGAAGATAACCTGAGAAAGATCATTGCCAACAACCAAGATATCATCAACGTAAACAAGGATAATAGTGAAACTGGTTGCAGTGATCAAGGTAAATAGGGAGTGGTCTACTTGTGACTGAACGAATCCTACATTAAGAAGAACAGATGTTAGTTTAAAAAACCAGTTCTGGGAAGCTTGTTTGAGGCCATAGAGTGACTTTTGAAGGCGGCAGACTCGTGTCTTCCCTTTAACACAGTAGCCGGGTGGTGGGATCATGTAAATTTCCAAATCAAGTGTACCGTGCAGGAAGGCATTATGGACATCCATTTGGTGGATGACCCAATTTTTGGTGGCGGCAACAGCAAGGACACAGCGTACTGTGGTCATTTTGGCAACTGGGGCAAAAGTTTCATGATAGTCAATTCCCTCTAATTGAGTGTAGCCTTTGGCTACAAGTCTAGCCTTGTATTGTTCAATAGTGCCATCTACTCGAAGTTTGGTTTTGTATACCCACTTACAACCGATGGGTTTCTTGCCAAGAGGGAGGGTTTCTAGTGTCCAAGTGAAATTTTCTTCAAGGGTACGAAGTTCAGAGGCCATAGCTTCACGCCAATGAGAGTGGCGATTTGCTTCTGAGTAACAAGTCGGTTCAACAGAAGTAGTAAGAACAGTTAAGAATGAATAATGAGCATGAGAAAAACGAGAGTATGACAAATAAGTGCATAAAGGGTGGGAAGTACCTGAGGACTGTGCAGTGGTTGAGAAGGCAATGGACTTTGCAGGGATAGTAGGACAGACATAATCAAGGAGATATGCTGGACGAGTAGTGTGGCGACGAGGTCGGGAAGGAATAATGGTGGTGGGTGGGGGTTCTTGGGGTATGGTCGAGGAAGGGAGAGGAGATATGGGTTCGGTGATAGGTAAGGGAATGATGGTGGAGTCATTAAAAGAAGGGGATGTGATGTGATGGAAGGGAAATTGATTTTCGTGGAAGGTGACGTCGCGTGAGTAAAAAATGGTGTTGGTGTCAAGGTTGTATAGCTTGTAAGCTTTGCGGTTGCTAGGGTAACCAATGAAGACACAATGAGATGATCTGGGTGAGAATTTGTCGCGATGAGCGATGAGGGTTTGAGCGTAGCAAAGGCAACTAAACACACGTAGGTGAGTGTATGATGGGGAGGTTTTGAGAAGAAGTTGGAAAGGAGTTTGATTTTGTAGGGAGCGGCTTAGGGTCTTATTGATTAGATAAGCAGCAATAAGAACACAATCTCCCCAAAATTTGAGTGGTAGGTTTGCCTGAAAGCGAATGCTGCGAGCAACATTCAGGAGATGCCTATGTTTACGCTCTGCAACGCCATTTTGTTGCGGAGTTTCAACACAAGTACGCTCATGGATGATGCCGTGAGTGTGAAAATAGGTTTGGAGGTTATGTGAAAGGAACTCTTGTCCATGTTCGGTGCGAATTATTTTAACCGATGAGTTGAATTGATTTTTAATAAGAGCGAAGAAATGCATTAAGTGACTAAAGGATTCTGATTTAAAACGCATTAAATAAATCCATGTAGTGCGTGAAAAATTATCAACAATAGTTAAGAAATAATGTGCGCCACAAATGGAGGCGGTAGAATAGCCTCCCCAAATATCACAATAAAGACGATTAAAAGGTTTTGAACTTTTATTAGCATGAATTTGAAAAGGTAAATGAGTGTGCTTTGAACGCTCACAAACATCACAATGAGATAGAGTACATGGATTATCAAAAACTGTGGGAATAGTAAAGCTAGAAGGATGACCTAGGCGTTGATGCCACCGTGTCTTATTATCAAGATGACGAACAGAGAATGCGACGGTCTCATGGGAGCGAAAGAGGTAGAGCCCATTACATGCCTCACCCGATCCAATCAGCCTCTTCGATGGAGGGTCCTGAAAAAAACATTTATCAGATGAGAAAAAAACAACACAAGTTAGATTTTTAGTAAGTTGAGGGATAGAGAGCAGATTATAATAAAAAGAGGGGACATAAAGGACATTTTGAAGAATTAAATGGTCAGATAAAGGCACAGAACCAATTCCTTCAACAGAAATAGTTTCTCCCGTGGGTAGCCTCACTGTACGAGCAATGGGAGACAAATTTAGATTAGAGAAGGAGGATCGACAATGGCTCATGTGATCACTAGTGCCACTGTCAATGATCCAGTCCGTCTGTGGGTTGAAGGGGCAAGGCATTGTGGAGGAGTTACCCACGAAATTAGCGGCCGGAGAAGGAGGATGAAGGAACGTCATCAGCTGCTGGTAGTTTTCCTATGATAGACCCGGGATGGGGCTTGAGGTGGAGCTGACAAGACTAGCAGTAGCAACAGGTGGTTTTCCAAGAAGTGATGGTTGATTGTTGCGGGGTTCACGGCCAGGAGGGTAGCCAATGAGGAGCCAACATCGATTACGTGAGTGTCCAATTTTTCCACATTTAGTACATTTGGGAGGGGCTCGATAGTTGTGGGTGGACTTGGTGGCAAGGGCTAGGTTTTCTGAGAGTGACTGAGGGACATGAAGGAGTCGTTGTTTCTCCTCTTGGAAAAGAATAGAGAAAACTTTGTTGAGGGGTAGAAGAGGATCCGTTACTAGTATTTGGGTTCGAAGAGCCGCAAATGAGTCGTTGAGACCCAGTAGAAACTGGAACACACGCTCATCCTCGGCTCTCTTTTCCAAAGTACTAGCATCGGTGGGTGATTGAAGATTTTCGAGTTCATCCCATATTTGCTTGATTCTGTTGTAATAATTAGGAATGGAAAGTTGGTTCTGATGAAGGTTGGATATTTCTCGTTTGAGACGGAATAGGCGGGCATTGTTGCCATGGCAGAACCGTGACTCAAGGTCGAACCATACATCACGGGGATCGTCATGGTAATCCAAGGAATTGGCTAAGGAGGCAGTGATGGTATTAAGGATCCAAGTCAGGACCATGTCTTTGGTCCTACTCCATTGGGCATAATCAGGAGAAGTTGTGTTTGGTGCTTTGAGGGAGCCATCAACGAAGCATAATTTATTTTTTGCATTGAGGGCTCGGCGAAGTGCGCGTTGCCATTTGGAGAAATTATCTCTAGTGAGATGGCCGGTTACAAGAATTAGACTAGGGGAATCAGAAGGGTGTAGAAGATAGGGAGAAGAAGTTTGGGAAGCAGGAGCATCGGAAGCCATGAGAATTTTGGGTGAAGATATGTCAGGATTTTTGAGGCTCTGATACCATGTAAAGAAGTAA
Source organism: Olea europaea var. sylvestris (assembly GCF_002742605.1). Taxonomy (NCBI): domain Eukaryota; kingdom Viridiplantae; phylum Streptophyta; class Magnoliopsida; order Lamiales; family Oleaceae; genus Olea; species Olea europaea. Next base: position 4,045,825 of record NC_036252.1, read on the forward strand.
AATGGTAGAAACAATTATCTTGTATTTCTCATTAATCAGTATGCTTTATATAGCTGCACATGGACATGGTTTACATGGAAATAAAATCATTCATACAAAATTCTGGGAGATGACTAAAATCATGGGAGCTAAAGTTTAGCTAAACTTGTAGGATTTCTATGTGCTGTAATATATCTTTGAAAATTCTATATGGGTGTTCTACCTCGATGATGCCGGTCTCAATTTTTTTTGTATTTGTTTCCTTCCGAACACCTGTAACTAAATCTCAATCAGTTAGGATGACGATGTAAACCATGATTTGAAACTTCAATTTGATTTTTCCCTAAATTTGACTTAATTACTTAGTTGATCGTTTGATTATAGTTCTTAAAGACATCCAAATATTTGATCTCTATTTGAATGATTTGTTCTTTATTTTGTTCTCAAGAGGTGAAAATTCAATTATATTAGAGCATAATAGGAGATAGCTAGCGTGATCCTTCATTGACTTTCCTATTCTTGATTGTGTTTTACTCCTTTGAAATTTCCGCATAGATATAGGAATGTCATGATTAGAAATAGGTCAAATCTTCTTCGAAAAGATTGTTAGATACATTAGAAACATTGGTCATTAATTCAAGCTGGTAGGGATCGATAACTGAAATTGAGAAATAAAATGGAAAACATAGATGAAATCAAAGTATCGAGGGCCACATCTATTCTTAGCTCCTTGATCGCTCGTAACTACAATTTTATTTAATTGATTGGCTACATTTTTTGAATATTAGTTTAAATTGTAATGTATTTCAACTGTAAAAGTTTATTTCACTTGTAAAAGAATTATGCTATTTGTAAATAATTTTATAATTCCTCAACTTTTAAGTGTCTATTCATTTTAATTAAAATTTTCTTGGAAGTCTAGTGTTAAAGCTTTTTGGTATTTGCCTTCTGTACCAATAATTGTAATTTACAGCTTCGTCAATCAATCAACTAGATATTTTCAATACATTCAAATCTTTTGATATAAATCTTTCTTTAATTATTTTTCATCTTAAGTTGACTTGAAAATAGCGGAAGTAGTCCAGTGAAGCAAACTATTGTTGCATGGTGCCCCATTCTGCACTAGAAGGAAAGGCATCCCTTTATACGAAGTTCTAATGCATTTTCTATTAAAAAATTCTCCAAAGCTTTCAAAGTGATTTTTAGTTAATTTAGTTAGTTTTTAGATAAAGATCAATTCATCGTGGCATTGATACTTTACTAACTTTTTGTTACTTGTCTACTGTACCACGCACTTGCGGATTTCAAGCGAACACATAACACCATATAGCAACCATGTTAATTGCAATTATATGCAGCCATTGTAAAAGTGACAAACTTAAATTATAATGTATTATTAAACTAAGATTTAACAAATTTTATATCATTTTTACTCAACCGTCGTGATTTGGTAGAAGTAATTCTTTCTTGTAAAGTACCCATTTCGATAATGGTACCTTCTACTTTATGCTAATCAGAATATTTTCATTTCACATGGAGCAATCTCTTCATTTGTCTTTGATCCTCAAAGAATTTCAGAATACATTCATCATATTTAACTTCCCTTTTACGTTTCAACTTTCTTTCCAAAAAAATAAAATAAATTCCTGAATCGAAGTTATCACAATTAAGGGTAACAAAATTATGACATAAAATCTAATGATAGATATATTTTTTGTGTAATAATTAAGTCACTATTGCAAGATGTTTTTCCAATTGATTGCCTTAACCACCATTTTGGAGGGTATGTTTCTTTCTAGGTACATTGGGCCAGTGGATTTGACCTATTATGTCCCACTCTACATGGCATGTCTATGTCACAAGGTATCTAGGTAAAAGTCATTACTTGGGCCCAACTCATCAACATAAAGTAGTTCCAACGGTCATCCCTCGTGTGGATGTCGTCTCCTTATCTAGGCTGTAGTCATCATTTATTAATATTAATGAGTTAAATCACATGAACTTCAATTATTTAAAAAGTTTGTCACTTATTTTAAAAATATTTGTAAAAGGACAATAATAATAGAACGAATGTAAAATCTAGAAGCACGTGTATGTCATGCTTACTAAATAGGACATAATTAATATGATTAAGGAAGAGAGTTTATAATCGAATTTATCAATTATCTTGTTAGGTTTAGCATATCGACTAATTCAAATAAGAATATTGTATGAAATGTTATCTCCGTGTTAAAGAGGGTCCAAGAAATGAAGTTCATGCATCCTTGGTTGATAAAGATGATGATCCACTCCTCCGAATATAATTTTATTCTTTTGAGTAACATGTGCAACTCAAAAAGGAGGTTTGGAATAATAAAAGTAAATGGATTTCCTTATTGTGCTTCTCCACTTAGCTCATAAAGCACACTGCTGTCCCTACATCTTCAGCTGCTTCCAATTATGATAAAGTTTATTGCAATACAAAATTGTGAATTTCATCTCTAAAATAGATTACTACATGATATGCCAGGTTAGCCGATATGGACAAGTCTCGAGGTAGAAAAACTCCTTTTCTGAGATAATTGACCTTGGCGTTTATTGTGACAAAGTAGCAACTAGCAAGTAAAAGTTTAGCTTCATTTCACACTTTACATGCTCGATTAGCCATATTGCGAAAGACCATCCCATTATTTTGTTATAATATCTACAATGACTTCTTAACTCTCGAAAACAACTTAACAAATCGACATTCACGAGAAAAAGCATATTGACTCTTGTTCGACTATAGTACAATACTTCCATTTTTATTTCGATACTAGGATCTTTAGAATCTATGAACAAAGATTTGAAAAAGAGAATCTGAAATCCTGAAAAATCAGAGAAGTAAATCTCCCGCAGCTTTAGGAACTGTACATATGAATCTCAACTGATAAATTTGCAGTGAAATTCCTCATAAAGTATTGGAAGGACCCATCAATAATAACTGGATAATACACAAAACTTTAGCTAACCATTAACAAATTCTCTGACAAAGCAGGTTCATGTACAAATTTCAAGCCTGGTCCATCAAATATTCTCACATTGAACAGTGCACAAACTTTTAAGTGCTACTAACATGCACATAACCCTACCTCTATAACATAATTTAAAAAGTTTCTTACCTGGATTTCATTGTATTGTGATAAAGGAAACTTTTCATTATTGATCCCCAACTTATGATGACAATAGCAATTTGGCCATTGTAATTTTTTTTTTTTTTTGGAAGCAACGTTTCAAGTAAAAGTTCAATACTTCATTGTGACAACAATTGTATGTCTTACTTTTAGTTAGAAAAAGAAAAAGGGACTAACAATCTCAAAGTTTAATACTTCATTGTTACGACAATCGTATATCTTACTTTTTTTTTGGGGAATGCTAAATAGTTGATGAAGATATTAATACAAAGGAATTGATAACCGTCATACAATGAACCCTGGCCTTTGTTAAAAAAACTCACAAGCTTAACTATGTGTTTAATGAAGCCATGATCATCGACTAAAGCCAAAATGTGTCTGTCATCATTGTTCTTCTTGATTTGACTAATATTTCCCTTTGTAACTTTGTGCAATAGCGTAAGCTAAAAGGTCGTAATGGTGGTTATCAACTTGTGAGAGAGTAACTTAAACTCTTACATGTTGATTATTATTTCAATATAGAATCGATGTGAAATTTTATTCTTAACAGAAAAGAGGTGCAGTTGGGGTGGGCTGTGCGGAAGGAGTTGGGGTTGCTTGGCATGAAAGGATGAAAATCCTCATTTTTATCATTCTCTTTTCCATCCCTTTTATTATTTTTTTAATTTCCCCTTCCTTTCGATTGATTCTAAATAAAAAATAAGTTTATAGTTGTTTTTTTATAAGATACTTTTAAAGAATGTAAACGGGCTAACAACATAGAGGGGAAACAAACACTGCTGCAAAACAGAGAGGTTCGAGATGTTGGTATCAAATGAAATAGTTTTGGAATCAACTTGCTACAATTCAAATATATTGAGGACTAAGAGTGCAAGTTGCCCTATTATAAGCTCAAAAGTTTCTTCCTTTTCACACCTTTTGCCTTTTATGCTTAAAGTCCAAGGCAACTCCTTGCGCCACCACGTTTGAAAAAGAAATAAATTTATTTTATCTATGATTTTGACACGACATCTGATCTTTGTATTATATCCATATTTCTATCGAACGTCTTATATATAAAATTTTAAAAATGAATAAGTGAATAATTGTTATATATGATACTTGAACTTACATGTTTACTTGACTTACTCCAATATCGTATTAAAACGTTTAATCCCTCTTTTATTCTTTTGTATATGTGCTTAAGAGCAAGTTAAAGGAATAAAACAAGGCATTTGATACCTTTCCCTGCTCACTTAAACCTAATTCTTATAATCATTGTCGAGTCATGGAAATAGTGAGAAAATGACAAGTAAATTAGGCAGCACATCAATTCCAGTTAAGAAACACGATCATGTCCGTCAACTTCAAATCAACAGAGTGATAAAGTCACATGGATGTTAAAGGTTCCATCATGCATTTGGAAGATCAAACAGTACCTCTTTTTTAATCATCAAATTTAAAATTTTAAACGATTAGGGATAGACCACATACATTCATTAATTTAAATTTTATCTTCAACATGTTTGTTCATATATATGCAGATCAAATACGCTTCAAAATTTGACACTGCACAATATAGAATGAGTGATGAGAGACTTGAATCCAAGTTTTAAGCTTG